>NC_091150.1:45372112-45414612 GCF_040958095.1 Procambarus clarkii | reverse complement strand
ACTACACGTGTGTGTGTCTACATTGGCTGATACCTATCTACCTTACAGTACAGCTGAGGGAGGCGGGGCGGCCACCTTCAGGGAGACCGAGAAAACTAACAAGTACAGGGACCTAGAACGTTGTTACAGGTTCGTGCCAACAGGCTCAGAGACCCTGGGCGCCTGGGGTAAATGTGCACATATGTTCCTAAATGAGGCGGGTGAGGAACTCGTTAGGCAAACTAACTGGAGACTCCAGAGCCGCCAGTTTCCTGTTCCTGCGCCTCAGTGTCGCAATCCAGAGAGGAAATGCTTGCTGTATCGTGGGCACGCACACTCCACCTTCAAAGAGCTGGATGAGGTCTTTGAACAGTGATTTGAACATTGTTTTCTGTACACTGTAACACAATGTAATGAAATAAAATAAAATAATCATATTATATAAAATAATACAAATGTAGGGGTAGTAGAAGAAAATACTCAGTGTTGAGGTAGAACACTGGTCTACAAGGTCTTCTCTGTGTACCATGTATTCTCTTCTCCGAGGCTATGGGTCCCTACAATTGCACGAGAGATGGGTTGGGAAGGGGAGAGGTGAGTAAAGAGGGGAATGGGATGAGGGTAAACAAGGGGGGGGGGGAGCATCCTTCTTGCTGTCCTGTCTAAATCACACTCACTGTGTGTACTCACCTAATATTACTCACCTATTTATGAGGTAGTTAACCTCGCCACCACCTGAGAGAGAGAACAGTGAACCAACTCCCATGTTCAGGTCATTCACATATATCAGGAATATTATGACGCTCCTGGTGCTTGTTTCTGTACTTGTAAATTACCTGTGGTCGCTTTCCAGAGTTCTTGGAGTGTAAGGTGGACAATAAGTAGGGTTGTGAAGGTGTAGTGGTAGCGGCTCACACACCCACGTGCTCCTCACAAGCAGGCCAAGTCTGCACCAACGTGTTCACTTGTCTGCCCAAGACCTGCACCTGTGTTCAGGCAATATTTGTTGTAACTGGTGGGTGGTGTGTGCAGTCTGGCCTCTCCTGCTCCCTCTGCCCGGCCCTTAAATGTGCAGTAGAGTCACTAAGCCTGGCTGGCTTCCTGGCTGGCTGGCTGGCTGGCTGGCTGGCTTCCTGGCTTCACCATCCTCACCAATATTGTAATACATAAATACACAGATTTACGTCTGCTGTATATAAACAATGTTCGATGTGTGTGTATACATAATGTCATTAATGTGCGTTTACAAAGATGAAATGCAATTCTGACCAGCTTTCACATATCCTGTATACAAATACATATTGCACACATATACACACAGATACATATATATACACAGATACATATATACACACATATACAGAGGTATGCTACTAGACTAGTCCCAGAACTAAGAGGCATGAGTTACGAGGAAAGGCTGCGGGAAATGCACCTCACGACACTGGAAGACAGAAGATTAAGGGAAGACATGATCACTACCTACAAAATTCTCAAGAGGAATTTACAGGGTAGAAAAGGATAAACTGTTTATCACTGGTGGTACCCGAACAAGGGGACACAGGTGGAGACTGAGTACCCACATGAGCCACAGGGACGTTAGAAATAATTTTTTCAGTGTCAGAGTAGTTAACAGGTGGAATGTATTAGGCAGTGATGTGGTGGAGGCTGACTCCATACACAGTTTTAAATGTAGATATGATAGAGCCCAGTAGGCTCAGGAATCTGTACACCAGTTGATTGACAGTTGAGAGGCGGGACCAAAGAGCCAGAGCTCAACCCCCGCAAGCACAACTAGGCGAGTGTTTTTTTTTTTGGGGGGGGGGGTCGATATGTGAAGAAATAATTTGTATTTGTTTTTACCTGTTGTAGAGCTTTGTGTTAGTTTCATGTCCCGAGACTGGTATGGTCGCTGGAGCGTCTGCTCTGTTGCTTCTGCCTCTCTCTTTACCTTTATTGTTCTTGCTTGTCAACCGTGTTTCTGCTTAAGCATTTCCCTGATTTTGTCCCTCTGCTGGAGGGGTGTCTGCGGGCCCAGGGTAGAGGACCAGTGTAGAGTGGTCCTGGTCCTCCGTGAGGCAGGTGCTGCAGGTGTAGGTGCGTGCGTGTGTGCGCGCGAGACGAGCCCCACACGCGCCCCGCGTCAACAGGGTGGAACAATAAGGCTGTACATCACAGGGCGGGACACTCCGCCCGGGAGTGTTGACGCTGGCTCATAGTTACTGGTGTACGGTGACGGTGGTGCAGGGTGACGGACGGCAGGGTGACGGACGGCAGGGTGACGGACGGCAGGGTGACGGTGGTGCAGGGTGACGGTGGTGCAGGGTGACGGTGGTGCAGGGTGACGGTGGTGCAGGGTGACGGACGGCAGGGTGACGGACGGCAGGGTGACGGACGGCAGGGTGACGGTGGGTCAGACAAGGTTGTATTAGGTGATGGTCTACTGGTTTACACATGTCCCCCCCACCACTCCCCCCTCTCACCCTCACCACCCTGCCACAAGTGTGGGGGTGGCGGCCCCCTACATGCCCCTAGTTAATGCTCCACCCCCCCCCGCCCCGCCCCTCCCCTCCCCTCCCCTTGGGGGTGTGCCTCCTCTGGCCGCCCATTAGCCCCGTCTGTTTGTTTAATAGCGCATTCTAATGGTCATTATCTCAAGTCGATTCATCTTTACCTGTATTCTATTTCCTTCCTTGTCCACCATTAGGAGACGTAGCCATTAATGGCTGCCCTTAGTATGGGTTTATCTCTTGACCTCCCCCCCCCCTGCCAGGCTCCCCCCCCCCTGCCAGGCTCCCCCCCCCCCATGCTCCCTCCCCCCCCATGCTCCCTCCCCCCCCCCTGTCATGCTTCCTCCCCCCCCCCCTGTGAACCGCCCTCTGCCAGGCCATATACTAGTGAGTGGCGGGACCCAGGGGTGCAGGTAACTAATGTTGATTATCTTACCTGTGTGACGCTGCCCGATCAACTACCACCACCACCACCACCAAGGTAACAGTAACTATAGACCACTGAGGTCTGAGCGTGTCCACCGCCTGGCTACTGACCTTGGTCTTCCTGTTGTACAGATTTAATTCTTCTGTCCTGACCTTCAGTTCTGGCGCTGAAGTGTAGTGACTGGAGGCGCCTCCCACACCTGCTTACAGGACAGGCCACACCTGCTTACAGGGCAGTCCACACCTGCTTACACGACAGTCCACACCTGCCTACACGACAGTCCACGTGTTAACCTCCCGTACAGTAATTCCTTACATTTCTTCTACTCATTCGTGTTTCCAGCTTTTTGCTCGAGTCTCTCTCTCGATGTACTGAGGCTGTGTTTTGGTCCCGTCTGTGCCTCGTCTGTGTCCCGTCTGTGTCCTGTCTGTGCCCCGTCTGGGCCCCGGCTGTGCCCCGGCTGTGCCCCGGCTGTGCCCCGGCTGTGCCCCGGCTGTGCCCCGGCTGTGACCCGTCTGTGCCCCGTCTGTGCCCCGGCTGTGCCCCGGCTGTGCCCAGGCTGTGCCCCGGCTGTGCCCCGGCTGTGCCCCGGCTGTGCCCAGGCTGTGCCCAGGCTATGCTCACCTCGCTCTCACTACCATCAGCGAAACCTTTGTCCGCGGAAGATATTCTAAAGAGTAATAGTAATGAGAAATCCCACTAGGGCTGTGAGGTGGAAGCGAACCTACGACCTTGGCATTGCTAAGCCGCATTCTCCACCACTGGACCACCGCGGACTTGTACACCACCGCTAGAAATGTGGTTGTGTGACTTTTACAAGTCATCCGTGGTCTACTCTACCTTCTACTCATACTCTTCTACACCACATAATCTACCTTTTACAAGGTAGATTATGCGGCTTGATGCCATGGCCGCAGGTTCGCGCCCACCTCACAGCCCTAATGGGTTTTCTGACATATATATATCAGGTTAATGTGATTTCTGTGTTAATAATGAGATATTCAGTATGAAACACAAGGAAGATTCGAACCTGTTCTGTGGGTACTCGCAGGATGTATGTATGATGATACAATCGCTCTTTGTGGTGACATTACGAGTGGCACTGTGGTCCTAAGAGGCACTACAGCACGAGACAGTGTTACTGTAATGACCGTACTGGTGGAGGAGTGGCGGGGAACAACCAGGGAGCAGCTGTAACTTGCCCGGCTCCTCAGGTGGGGACTTCTCGCACTCCTGTAACTAACACACACACACACACACACACACACACACACACACACACACACACACACACACACACACACACACACACACACACACACACACACACACACACACACACACACACACACACACACACACACACACACACACACACACACACACACACACACACACACACACACACACACACACACACACACACACACACACACACACACACACACACACACACACACACACACACACACACACACACACACACACACACACACACACACACACACACACACACACACACACACACACACACACACACACACACACACACACACACACACACACACACACACACACACACACACACACACACACACACACACACACACACACACACACACACACACACACACACACACACACACACACACACACACACACACACACACACACACACACACACAGAGAGAGAGAGAGAGAGAGAGAGAGAGAGAGAGAGAGAGAGAGAGAGAGAGAGAGAGAGAGAGGGGCAGGCAGGCAGGCAGGCACGCACGCACGCGGGTAGATAAAGACAGACTATTTAGCACAAGGGAACACAGGTGAAAACTAAGTGCCCAAATGAGCCACAGAGATATTAGAAAGAACTTTTTTTAGTGTCAGAGTGGTTGACAAATGGAATGCATTAGGCAGTGATGTGGTGGAGGCTGACTCCATACACAGTTTCAAGTGTAGATATCATAGAGCCCAATAGGCTCAGGAACCTGTACACCTGTTGATTGACGGTTGAGAGGCGGGACCAAAGAGCCAGAGTTCAACCCCCGCAAGCACAATTAGGTGAATTAGGTGAGTACATATACACCAATACACCATCCCAGCCAGCACCACTAATTATGTATTCTAAAAGACAGAATATCTGTCTGTCGTACTCGCCTAGTACATACAGGTGTCTGTGTCTGTCTGTTCAAAGTTGGAGGCGTCACGGTTCGGGCTAACCTCTCACAAATTGGCAAAAGGGACTGGTCTGGGGTACAGGGGGAACATAGGCTGGTCAGGGTACAGGGACTAGAATCGAAATCTGAACAGGGAGATTACACCACATGAGACCAGAAGGCATGGCAGGATGTGCAGAATACCCCCGTTGAAGATCAGAGGTGCAACAGGTACTCTGAGAGAGAACTATCAACATCAGAGGCCCGAGACTGTTCAACACGCTTCCACTACACATAAGGGGCATAACTGGCCGACCCCTCACAGTGTTCAAGAGAGAACTGGATAAACACCTCCAAAGAATCACACCTGTACGCCGTCACACACACCTGTACGCCGTCACACACACCTGTACGCCGTCACACACACCTGTACGCCGTCACACACACCTGTACGCCGTCACACACACCTGTACGCCGTCACACACACCTGTACGCCGTCACACACACCTGTACGCCGTCACACACACACCTGTACGCCGTCACACACACACCTGTACGCCGTCACACACACCTGTACGCCGTCACACACACCTGTACGCCGTCACACACACCTGTACGCCGTCACACACACCTGTACGCCGTCACACACACCTGTACGCCGTCACACACACCTGTACGCCGTCACACACACCTGTACGCCGTCACACACACCTGTACGCCGTCACACACACCTGTACGCCGTCACACACACCTATACACCGTCACACACACCTATACACCGTCACACACACCTATACACCGTCACACACCTGTACACCGTCACACACACCTGTACACCGTCACACACACCTGTACACCATCACACACCTGTACACCGTCACACACCTGGTGACTGGTGATCAGTAACGACCCGACAGGTGGCCCACCAAGAGTATCACCAAGTATAAGCTTCTGGGGCTGTAAAGCTGCCCAACCAGCGCCGCCCTGCACCATTGTCTCCAGGCACGAAAACACTCACTTTCCAGATGTTATGTGACACATGTTTGTTAAAGACGGCTTGTATTACTGGCATTGGCGTCACCTGCGTGTCACGCGTCACCTGCGTGTCACGCGTCACCTGCGTGTCACAAGACTACAGCTTAATCATGTCATCACTGACATTCCCAGAAGCCGCCGAGAACCTCCGTCATTGGAATGTTGGCACTCTCATCCCCCCCCCCACTCTGCCCCCTGTCCGCCCCCCCACTCATCCTACCCCCCCCCCCCCCACACCTCCGAAAACTTGCATCAGATGATGTTGAGCATGTCCCCCCCCCTCCCCATCTTTCTACAAGCCCCCCCTCCTCTACCATGCCACCATCCCCCAGCAAGGCCCCTTCTCCCCTCCCCCACCCCCCCCACAGATGTTACAATATGATGATAGATTTGATTGTTGCCACAGAGTCTGTTAGTTTATTATCCACCCCATACTCATCCTGTGAGCGGTAGCGCAAAAAGGATTACAGAGGGGAACAAAAGGTTCTTTATTAGACCTCAACAGATGTTACTACATTAACAATTACATCTCTCCGGCTCACCTTATAATTATAATATCAGCCAGTTTCAGTGTTCCATTTCAGTAGCTATGTATTTACAGTTACTCATTATATATTAATGTTAGGTGTTTTAGCTAATACATAACTGTTATTGTTATGGAGGTATTACAGGGTGATGGGACAGTTGGTGTATTATTAGTCTTCACACTACACTGCGTGTTCCCAAGTCTCATATGTCATATATCTACTAGGAGCCAAACATGCATACAGTGCAACGATTTCAGATATTTTATCACTTGTAACGGCTTGGGATTTCTTGCAGCGTGAGTTTAGATTTATCTCTAAATGGCTTATTTTGTTCACAGTCCAAGATGTATTGTTCTTGTGTGTCCCTTACTGTGTCCACACGCTTTACATCATCTAGATCCCTATACAAAATTCCCCCATTTTGCACCCGCAAGATAACGTAAGCTTTTAAGGGTTGACAGATGGTAATCTTCTTGTTTGAGGAGCTGTTCACTTGAGACAGTTAAGCAAGTCCCAGCTGTGTCTGGGTACAAGTGACAGGATGAACAACCCAGCGGGTTTTCTTCTTATTGGGGAGTGTTGTACATGCTGCTATGGCGGTGTGTCCACTCACAAGATGAGTGGCGCTGCCCAATACTGTCACTATGGCGGTATGACCACTCACAGGATGAGTGGCGCTGCCCAATACTGTCACTATGGCGGTGTGTCCACTCACAGGATGAGTGGCGCTGCCCAATACTGTCACTATGACGGTGTGACCACTCACAGGATGAGTGACGCTGCCCAATACTGTCACTATGACGGTGTGACCACTCACAGGATGAGTGACGCCGCCCAATACTGTCACTATGACGGTGTGACCACTCACAGGATGAGTGACGCCGCCCAATAAACTCGCCCCTCGGGGCAAAAATTTATTTAATTTAAATACCACTGTCAGAGGTACTGGTAGCCAAGTCTTGCTGCTGCTGCTATTTCCTGGCCTTGTCTCACAACTTTTCTGAGAAACTTTCGACAGAACACGTGTTGCTCCCCCCCAACCTCCCCTTCCCCTGCACGTCTCCCTCCCCCCACCTCCCCTTCCCCTGCACGTCTCCCTCCCCCCGGTGGTTCTCCCCCCCTAACACTCCCCCATTATCACCCCCCCCCCTAAAAACACCCTTCCTAACACTCCCTGACCTCTTGTTATTTGAATGGCTCGGCCCCCCCCCCCTTTCATCGCCCCATGCCCCGCCCCCCCCCCTGATATTGCCACGATCCCTACCCCCTGCCCATTAAACAGGTGCACTGGGGGAGGGAATATGGAGGTAAAGGATCTAAGGGGAAGGGGTACCTGGGGGAGGGGATGGTTGACTACCACCACACACAGTTATAGACGTACGTTGTGTGTGTGTGTGGGGGTGGGGGGGGGTGTGTGTGTACTCACCTAGTTGTACTCACCTAGTTGTGCTTGCGGGGGTTGAGCTCTGGCTCTTTGGTCCCGCCTCTCAACCGTCAATCAACAGGTGTACAGATTCCTGAGCCTATTGGGCTCTTATCATATCTACACTTGAAACTGTGTATGGAGTCAGCCTCCACCACATCACTTCCTAAGCCTGTGTGTGTGTGTGTGTGTGTGTGTGTGTGTGTGTGTGTGTGTGTGTGTGTGTGTGTGTGTGTGTGTGTGTGTGTGTGTGTGTGCGCGCGCGCGCGCGTGTGTGCGCACTCATGTATAGCAAATATTTGACTTTAAATTTAGAGTGCGTAATACATATAATGGCTCACATATTTATCTTTATTTACTTTCCAGCATATGTACAATGGTATTGTCACCATTTTGAATTTTCCCAAAATGTTAAGATGAGTAAGAGTCGCTGAGAGAAAGTGTAATGTGCACAACATTAACTTGCGGTCAGCAGCAGCAGCTGACCTGCAGCAGCTGACGTCTGCCTTAACTCTCTATTATTAATAATACCACGAAATAGAGCCACAATAACAACACATGTTTTACAACAAATTATGTGAACAAGATCAGTTACACGAACAAAAGGAAGAACAAGTTATATGAACATGTTATAAGAACAAAAATAACAGGTTGTAAGAACCAGTACATTGTAAGAACAAGAACATTGTAAGAATAAGAACAACAATTAAGAGCATAAAAAAACTATGAGCAAGAACAAGAACATTATAAGAATACCTACTAAGAACAAGTCTTAAGTTATAAGACCAAGAACAAGTTATACGAAGAGTGAGTTATAACAACATAAGAGGCAGCTTCTGTATATAGTTTATAACCACCTTAATATACACGTACGCACACAATAGCAACAACCGAATTTCCTAACCAGTATTTACCCAGGTCTTTCCTGAATCTAAACTTATCCACTTTATATCCAACTGTTTCGTGTTCCGTTTTCATATATTGAAAGCTTTGTATCCATTTTGTTAAAGGAAGGTTCCAGTTTCCAGGATTAACTTTTCATGGGTTTATGTACTTACGTGCCTGTATGTTTATTCTAATATATGGAGACCAAAACTGACTTGCATAATCTTAATGGTTCCTAACAAGAGTAAGATAAAGCTGAAGAAATAACATTAAATTTGTATTACTAACGTTTCTGGATATGAATCCTAGCATCCTATTTGTCTTACTTCATAACTTAAGATTTTTGCTTAAGATCCCCCGACTAATAATGTCTCGGATCTTGTTTTAATTCAGATTTTGCAATTTGAGGGTTGTCCAGCTCAAATTCTGCAACTGTCATTCCCCAGGTTCACGACCCTACAATTGTCCAACCCGTCCTCTTAAAAATAATGTCGCTTTTCGCTGGTATGCGCACTATGGCCAGAAGTGGACGTAATTTGAAATGAAATCGACTCACAAAAGTGACGTACTGTCCCGTTTTCTGTTTGAGTCGTCCGGCCTACTCAGAAAGGTTAGGAGAGGAAACTCTCAATTAAAATTTTTCATAAAAATTTGAAACTTTGAGAATTTCTTACCTACCTAACCTATCAGAGGACCCTTAACTTACTGTCGTTGAAAAAAAAATCCCAAATTTATTTTCATTTTTTTTTTCATTTTCAAATTACGTCCACTTTAGGCTATACGGGCAAACGGCCAAAAGCGACGTTATTTTTAAGAGAACAGGTTAAATTGTCAGCATTAAACTGTATCTTCCAGCCATTCGTCCACAAAAAAGACTAATCACATACACATTCAGGATCTGAGTAAGGTCAGTAGAACTCCCGGTTACAATTCTTCTGACTATGTCGTGACACAGTCGACTAAGGCAGCGTCTGGGATCTTCCCGGGCGTAAGTTTGAACCCTCATCACGGTCCTTGTGGATTTATTCACCTAGTCACATGTTCATTCCAGTCTCGATGGCAGTTACGGAGTTCACACGTTCCTGTTGCAGAGACAGTGGTGAAATTTCATACCTTCTCCGCAGCCATGTTAACAAAAACTGGCGTTAAGACAGGAAATACGAGATTGGAAGAGCGAGAAGCATACGATACTGCCGCGTGTGGTGGCGCGCTCGGGGTTTGTTTACGTGGTCCTCGTACAGGTGGCGAGAGTTGTCATACCCAGGTGGTCACGTTGTGCCTGTCTACATGTTCAGATGTAGACAGGCACTTGTTGCGAAGAGGGAAGGTCATTGATTGGTTAGAGGTGACTGTGGCATCACTTTGTTTGTCGAGGTGGTTAGCTGTGTCGCACTAACATCATATACCACTGAAGCTTTGAAAGGGAAGAAATTAAGTAACTTGTAAGATCCAGCTACATAACTCAACGAGGCCTTAGTCAGGGGAAACTTGCTATCTTAACTACTGTCACTGACAAATTCCATAGTCAAGAGAATTATATCACTATACAAATGTTGTTGTAAAGGGGTTTAAAAATGTAACTATGGAATGAGAGCTCTTAAAATGAAGTCTAAATGCTTAACAGGTAAATTAAAAAGTGGATATTGAAATTGATATAAACAGATCACAAACACAGAATAAGCAGTTTCGCCTGGCACTCCTCGTACCAATGGTCCTCAACCTCATAGATATATAAAGAGCTTGTTTTCATGATAGATATAAGCAAGAACATAAATTATTCGGCTGAGCTTTCTCATCCTCACAGCAGACACAGACATCTTTCATGGACCCAAATTATCATGAAAATCGCCTCGGCGTAAGGCATAAACAAATATAATCCAACAGCGCCTCCCAGCAGACCAACAACACGTTGCTTGTCTCCCAGCAATGGTAGTGTTGTTTATGGTAGTGTTCGAACTGGTCGTTTCTTGTCCGGAACACTATTCTGTGGTTACATCATCTTTCACGGTAGGTGAGGTCTCCGAGCTGCAAAAATGTATATATTTTGCTTCTAACATAGAATCATTAGAACATCTTAACTATTCGTGTCTCCTCAGAGCACTGAATTCCCACCCTGAGTACATAATGGGAGAGATATCATTCTGTATTCATGAATGTACGACGAGGCTTCTATCCCACACACTACAACAACAACTTCGGAGGAACACACAAGGATTTCGTTATTCAGTTACACGCCAAGACGGTTTGGGCAGCCATAACCAGTTCAAGTATGTTTATTGAGATAAGCAAGAAATACATCTCAAAGGGATAGAGTAGCTTAGGCTATTTCTACCCCCCTTAGCCATAACCAGAGGCCGCGTTGAGGCGCGAAAAAACAGAGCATCTTGCTCCGTGCGTGAGTTTTCGTCTAGAGGCGTTTCGTGATCAACTCTGCGCTTTTGTTTCCAATTATTAAACAGCTAATGAGCTCCGAAGCACCTGGAGGCTGTTTATAACAATAACAACAGTTGATTGGCAAGTTTTCATGCTTGTAAACTGTTTAATAAATGTAACCAAAGCCGTCAAATATTGAGGAAAGATGTACACGTTCATAAGTGCTTGCGTAAGTGCTTTCGTGAATCTGGCCCCTGGAGGCGGTGTAGGGTAAGGCTGCTTAACAAGTATTGCTGCTTTAAGAACAATTAGAAAGCACTACGTTGGCATTAGAACTTCACGACTCCTCACCTTTCCTGAGAGTGAATATAAGAAATATTAAAGGAACAAAGGTGACTTCAGGAGAATCAACCCGGTTTTTTGTTTCCAGAGTGCCTGATCAGCCAGGCTGTGATTGGTAAGTAGGCCTCGCTAGCAGCAATAGGCTGATTGTTCAGACGATCTCCATAGCAGCTTGAACTCAGGCCTGTTTGGGAAGGTATATATGTTAGGGGAAAAAAGTTAGGCCTAATCAAAGGTTTAACAGTATCTAGCCTACCGTTAGTATTGGTGGTGTCTGCTTCCCCCCTCCCCCCTCCTCCACCCCTCCCCCCTCTTCCACCCCTCCCCCCTCTTCCACCCCACTCTCCCCCCCTTCTTCCACACCTCCCTCCAACAACACCTCTCTCTCCCCACGATCCCCTCGTCCACCCCTCTCTCTCCCCCACTTCTCATTGCCCCTGAATGGGAACGAGTGGGGGTCAATGGGAAGAGGGGGGGGAGGCGAAGAGTAGGAAAGAGGGGGGGGGGCAAGAGTGGGAAGAGACCCGGGTGCAGCCGGATTCGCCTTCTATCAATGGAAATGTCTGTGTATTGGAGGTTGGAGTGGGGGAGGGAGGTAGGGAGAGGGGGGGGGGGAGGGTAGAAGGACGAGAGAAAAAATAGGTTAATATGACAACATTGGTGGTGGTGTTGACCTTATAGTATACACCTACCATGGTACTAACCACTTTCTTTAATAAGCGATACAATTACCAACATTCATGGTAAGGAAGCTGTAATAATGATCAAAGAAATGGTTTGGTAAATGTTTCATCACGTCGAGGAGGAGCTTGAGGTAGAGCAGAGAGGGTCACACCGGGCTGGGTGGCCGGGAGGGGGACTTGCCGGGGTGAGAGGAGAGGTGGTGGGGCAAGTCATAGGACTAAACATGGGTGAACACACCGGCACTGTCAGTGGGTGGGGGAGGGGGAGACCTTGCTACTGACGTCCCAGTCATCTGGAATTTAAAAAAGTTTATTATACCCCAATAAACTTATTTCAATTTCATCGGGTGATGGGCTGCCAGCTCCGGTCCTGAGTGTGGGCAGCGAGGACAGTATTGTGGACAGTTATGGTGAGTGTGTACATCAGGTGTGCCTCTGATGGGCTCCATCACCTTAACCTGTGTATCACTGGCTCCATCCCCTGTCCTCCACCTCCCTCCATCCTCTCCCAGATGCATCTATCCCAGTGTGTTATCTTGTGCATTCCTTCTATCCCTCAAGAGCTTCCTGAGACGATCAGAACATTGTGGCAAATAATTGTTTCCATAATTATTAGTTTCCTTTCCATCAATATGACTAACATAATGACTCTTATTATTATTCATACCAATATAATCATTACAAGCATAGAAACCTTCCAATATAACATCAACGCCAGTAATATATACATATATATATATATATATATATATATATATATATATATATATATATATATATATATATATATATATATATATATATATATATATACACACATACATTATATATACATACATTATAAAGTTGTTAAGGTAGTGTAATTGTTTTCCCAAGCGTGGTGTGGCGCGCATAAGACAACATATATGCATGCTAATTGACCTGTAAATTATAATTTGTACTTGTAAAGCATTTGAATAGTGACTTGTGTTGTGGTGGGTAACCCTTGGTGCACGGGTGTCCCTGGGCCGGGGCCCCGTGTGTGTGTGTCAACCACACACACACACACACAGGCACCAACCACACACACACACACAGGCACCAACCACACACACACACACACACACAGGCACCAACCACACACACACACACACACACACAGGCACCAACCACACACACACACACACACACAGGCACCAACCACACACACATACACACACACACAGGCACCAACCACACACACATACACACACACACACACACACAGGCACCAACCACACACACAGGCACCAACCCCACACACACACACACAGGCACCAACCACACACACACACACACACACACAGGCACCAACCACACACACGCACACACACACACAGGCACCAACCACACACACACACAGGCACCAACCACACACACACAGGCACCAACCACACACACACACAGGCACCAACCACACACACACAGGCACCAACCACACACACACACACACACACACCAAGGATCCAAGGTTGGGATCCAAGAGTCAATGCTCGATCCTGCAAGCACATATAGGTGAGTACACAGGCACCAACCCCACACACACACACACAGGCACCAACCACACACACACACACACACACACAGGCACCAACCACACACACACACACACACACACACACAGGCACCAACCACACACACACACACACACACACAGGCACCAACCACACACACACACACACACACATGGGGGCCCTCGTAGCCTGGTGGATAGCGCGCAGGACTCGTAATTCTGTGGCGCGGGTTCGATTCCCGCACGAGGCAGAAACAAATGGGCAAAGTTTCTTTCACCCTAAGTGCCCCTGTTACCTAGCAGTAAATAGGTACCTGGGAGTTAGTCAGCTGTCACGGGCTGCTTCCTGGGGTGTGTGTGTGGTGTGGGGAAAAAAAAAGTAGTTAGTAAACAGTTGATTGACAGTTGAGAGGCGGGCCGAAAGAGCAAAGCTCAACCCCCGCAAAAACACAACTAGTAAACACACAGGCACCAACCACACACACATACACACACACACAGGCACCAACCACACACACATACACACACACACACACACAGGCACCAACCACACACACAGGCACCAACCCCACACACACACACACAGGCACCAACCACACACACACACACACACACACAGGCACCAACCACACACACACACACACACAGGCACCAACCACACACACACACACACACACACACACACACACACACACACACACACACACACACACACACACACACACACACACACACACACACAGGCACCAACCACACACACACACACACACACACACACACACACACACACACACACACACACACACACTAACAGTGTTCACTACCGCCCGAGCACGTCCAGCCAGGCGGGAGTGTGTGTATACATACACAGCCTCCAGTATGAATATGTATGAGGTGCAGGAGACCATGAGAGGTGCCGAGGGTGACCACAACACACTCGGAAGCCTCACTGGAAGCCGCCTCCTCACTGCTAATATCACAACTACCGCCACGGCTGAGCGTGAGGCCACTGACGAAACCTCTACATCTTCCCTCAATCATGGCGGCGTTGTCTACATTTATGAACCAGTTTATGAGCTGTGAATCACTTCGAGGTAGTTTATAACAAGCAGTTCGTTACAAATACGTAGGTTATGTCGATGTTGTGATGCACTGTCATTTGTAATCTTAATTCTTAGCGCTCTTTTCAAAGGTTTTTACGATGTGTGAGGCTAGAGGTGTTGGTCTATAAGTCTTGGCATCTGCTTTATTACCTCCTTTGTGTAGTGGCGGGGATGGTGGGTGTGTGTTGTGTGTGTGTGTGTTGTGTGGTTGGTGCCCGTGTGTATGTTGTGTGTGTGTGTGTACTCACCTAGTTGTACTCACCTAGTTGTGTCTGCAGGATCGAGCATTGACTCTTGGATCCCGCCTTTCGAGCATCGGTTGTTTACAGCAATGACTCCTGTCCCATTTCCCTATCATACCTGCTTTTAAAATTATGAATAGTATTTGCTTCCACAACCTGTTCCTGAAGTGCATTCCATTTTCCCACTACTTTCACGCTAAAAGAAAACTTCCTAACATCTCTGTGACTCATCTGAGTTTCAAGCTTCCATCCATGTCCTCTCGTTCTGTTACTATTCCGTGTGAACATTTCGTCTATGTCCACTCTGTCAATTCCTCTGAGTATCTTATACGTTCCTATCATGTCCCCCCTCTCCCTTCTTTCTAGTGTCGTAAGGCACAGTTCCCTCAGGCGCTCTTCATACCCCATCCCTCGTAGCTCTGGGACGAGTCTCGTTGCAAACTTCTGAACCTTTTCCAGTTTCATTATATGCTTCTTCAGATGGGGACTCCATGATGAGGCGGCATACTCTAAGACTGGCCTTACGTAGGCAATGTAAAGCGCCCTAAATGCCTCCTTACTTAGGTTTCTGAATGATGTTCTAACTTTTGCCAGTGTAGAGTACGCTGCTGTCGTTATCCTATTAATATGTGCCTCAGGAGATAGATTAGGTGTTACGTCCACCCCCAGGTCTCTTTCACGCGTCGTTACAGGTAGGCTGTTCCCCTTCATTGTGTACTGTCCCTTTGGTCTCCTATCTCCTAGTCCCATTTCCATAACTTTACATTTGCTCGTGTTGAATTCTAGTAGCCATTTCTCTGACCATCTCTGCAATCTGTTCAGGTCCTCTTGGAGGATCCTGCAATCCTCATCTGTCACAACTCTTCTCATCAACTTTGCATCATCCGCAAACATCGACATGTAGGACTCTACGCCTGTAAACATGTCGTTAACATATACAAGAAATAGAATTGGTCCCAGCACCGATCCTTGTGGTACTCCACTTGTTACTGTTTGCCAGTCCGACTTCTCGCCCCTTACCGTAACTCTTTGGCTCCTTCCTGTTAGGTAGTTCCTTATCCATTCTAGGACCTTTCCCCCCCACCCCCGCCTGCCTCTCGAGCTTGAACAGCAGTCTCATGTGCGGTACTGTATCAAAGGCTTTTTGGCAGTCCAGAAATATGCAGTCTGCCCAACCATCTCTGTCCTGTCTTATCCTCGTTATTTTATCATAGAATTCCAGAAGGTTTGTTAGGCACGATTTCCCTGTCCAGAACCCATGTTGATGTTTGTTCACAAACCTAATGTTCTCCAGGTGTGCAACCAGTCGTAGCCTAATTATTCTTTCCAGTATTTTACAGGGGATGCTTGTCAGTGATACAGGTCTGTAGTTAAGTGCCTCCTCCCTATCTCCTTTCTTGAAGATCGGCACGACATTTGCCTTCTCCCAGCAACTGTGTGTGTGTGTGTGTGTGTGTGTGTGTGTGTGTGTGTGTGTGTGTGTGTGTGTGTGTGTGTGTGTGGTTGGTGCCCGTGTGTATGTTGTGTGTGTGTGTGTGTGTGTGTGTGTGTGTGTGTGTGTGTGTGTGTGTGTGTGTGTGTGTGTGTGTGTTGTGTGGTTGGTGCCCGTGTGTATGTTGTGTGTGTGTTTGTGTGTGTGTGTGTGTGTGTGTGTGTGTGTGTGTGTGTGTGTGTGTGTGTTGTGTGTTGTGTGTTGTGTGAGTGTGTCAAGGTGCCGGGTGCTCCCAGTCACTCGTCTCTTGCCTCATCTACTGCGCTGAACATATATTATAAAATGTGCGTAAGCCTAGTTCTCACCTATTTGTGCTTGCGGCGGTTGAGTTCTGGCTCTTTGGTCCCGCCTCTCAACCGTCAATCAACAGGTGTACAGGTTCCTGAGCCTATTGGGCTCTATCATATCGACACTTGAAACTGTGTATGGAGTCAGCCTCCACCACATCACTTCCTAATGCATTCCATTTGTCAACCACTCTGACACTAAAAAAGTTCTTTCTAATATCTCTGTGGCTCATTTGGGCACTCAGTTTCCACCTGTGTCCCCTAGTGCGTGTGCCCCTTGTGTTAAATAACCTGCCTTTATCAACCCTTTCGATTCCCTTGAGAATCTTGAATGTGGTGATCATGTCCCCTCTAACTCTTCTGTCTTCCAGTGAAGTGAGGTTTAATTCCCGTAGTCTCTCCTCGTAGCTCATACCTCTCAGCTCGGGTACTAGTCTGGTGTCAAACCTTTGAACCTTTTCCAGTTTAGTCTTATGCTTGACTAGATATGGACTCCATGCTGGAGCCGCATACTCCAGGATTGGCCTGACATATGTGGTATACTAAGTTCTGAAAGATTCCTTACACAAGTTACTAAAGGCCGTTCTTATATTAGCCAACCTGGCATATGCCGCTGATGTTATCCTCTTGATATGAGCTTCAGGGGACAGGTCTGGCGTGATATCAACCCCCAGGTTGATATGTGTGTGTGTGTGTGTGTGTGTGTGTGTGTGTGTGTGTGTGTGTGTGTGTGTGTGTGTGTGTGTGTGTGTGTGTGTGTGTGTGTGTGTGAGACAGCAGAGTACATGTGTGTCAAGGTGTGTGGTGGGGAGGGGTGCGCGCGCATACACCACCAGGCTGCCTCCACGGGTCGTCTCCAGGTAATCCTCTGCTAATTGACTTGAAGCGACGCGTAGGAGACGAGAAGAAAATGTTGGTTATGTTCATGTTGAAAAATTATTCCCAGCGGTGGTTGTCTTGGGGGGCGGGGGGGGGGGGGGGTATACCTTAAGGTTACCTGGAGGTGTTTGTCATTAGCCCCCCCCCCCCCCCCCCCCGCCGCCGCGCGGCCCGGTCTCTGATCACGGGTGTTTGGTTGACGGTCTAATCAACCAGGCTGTTACAACGTCTCTGCTCGCAGTGTCCCGTATGAATCATAACCTGGTTGATCAGGTATACTTTGGAGGTAGTTATCATGTTCCCTTTTGACCGCCGAGAGGTGTCTGTTAGTGATGCCCCTTGTGTAGAGGAGTGGTGGTTCAGAGATGGTATTTTGCACATTGTGCCATGCTCCTCGTCCCCTGAGAGCCATTATACATACAAGAGAATGTCGGGTTGTCCAGAGTTGGAGGCCAGACGCACGCGGCTAGCCTCACACAAATATGCTGGGGAAAGATTTGGGGTAAGAAAATTATACTTAGAAAATTAGTGAAATTCTAAGAAGCCAGTATGAGGCTATGTTTAGTACACCCATAAACAACATGAAAGTTGAGGATCCAGACAGTTTATGAATGACTTCCAAGCTCCAGATAATATAACATACTAACACGAACTCGGAAGACTTTAGAACATAAATTGACAACTTGTCCATGCACTCAGCTCCTGGGCCTGACTCGTGGAATTCAATATTCATAAAGAAGTGTAGAGTACCAGTAGCGCGAGCACTCAGTGTAATATGAAGAAAGAGCCTGGATACAGGGGGAATGTGGGGGCAGTGTGTGTGTAATTACCTAACTGTAATTACCTAAGTGTAGTTACAGGATGAGAGCTACGCTCGTGGTGTCCCGTCTTCCCAGCACTCTTTGTCATATAACGCTTTGAAACTACTGACGGTCTTGGCCTCCACCACCTTCTCACTTAACTTGTTCCAACCGTCTACCACTCTATTTGCGAAGGTGAATTTTCTTATATTTCTTCGGCATCTGTGTTTAGCTAGTTTAAATCTATGACCTCTTGTTCTTGAAGTGCCAGGTCTCAGGAAATCTTCCCTGTCGATTTTATCAATTCCTGTTACTATTTTGTATGTAGTGATCATATCATCTCTTTTTCTTCTGTCTTCTAGTTTTGGCATGTTTAATGCTTCTAACCTTTCCTCGTAGCTCTTACTTTTCAGTTCTGGGAGCCACTTAGTAGCATGTCTTTGCACCTTTTCCAGTTTGTTGATGTGCTTCTTAAGATATGGGCACCACACAACAGCTGCATATTCTAGCTTTGGTCTAACAAAAGTCATGAACAATTTCTTTAGTATATCGCCATCCATGTATTTAAATGCAATTCTGAAGTTAGAAAGCATAGCATAGGCTCCTTGCACAATATTCTTTATGTGGTCCTCAGGTGATAGTGTGTGTGTGTGTGTGTGTGTGTGTGTGTGTGTGTGTGTGTGTGTGTGTGTGTGTGTGTGTGCGTGTGTGTGTGCGCGTGTGTGTGTGCGTGTGTGTGTGCGTGTGTGTGTGCGTGTGTGTGTGTGCGTGTGTGTGTGCGTGTGTGTGCGCGTGTGTGCGCGTGTGCGCGTGTGCGCGTGTGCGCGTGTGCGCGTGTGCGCGTGTGTGCGTGTGTGCGTGTGTGCGTGTGTGCGTGTGTGCGTGTGTGCGTGTGTGCGTGCGTGTGCGTGTGTGCGTGTGTGCGCGTGCGCGTGTGTGTGTATGCGTGTGTGCGCGCGTGCGTGCGTCCCCAAGAGCAGTGTGCGCGCACGTGCGCCCCAAAGAACAGCCAATTTCCTCCTGCAGGTGGTGGATGTGAGGCTTCAGACAGCCTGGTATAAAGTGGCCAGGCTCCACCACCTCACTATATATACAGGCCAGGGTAGGACGCGTGGGTATAAGGAGTAACATTACCTCACGCAGCCCACTCTGCAACACTGCCAGTAGCTGACTGTACAGCAAGGTAACAAGGGGCATAAGGCAGCAGAACACGGGGCAGGAACACATGCACACAACAGGATGAACAAGCCACAAGCACTAACACCCACACAATAAGAGGTAAATGATGATTTCCGTGACTTGGCTGCCTGCTGCACTGTTTGTCTGCGGCACTGTTTGTCTGCTGCACTGTTTGTCTGCTGCACTGTTTGTCTGCGGCACTGTTTGTCTGCTGCACTGTTTGTCTGCTGCACTGTTTGTCTGCTGCACTGTTTGTCTGCGGCACTGTTTGTCTGCTGCACTGTTTGTCTGCTGCACTGTTTGTCTGCGGCACTGTTTGTCTGCGGCACTGTTTGTCTGCGGCACTGTTTGTCTGCGGCACTGTTTGTCTGCGGCACTGTTTGTCTGCTGCACTGTTTGTCTGCGGCACTGTTTGTCTGCGGCACTGTTTGTCTGCGGCACTGTTTGTCTGCGGCACTGTTTGTCTGCGGCACTGTTTGTCTGCGGCACTGTTTGTCTGCGGCACTGTTTGTCTGCGGCACTGTTTGTCTGCGGCACTGTTTGTCTGCGGCACTGTTTGTCTGCGGCACTGTTTGTCTGCGGCACTGTTTGTCTGCGGCACTGTTTGTCTGCGGCACTGTTTGTCTGCGGCACTGTTTGTCTGCGGCACTGTTTGTCTGCGGCACTGTTTGTCTGCTGCACTGTTTGTCTGCGGCACTGTTTGTCTGCGGCACTGTTTGTCTGCGGCCCTGTTTGTCTGCGGCCCTGTTTGTCTGCGGCCCTGTTTGTCTGCGGCCCTGTTTGTCTGCGGCCCTGTTTGTCTGCTGCACTGTTTGTCTGCGGCCCTGCCTGCCTGCGGCCCTGCCTGTCTGCTGCACTGTTTGTCTGCGGCCCTGTTTGACGTGTTTTAAATTAGTTTTTTAACGCGCACTTTATTAAGGTAGGGGGGGGGGTGTTTTAATCAATACTTTTCTCAACAAATAATGCGTTTTATTGATCTCGAAGAAAAATCACACAGAAAATCATATATACTGAGTTTCCCGTTGGTAATATGGCAGTGAGGCTCCGTCCTGACTTTGCAGTGATCTCACGGGGGGTGGGGGGGGGGGGTGCTTGCACTCAAGCAACTCCTCCAACACTAACTACAACACACTCTCAGACCTTACCACAAACAACCACACACACACAAATTAACTCGAGGCCTCATTGGTTAACTCAAGTATCGTCCAAGTACTAACTCTGCAAACTCTTTCAAGAAGACAAGCAGTAACTCGAGCTAATCCTCAAGTGCCCCATACTACCCTGTGAGTGACAGTGGAGGGGGAAGAAGAGGGACAAGCAACTGCACTCAAACTGCAGGAATTGTATCCAATTCAGAGGAGACAGAGAGCAAGAGGCCATCAGTGAAATTACGAGGAACCAAAAACATTCCTTCTATATATTAAGACCTGCTGAAACAATTGTAGGGACACATTTAGGTACATGTGCATTTGTGCAGCTGCCCTAGACTATATGAAGGGGAGTACCTTCCTGGAGTCAGCTACGTGATGCTAAAATCCCCATCACACAGGCTGGTTAGTGAGGCAGGTGATGAGTAGTCTGCACTGGCAGACTCTGGGTGCATTATGAGGATATCATCAAGAACAGGTGAGTGAATAAAGTAATTACAAAGCTCCAGGTACCTCATGCCAACGGGTCTAAAAGGTCTAATAACTGGGCATTCGGTGATGTAGTGCGAGAGATCAGTCTTGTGGACATTTTGTGCTGCCCATAAATATAGGTGTTAGATTTGAACAAATCATAGTTTTTTGTTATACTGGTGCTTTCAGGTCGTTGGGAGTCAGTAATTTCGTTCCCATCAGACCTGAGTGTTTGGACCAATACAGGTTTGACAGTAGAGATGGGGACACCTACATGCCGCTGCAGTCCGTCCAGTGGAGGATTGGACGGAGCCGTCGGTGTAGGCACAGTGTTCGTGAGATCTTAAATTTTCGATGGAGGAGGCAAGTGTTTCAAGCGTGACAGCTTTGAGAAGAGCAAGATTCTCATTATCTTTCTTGGTGACAGGTGTGTATGATACTTGCATGGTGGGGTACAGATAAAGAGGAATATCAGAGACAGGTAGATTATACTTAAAACGAATGTTGAGTTTGATGAAATTGAAGGCATTTTGGCTCAGCCATTTGTCATAAAAGGAGTGAGTTGGTATGTTGGCACCAGTCAATAGTGTTAATAGCATTAAATAATTTGTCTCTGAGCAATGCAGACGTTGTACGGTCTCACGTGACTTTAAGGCAAAAGGTAGTGTTGACTTGCATGATTCTCTCTAGTATGGTTGGAAGCTTCAGTTCTTCCCGCATGTTGATGATTCTTGTGCATCTTGGGGCACCAAGAATTATCCTCATGGCTTCATTCTGTACTACTTCAAGTTTGTTCAACACAGAGGAGGGGAAATTAATTAGGGGCAAGGCATGATAATCAACGAGAGATCTAACAAACATCATATAGAGTAGTCTAGCATATTTAATATTGATACTAATATTCTTTTGTGATAGGATCCCTGGATTTGAAAGTTCTCGTAATCCATCCTATCATTTTTTCTGGTTGACGCAATATTTGCTTGGTTATGCTCCCTAAACGTTAGGTCGTCGGACATTATTCCCAAATCCTTTACATGTTGCTTTCCTACTATGGGCAGATGTGATTCTCCTTTGTACCCTGTATTCTGTTTAAGGTCCTCATTTGAACCGTACCTGAATACCTGGAATTTATCACTGTTAAACATCATGTTATTGTCTGCTGCCCAGTCGAAAACTTTGTTAATATCTGCTTGAAATTTTCAATATCCTCAGCCGAGGTAATTTTCATGCTGAATTTTGTGTCATCATAATGGATGATACGAAGCTGTGACTTGTATTTTGGTCTAAATCTGATATGCGAATAAGAAACAGCAGTGGTGCAAGGACTCTACCTTGAGGTACAGAGCTTTTAACTGCACTTGGACTCGATTTTATTTGATTGACTGTAACTCGTTGTGTTCTGTTCGACAGGAAATTGAGTATCCAGCGTCCTACTTTACCAGTTATTCCCATTGACATCATTTTGTGTGCTATCACTCTATGGTCACATTCATCGAATGCCTTTGCAAAGTCTGTGTATACAACATCTGCATTTTGCTTTTCTTCTAGAGCTTCTGTGATTTTGTCATAGTGGTTGAGTAACTGTGACAGACAGGATCTGCCCGCTCTAAATCCATGTTGTCCTGGGTTGTATAACATTATTTTCCATAAAACTAGAAATTTGATTTCTAATCACTCTTTCAAACACTTTTATTATGTGTGATGTTAGTGCAACTGGTCTATAATTTTTTTGCCAAAACTTTACTACCCCCGCGTCCCTTCCCTTGTGCAGAGGAGCTATATCTGCAGATTTAAGTGCAGCTGGTATAGCTGCCCCCACACATCACTGCCACCACCTCACCACTGCCACCACACAATACTGCCTCCCACCTCACCACAATCAGTACCAACACTGTAAATGGCGTCAGACACAGTACCGAGTACGCCCCTCTGCTGTACCAGGTAAGTACCACTACGGGCTCACCATAGCCCGTGCTACTTGGAACTTTTTGTTCCAAGTAGCGAATCTTAAACAACAACCACAACACGTGCCGAGTACACTGTTACACAGTACATAACAAGTGTCTTCAGTCATATTATGTGCATCTTATGTGTGTGTGTGTGAGTGCAGACGAGAGACCGACACACACACACACACACACACACACACACACACACACACACACACACACACACACACACACACACACACACACACACACACACACACACACACAGACACACACACAGACACACACACAGACACACACACAGACACACACACAGACACACACACAGACACACACACAGACACACACACAGACACACACACAGACACACACACAGACACACACACAGACACACACACACACACACACACACACACACACACACACACACACACACACACACGGAAATGAGAGAATACACCATGAAAGTGAACGACAAGGCCAGACAATGCTGGGGTCGTATACAACAATGATGTATAATGATATTACGTCAACACTTCTTCCTGCCATTCTCTCTCTCTCTCTCTGTCGTCCATCACCTGGTTCTTCTTATCCCTTCCCCCCCCTCTCTTCCACCCCTCCCTCCTCTCTTCCCCCCCTCCCTCCTCTCCTCTCTCCCCCTCCCCCCTCACTCCCTACCCCCCCCCTCACTCCCTACCCCCCCCTCACTCCCTACCCCCCCCTCACTCCCTACCCCCCCCTCACTCCCTACCCCCCCCTCACTCCCTACCCCCCCCTCACTCCCTACCCTCCCTCACTCCCTACCCCCCCCTCACTCCCTACCCCCCCCTCACTCCCTACCCCCCCCCCCTCACTCCCTACCCCCCCTCTCCCTCCCTACCCCCTCTCCCTCCCTACCCCCTCTCCCTCCCTCCCTCCTCTCCCTACCGCCCTCCCTCTCTCTCCTTTTCTTTTTTCTTTTCTTTTCTTTTCTTTTCTTTCATATCCTGTTGTTATAGATTCAGCTACTCGGAACAAGTACCAAGTAGCACGGGCTATGGTGAGCCCGTAACGTACCTGGCACAGGAGCGGGGCAAGTAGCGTGGGTTTTGGTGAGCCCGTAGTGGACTTAACTGGCACAGGAGCGGTGCTGGTTTCCTATCCTTTCTCTTTCCTTTCCTGTCTGAGTGTGTGTACACCCAGCAGCGTGACACACCAGACAGTGTGTATGTATAGTGATAACATGACATCGTCCCGAATTTATTTACCCTTGTATATAACGTCATCAGTGCTGGTTCCCTGATTGGCCAGTAACAGCTCTGTCTCTCAACTGATTGGTGAAGGCTCTCCCGGCTTGTTTTCCTCGTGACGTCATTACCATCCCAACGTTCATGTGTGGACAGGTGTAGGGTCCTGCCAGCACCATGCTGACAGGTGTAGGGTCCTGCCAGCACCATGCTGACAGGTGTAGGGTCCTGCCAGCTGGTCCCCATCACCACCACCACCTGGTGAGGGGGACCCTGGCCACCACCTGGTGAGGGGGACCCTGGCCACCACCTGGTGAGGGGGACCCTGGAGTGTTGGTTTACATGTGAGTATACCCCCCCACACCTGGCGATATACCCCCCCCCCACACCTGGCGCGGGTCAGGTGTGTGGGCATGAGGTGCCACAGTGGTGAAAGGCATACCAGTGGCACACCTGTCAAGGTCTCTTGCCCTGCCCTCACTCGTACCCTTGACCCCTTGCCCGGCGCCCCCTGGCCTCACGCCCCCCCCCACCTCCCCCCCCCGGCCTCACGCTACACGAACGTGTCCACCTCCCTCACGAAAACAATATTCCAGGAGTATTTGTTAATGTTTAGTGGCGGGAGGGAGGGAGGCGGAGATAGTCATCAGGTGGTGACCGAGGTCACCCCCAGCCTCCCGTGACCCCCCTGGTGACCTGGGTCACCTGCCAGGGACGTCTCTCACACGTCAGGTCATGGTCCCGTGGCAGGGGCCAAGGAGGAGCCATTGTGGGGCACGTCGCCCGGGCCTCTAGTGGCACACCACGCCGCCCCCGGCCATCTTTACCTCGGACTCCTCATCCTCAACTGTTATTGGTTATCTTGAGATGATTTCGGGGCTTTAGTGTCCCCGCAGCCCGGTCCTCGACCAGGCCTCCACCCCCCAGGAAGCAGCCCGTGACAGCTGACTAACACCCAGGTACCTATTTACTGCTAGGTAACAGGGGCATAGGGTGAAAGAAACTCTGCCCATTGTTTCTCGCCGGCGCCCGGGATCGAACCCAGGACCACACGATCACAAGTCCAGCGAGCTGTCCGCTCGGCCGACCGGCTCCCATAACCGGTTCCCTACTGTGTCACCGCATGTCACCGTATGTCACCTGTCACCACGTAGCGCCGTGCCTTTTATGTGACTTCTGTTCACAAGTGTTTGCACTTGTGTATTAATACAGGTGTATATAGCGCCCCGCGACGCTACGGTGGTCTGTTGGTGTCTGCGGCTGGCATCCTTCTGTAACACTCTCGTATGTGTAGCGGCCTCCCCTATATAGCGGCCACCAGTCACAGCCCCGCTCCTGTGTCCAGGTAAATCCACCACGGGTTCGCCATAGCCCGTGCTACTTGCAGCTTTGTGTTCCCCCAGCTGACTCTACAACAACAACACTGCCTCCTCCCTCTGCCTCACCTAGCGTGAGTACTCGTGCCTCTTGAATGAACGGATGACAGCAGCGAGACACTCATAAGTGAACAGGCACGGGGGGCCAGGCACGGGGGGCCAGGCACGGGGGGCCAGGCACGGGGGGCCAGACACGGGGGGCCAGACACGGGGGGCCAGGCACGGGGGGCCAGGCACGGGGGGCCAGGCACGGGGGGCCAGGCACGGGGGGCCAGGCACGGGGGGCCAGGCACGGGGGGCCAGGCACGGGGGGCCAGACACGGAGGGCCAGGCACGGGGGGCCAGGCACGGGGGGCCAGGCACGGGGGGCCAGACACGGGGGGCCAGGCACGGGGGGCCAGGCACGGGGGGCCAGGCACGGGGGGCCAGGCACGGGGGGCCAGGCACGGGGGGCCAGGCACGGGGGGGCCAGGCACGGAGGGCCAGGCACGGGGGGCCAGGCACGGGGGGCCAGGCACGGAGGGACGGACATGAAGGGACAATCACACAGAGTCACATGTTCTACCCCGCGTGTTCAACACACCTGCAGTTGAAATTGAAATACGTTTATTGAGGTAAAATACACACAAAGGGATGAGGTAGCTCAAGCTATTCTCACCCCGTTCCGTTTATCGTGTTAATACATACAACACACCTGCAGTTGTGCCCACATGTGCAACCTTGCCTCGTATCCTTGTATAAACTTGTATATGTTTAACCTGCCATCCTCGTTGGTGTTCCTGGCCGTCCCCACCACCTCCTTCACCGTCCTTCACAGCGCCCGTATCCCGTCACGCCATAAGTTATCCCGTCACGGCATCACGGCAACGCAATAACACAAAATGCTTCCCCCCCCCCCCCCCCCCCCCCCCCGAGGACACGTGGAGGAGAGGGCGGCCAGTGTGAGGGAGGCGGTGGTCTGGAGGGCCACACCACGCACCCACTACCTTGGTTGTAAATAAGATTCTGGTTGTAAATTATGTTGGGTTGTGTGAGGGGGGGGAAGAGGTTTGTGGGTGGCGGGGAAGGAGGTGGGTGTGACACTGTCGGGGACCAGGAGATGCAGCCTCTAGTGGTGTGTGTGTTAGGTAATTCCATCACTTTGCCCCTACTGAGGTTGAAATCTAGGAGCCACGTGCTAGACCCCGTCCATGTTCGTGTCTTCTCTCAGACATTTGTAGTCGTCTCCGCATTTCTTATTTATTATGTTTGAATCTCGGCTGTAAATGCTTCATCCACATACTACAAATACAAATAATCGCCAACAGAACCTAAACACCTAACCTAACCAGTGCCTAAATATGTACAATATGCTAATATATAATAATATTAATTTATATTTGAGAAAAGTTCTGTTCAGAATGAACAGCATGTTAATTTTGACGAGTCTTTGGGGTTGACCGCTGGATGGAATGGACTTGGCCAGAGGACGGTTCGGCGTGTGTAAACCGATTTTCATTCATAAACAAGGAGTTTGGCGGCTAATTTAACGAGCTTGGATGTTTGTATGCGAGGACGGGCTGTGGTGTGTGTGGGGGTGTGTTTGTGCAGGTAGATGGTGAGGTGTGTGTAGTGGTGTGTGTGGAGGTAGATGGTGAGGTGTGTGTAGTGGTGTGTGTGGAGGTAGATGGTGAGGTGTGTGTAGTGGTGTGTGTGGAGGTAGATGGTGAGGTGTGTGTGTAGTGGTGTGTGTGGGTGACCACTGGTTCCCAGCAAGCGGGTCAGGAGAGATGTAGGCTGCACCAGCGTGACCGCAACACCCGGTCTCACTCAATCACCTTGTTACACTGCTAGCCACACACACTTGTGGCCTGGTCATTGTTCACGCTACTGAGGTAAATATTGTGAAGATCTTGCTGGGTGGAGTGGCCTGGTGGTAGTGTCTACAGTTGTGTGGGTGATGTAGTACAAGTATCACTGTACTCTTGCTCCAGCTACTTCAACTATTACTACCCCATCGCCACCTCAATTACTTTAGTACTATTACTTGTAGTAACCGTAACAATAGTGATTGTCGCCGTAGACGTAGCAGTAATGACAATAGTAGTGGTGGTAACAGTGGTCAAACTATGGTGGTTGAAGGTAACCATTTATCACAGAACCCTTTTTCTAATTAATTAGTCACCGCTAACGACAAACAGGCTCCTTGGCGGGAAAATAAAGAGGAAGAGTACTCTATTCAGATACTCTGTATAGTCTGTGCGAACTGAACACTCCCATGTATAGAGTCTGCGGCCTGAACACTCCCATGTATAGAGTCTGCGAACTGAGCACTCCCATGTATAGAGTCTGCGAACTGAGCACTCCCATGTATAGAGTCTGCGAACTGAGCACTCCCATGTATAGAGTCTGCGAACTGAGCACTCCCATGTATAGAGTCTGCGAACTGAGCACTCCCATGTATAGAGTCTGCGAACTGAGCACTCCCATGTATAGAGTCTGCGAACTGAGCACTCCCATGTATAGAGTCTGCGAACTGAGCACTCCCATGTATAGAGTCTGCGAACTGAGCACTCCCATGTATAGAGTCTGCGAACTGAGCACTCCCATGTATAGAGTCTGCGAACTGAGCACTCCCATGTATAGAGTCTGCGAACTGAGCACTCCCATGTATAGAGTCTGCGAACTGAGCACTCCCATGTATAGAGTCTGCGAACTGAGCACTCCCATGTATAGAGTCTGCGAACTGAGCACTCCCATGTATAGAGTCTGTGCGAACTGAGCACCCCCATGTATAGAGTCTGTGCGAACTGAGCACCCCCATGTATAGAGTCTGTGCGAACTGAGCACTCCCATGTATAGTCTGTGCGTACTGAACACCCCCATGTATAGAGTGCGAACTGAGCACTCCCATGTATAGAGTCTGTGCGAACTGAACACTTCCATGTATAGAGTCTGTGACCTGAACACTCCCATGTATAGTCCGTGACCTGAACACTCCCATGTATAGTCCGTGACCTGAACACACCCATGTATAGAGTCTGTGACCTGAACACTCCCATGTATAGTCTGCGGCCTGAACACTCCCATGTATAATCCGTGACCTGAACACTCCCATGTATAATCCGTGACCTGAACACTCCCATGTATAGAGTCTGCGGCCTGAACACTCCCATGTATAGAGTCTGCGGCCTGAACACTCCCATGTATAGAGTCTGCGGCCTGAACACTCCCATGTATAGAGTCCGTGACCAAGAGTGTCACAAACTAATATTATTTAACTAAGTGTGGAGACATTAGACAACTTGGACCCTCCGCTCTGACAACTTGTGATGGCCCGTGAGAGGTGTTGAGGTGTGTGGTGGTCGTGGTGATGACCTCTCACTCTCTCCACGGTGTCTTGGTGGTGGTGGTGTTGAGGTGTGTGGTGTGTGGTGGTCGTGGTGATGACCTCTCACACTCTCCACGGTGTCTTGGTGGTGGTGGTGTTGAGGTGTGTGGTGGTGGTGTGTGGTGGTCGTGGTGGTGACCTCTCACACTCTCCACGGTGTCTTGGTGGTGGTGGTGTTGAGGTGTGTGGTGGTGGTGTGTGGTGGTCGTGGTGGTGACCTCTCACACTCTCCACGGTGTCTTGGTGGTGGTGGTGTTGAGGTGTGTGGTGGTGGTGTGTGGTGGTCGTGGTGGTGACCTCTCACACTCTCCACGGTGTCTTGGTGGTGGTGGTGTTGAGGTGTGTGGTGGTGGTGTGTGGTGGTCGTGGTGGTGACCTCTCACACTCTCCACGGTGTCTTGGTGGTGGTGGTGTTGAGGTGTGTGGTGGTGGTGTGTGGTGGTCGTGGTGGTGACCTCTCACACTCTCCACGGTGTCTTGGTGGTGGTGGTGTTGAGGTGTGTGGTGGTGGTGTGTGGTGGTCGTGGTGGTGACCTCTCACACTCTCCACGGTGTCTTGGTGGTGGTGGTGTTGAGGTGTGTGGTGGTGGTGTGTGGTGGTCGTGGTGGTGACCTCTCACACTCTCCACGGTGTCTTGGTGGTGGTGGTGTTGAGGTGTGTGGTGGTGGTGTGTGGTGGTCGTGGTGGTGACCTCTCACACTCTCCACGGTGTCTTGGTGGTGGTGGTGTTGAGGTGTGTGGTGGTGGTGTGTGGTGGTCGTGGTGGTGACCTCTCACACTCTCCACGGTGTCTTGGTGGTGGTGGTGTTGAGGTGTGTGGTGGTGGTGTGTGGTGGTCGTGGTGGTGACCTCTCACACTCTCCACGGTGTCTTGGTGGTGGTGGTGTTGAGGTGTGTGGTGGTGGTGTGTGGTGGTCGTGGTGGTGACCTCTCACACTCTCCACGGTGTCTTGGTGGTGGTGGTGTTGAGGTGTGTGGTGGTGGTGTGTGGTGGTCGTGGTGGTGACCTCTCACACTCTCCACGGTGTCTTGGTGGTGGTGGTGTTGAGGTGTGTGGTGGTGGTGTGTGGTGGTCGTGGTGGTGACCTCTCACACTCTCCACGGTGTCTTGGTGGTGGTGGTGTTGAGGTGTGTGGTGGTGGTGTGTGGTGGTCGTGGTGGTGACCTCTCACACTCTCCACGGTGTCTTGGTGGTGGTGGTGTTGAGGTGTGTGGTGGTGGTGTGTGGTGGTCGTGGTGGTGACCTCTCACACTCTCCACGGTGTCTTGGTGGTGGTGGTGTTGAGGTGTGTGGTGGTGGTGTGTGGTGGTCGTGGTGGTGACCTCTCACACTCTCCACGGTGTCTTGGTGGTGGTGGTGTTGAGGTGTGTGGTGGTGGTGTGTGGTGGTCGTGGTGATGACCTCTCACACTCTCCACGGTGTCTTGGTGGTGGTGGTGTTGAGGTGTGTGGTGGTGGTGTGTGGTGGTCGTGGTGGTGACCTCTCACACTCTCCACGGTGTCTTGGTGGTGGTGGTGTTGAGGTGTGTGGTGGTGGTGTGTGGTGGTCGTGGTGGTGACCTCTCACACTCTCCACGGTGTCTTGGTGGTGGTGGTGTTGAGGTGTGTGGTGGTGGTGTGTGGTGGTCGTGGTGGTGACCTCTCACACTCTCCACGGTGTCTTGGTGGTGGCAAACAAACCCCAGTCTGCGGCAGGTGGAGGATATACTTAACTATTACAAATATAAGAATGTGGTAATTGTGAGGGTGGAGTTAATTGGCAGTTAACCCTGAACACCCTCGAGGGGGGGAGGGGGGGTGGAACCCGACGACGAGGGGGGGGGGGGTATGTAAAGTGAAGCAATTTGTCAAATTTCCCGCGCAATGCTATCTTACCTTGAGGTGTTTCCGGGGCTTACCGTCCCCGCGGCCCGGTCGTCGGCCAGGCCTCCTGGTTGCTGGACTGGTCAACTTGGATGTTGGACGCGGCTGGTCGCAGCCTGACGTATGAGTCACAGCCTGGTTGATCAGGTATCCTTTAAAGGTGTTTATCCAGTTCTCTCTTGAACACTGTGAGGGGTCGGCCAGTTATGCCCCTTATGCGTAGTGGAAGCGTGTTGAACAGTCTCGGGCCTCTGATGTTTATAGTTCTCTCTCAGAGTACCTGTTGCACCTCTGCTCTTCAACAGGGGTATTCTGCACATCCTGCCATGCCTCCTGGTCTCATGTGGTGTTATTTCTGTGTGCAGGTTTGGGACCAGCCCCTCTACTATTTTCCACGTGTAAATTATTATCTATCTCTCCCGCCTGTGCTCAAAAGAATACAGATTTAGGCTCTTTAGTCGGTCCCAATAGTTTAGATGTTTTACTGAGTGGATTCTAGCAGTAAGGATCTCTGCACGCTCTCCAGGTCAGCAATTTCTCCAGCTTTGAAAGGGACTGTCATTGTGCAGCAGTACTCCACTCTAGAGAGCACTAGCGTCTTGAAGAGTATCATCATCGGTACAGCATCTCTAGTTTTGGGCCAGGTATGAGTGAGCAAATGTGTGAGAGTGAATGTGTGTGTGTGTTTACCTAACCTAACTTGCAGGAGCGAGTCTCATCTCCCGGGCCCGCCATTTCCCCCTATCACCTGTGTATTCGAATGTTTCCATTTTCTCTCCAGTCATATCTGTGTTTCAGACTGCTAACATTCCCTTCTAACACGCTCCACTGACCTCCTCCTGTAGTGTCTTCACGCACTCTCTGGCTCTGTATGTATGACAAAAGTTTAACATTTGCAAGAGTGTATTGCAAAATTTTACCATTGGCCAGGGGGGGGGGGTGGCCTTCTGATTTTTCATAACTATAATTTCTTGTCAAATAGTTATATTTCCAAAATACAGGTTTGGAACGTACAAAACATGTACATGATGTGCACACCTGTTTTAATAATTGTGTGTTCTAACCTAATTGTGTTTGCGGGGGTTAAACTTTGGCTCTTTGGTCCCGCCTGATATGTTTCTATTGACGATGGTATCTGTGTTGTTTCAGCGGTGGCAGCGACGATGGTTCGTGCTCTACGACGACGGGGAACTGACCTACTCCGTGGATGACCATGTGAGTATATCCAAGTGTTGGAACCCCCGGTCTCTACCGCAACATGTACTACAACGTCTTCATAAAATGTTGCCATTCTTATTTAAGATCTGTGTGTATGTGTTGGTCACCTTTGGATATGTTACAACACTGCCCGCCAACTACACTAAAACTAAACTATTTATGAAGATTAAACTTTGATTTGATTAAACGTTGGAATTTATTTACAATAAAAGTTCATACATCAAAAGTGACAGAACTTTACTCTAGCTTATTTATAAATTATTTTAACTGTTGCGAATGTGTTCCTGAATTGTGTCTAGAACTTTTGGACAATTGTTATATGGTGATGGAGAGCGGGGGGGGGGGGGGGGGAAGGGAAGTGTCGGCGTGGCCTTCTTCATGCCCTCCTCCGAGGAAGGAGGAAGTGCTACATAAGGCGCTAAGGAGAGCACCATATGACCAGACAGTCCAGGAGCTCCAGGAACTCCTGAACACAACCACTAAACACCAGTCTACAGCACCAAGCCTCCAGGGTGTGGAACACCATCCTTATGTTACAAGACCCGATGTTAGACAGATTACTCCAAGATGAGACGTCCCACTCCCACAGCTGGTGGCCCAAGATGAGACGTCCCACTCCCACAGCTGGTGGCCCAAGATGAGACGTCCCACTCCCACAGCTGGTGGCCCAAGATGAGACGTCCCACTCCCACAGCTGGTGGCCCAAGATGAGACGTCCCACTCCCACAGCTGGTGGCCCAAGATGAGACGTCCCACTCCCACAGCTGGTGGCCCAAGAGCCTAAATTTACTCTATGGAAGCCCAGCCCTACAACACATTATTCCTAGATGAAATACTGATCAGAAATCCCCCCTATAAAAACAGTAATAAATTTAAGACCCACAAACAACATTAACATGTGTACTCACCTGGTAGAAGGTACACCTCTGAGTACAACATCCGAGTAGAAAGTGAAAGCATCTGAGTGTATGTGTGTGAATGCTACATAGTGTTCATCAATAGACATCCATATATGGTGAAACACACGTGAAGAACTTCTCACACACTCGCAGCTCCCTGACAAGGCAGAGGCAGCTTGGCTGCCAACACCCACACATCGTGTCAGCAAGGCGGACTGCCCGCCTGCTCTCATAACATGGAGGGAGGGGCCCGTGGTCGAGGGAGGGAGGGAGGGAGGGACCTTTTTTGTTGTTATATGGTTGATTATGCTCCCTAAACGTTAGGTCGTCAGACATCATTATTCCCAGGTCCTTGTGTGTTCTTGTTCTTGTATGGGTAGGAATTAGGGTTGCTAGTGGGTATGGGTAGGAGAACAAGGTCGTCTTACACACTGTGTTTCCTTAAGGGCCTCATTTCCTCCATACTAAGTACCTCGAATTGGTCACTGTTAAATATAATTTTTTTTTCTCCCCAATTTAAAACTTTATTAATATCAGCTTTTTTAGCGTCTTACTATCCCCCCCCCCTCCCCCCCCCGTGGAGCAAGACTAGTAACTGTGTGACTCACCATAGATGAAAAGGGCCTTGTATTGTGACTGTTGTGAACCGCTTGTTGAATCACTTGATACAAAAGACTATTGATTTGTTTAGGTGATTGTATATGTATGTATATGTATATATATGTGCATGTATGTATGTATGAGTATGTGTACATGTATATATAACATCAATAATTGTGTAACTAGTGTCAAAACCCTCCACCTAAGAAGCTGATTAAAGAACAAGCCATGCTTCGTCAAGAAGCAAAGTACAATGCCTTAAGCCAAACTAATGCTTTGGTCAGAGAGCGTTCCCTTGCCCTAATTATTTACACTGATGGATCCTTGCACCAGTCCCATGGTGCAGCTGGAAGTGCAGTTGTTGTGACAGCGAGAGATGGTTCCTTCTCCCATGAGTGTGGAGCGCGTATAAATAACTGAGCCTCCACTCCTCGTACAGAACCGGTTGCCATAATCCTGGCACTCGAGCGCGTATATATGAATCCAAAGGTGACACGCTAATTGTAAGTGACTCCTTGTCATCCTTGACTGCCCTCAGCTCCCCAAGGCATAACTGTAATATGCTTGTGTCTGAAGCTAGACACAGATATAATGAAATAATGAATGGAGTCAGATACATACTCAGATGGAGTCAGAGTTTGTCTCCTGTGGATTCCTTCCCATATTGGTCTCCGAATGCATGATAGAACTGATGAGTTGGCCAAGACTTTTGCTCGTAAAGAGGGAATTGATTACCAACTAGGACTGCCTTTGAGCTGCCTGAGGGCAGTAATATTCCGGAACATCAACTAAATTTCGGAGACTTGAGGCAAACTGAAATTCACACCAGTTACTCCATCTATCATCATTCTATTATGCAGGAAGAACCGCACGTCTATGGGTCATCCAATAATGTTAGCAGACTTCTAGATGTTACCACTGCTAGGCTTAGGCTCGGCTACAGGTACCTCTTGGAATTTGTAACATCTGTTGATGTAGATTTGACTAAATGTAAACTCTGTCAGCAGAACTATTCGCATACTTTGCGTCATTATATAATGGAATGTGGAACACTCGCGGAATTCAGAGAGAACACTATCAATGGAGTCCAAGAATTGTGTAAGTACTTCATTCATAATGATGTACTGCCATGAATCTTAGCGAAGTATCCAAAATTTGCTTACTATTGTAAACTTTACGACTGTAAAGCTGCCGCCCAGTTGGGTGGGTATGGAGCACATGACTGTAAAGCTGCCGCCCAGTTGGGTGGGTGTGGAGCACATGACTGTAAAGCTGCCGCCCAGTTGGGTGAGTGTGGAGCACATGACTGTAAAGCTGCCGCCCAGTTGGGTGAGTGTGGAGCACATGACTGTAAAGCTGCCGCCCAGTTGGGTGGGTGTGGAGCACATGACTGTAAAGCTGCCGCCCAGTTGGGTGAGTGTGGAGCACATGACTGTAAAGCTGCCGCCCAGTTGGGTGAGTGTGGAGCACATGACTGTAAAGCTGCCGCCCAGTTGGGTGGGTGTGGAGCACATGACTGTAAAGCTGCCGCCCAGTTGGGTGAGTGTGGAGCACATGACTGTAAAGCTGCCGCCCAGTTGGGTGAGTGTGGAGCACATGACTGTAAAGCTGCCGCCCAGTTGGGTGGGTGTGGAGCACATGACTGTAAAGCTGCCGCCCAGTTGGGTGGGTGTGGAGCACATGACTGTAAAGCTGCCGCCCAGTTGGGTGAGTGTGGAGCACATGACTGTAAAGCTGCCGCCCAGTTGGGTGGGTGTGGAGCACATGACTGTAAAGCTGCCGCCCAGTTGGGTGAGTGTGGAGCACATGACTGTAAAGCTGCCGCCCAGTTGGGTGAGTGTGGAGCACATGACTGTAAAGCTGCCGCCCAGTTGGGTGGGTGTGGAGCACATGACTGTAAAGCTGCCGCCCAGTTGGGTGAGTGTGGAGCACATGACTGTAAAGCTGCCGCCCAGTTGGGTGAGTGTGGAGCACATGACTGTAAAGCTGCCGCCCAGTTGGGTGGGTGTGGAGCACATGACTGTAAAGCTGCCGCCCAGTTGGGTGAGTGTGGAGCACATGACTGTAAAGCTGCCGCCCAGTTGGGTGAGTGTGGAGCACATGACTGTAAAGCTGCCGCCCAGTTGGGTGGGTGTGGAGCACATGACTGTAAAGCTGCCGCCCAGTTGGGTGGGTGTGGAGCACATGACTGTAAAGCTGCCGCCCAGTTGGGTGGGTGTGGAGCACATGACTGTAAAGCTGCCGCCCAGTTGGGTGAGTGTGGAGCACATGACTGTAAAGCTGCCGCCCAGTTGGGTGAGCGTGGAGCACATGACTGTAAAGCTGCCGCCCAGTTGGGTGGGTGTGGAGCACATGACTGTAAAGCTGCCGCCCAGTTGGGTGGGTGTGCAGCATATGACTGTAAAGCTGCCGCCCAGTTGGGTGGGTGTGCAGCACATGACTGTAAAGCTGCCGCCCAGTTGGGTGGTGTGCAGCAAGACTAGTAACTGTGTGACTCACTATAGATGCAAAGTGCCTTGTATAGTGACTGTTGTGAGCCTCTTGTTGATCACTTGTGACACAAAAGATTATTGATGTGTGTATTTGTGTAGGTGATTAAATATGTATGTGAATAAGTATATATATATATATATATATATATATATATATATATATATATATATATATATATATATATATATATATATATATATATATATATATATATATATATATATATATATATATGTATGAGTATATGTACATGTACATATAACATTAATAATTGTGTAACTGGCTACAAAAGATTGTTATTTTGCTTAGCTAAACGAACTAGAGGGTTCAGTTCCTGAACAGATTATGTGCCTCTGTAATCCTTTACACCACCGCCCACGGGATGGGTATGAGGTGTGCCAATGACTACCATGTTGTGTGGGTATGTGGTTCTTAATGTGAAGGTGCTCAGCTGGGGGTTCTATCCACAATGCTAGTGGGATTTGAGGGAAATGAATAGAGTTTAAAAGGGATTGTCTTTAGTTGGTGGTTATTGAAAGAGTACGTGAATTTTGGGATTGTTGAAGGTTGTGTTCGGCAGTCTTGCTGCCATAGTGATTGTCATTTTTGTTCTATGCTCTGGCGGTTAACATAATTGTATATTACAATGCTTATGATTAGTTGAGTGATGTAATCATTGTAGCATGTGGGCAGAGGGTTGTATAGAGGGTGAGGTGTGTAGTGGAGACACCACTACACTACACTGTGTGTGGTAGTGGAGGAGTGTGGTGGTGGTGGTGGCGGGGTGGGCTGCTCCACAGGTCGCCTGCCTCACCCTCACATCACTACGTGAGCGGAGAACAAACGCCCTCCCTCACCACGCTCCCGCACACCCAGTTGTTTATACCTTCCCTGACCCCGATCTTCACTAATATATTCACAACTCTTAATTGTGAATTTGTATACATTGTGGTGCAGCGTAACGAGCAGTCCGGGGACTGCCGAATGACCGCACATGACAGCTTTATGGAATTGTTAGCAGAGCGGCGGGTGTAGGAGGGGGTGGAGGGCGGGGGACCTACTGTGGGGTTAACCCCCTTGTACCTCCTCCAAGTTGGGATTGTTCAGTCTAGATTGCTCTCGTTACCACCGCAATAATAAATCGCCATTATTTAATCAGCCACGCCATTGTGAAAACACCACTTTTTTACTGGCATCAACACATGTGGCAAGGATTTTTGTGATAGCTTTATCAACAAAGCTGTTGGAGCCAGCGTCCTGCAAGCCCTCACATGGCCATCACAGTGTGGTTATCTTGCTGCTGGAATCTTAACTCCTCCTGGAGAACTTCACCCCTTTTGTTCCGGCAATATTTCTTATGTTTGCTGGGTGGTTAACGAGCCCCGAGTCTCTGATGTTCACTGTGTTCTCCATGCCTATCACGCCTTGATACACCTGCCCGGGTCCCTAGGGAGCAGTAACGGCAACACTGTTCTCCTACAGCAGCAGTGACGGCAACACTGTTCTCCTACAGCAGCAGTAATGGCAACACTGTTCTCCTACAGCAGCAGTGACGCAACACTGTTCTCCTACGGCAGCAGTAATGGCAACACTGTTCACCTACAGCAGCAGTAATGGCAACACTGTTCTCCTACAGCAGCAGTAACGGCAACACTGTTCACCTACAGCAGCAGTAATGGCAACACTGTTCTCCTACAGCAGCAGTAACGGCAACACTGTTCTCCTACAGCAGCAGTAACGGCAACACTGTTCTACAGCAGCAGCAGTAATGGCAACACTGTTCTCCTACAGCAGCAGTAACGGCAACACTGTTCACCTACAGCAGCAGTAATGGCAACACTGTTCTCCTACAGCAGCAGTGACGCAACACTGTTCTCCTACGGCAGCAGTAACGGCATTGCTGTTCTACGGCAGCAGTAACGGCATTAATGTTCTCCTACGGCAGCAGTAACGGCATTAATGTTCTCCTACGGCAGCAGTAACGGCAACACTGTTCTCCTACAGCAGCAGTAACGGCAACACTGTTCTCCTACAGCAGCAGTAACGGCAACACTGTTCTCCTACAGCAACAGTAACGGCAACACTGTTCTCCTACAGCAACAGTAACGGCAACACTGTTCTCCTACAGCAGCATTAACGGCAACACTGTTCTCCTACAGCAGCATTAACGGCAACACTGTTCTACAGCAGCATTAACGGCAACACTGTTCTCCTACAGCAGCAGTAACGGCAACACTGTTCTCCTACAGCAGCAGTAACGGCAACACTGTTCTCCAACAGCAGCAGTAACGGCAACACTGTTCTCCTACAGCAGCAGTAACGGCAACACTGTTCTCCTACAGCAGCAGTAACGGCAACACTGTTCTCCTACAGCAGCAGTAACGGCAACACTGTTCTCCTACAGCAGCCGTGCAAAAATATAGAATTGGAAGAAAGCAATATTCATTTTTACAGGAACAACATATTCTACCTAAATTAACTTCACAAACTGAAGGGAGTATACTATTTACCATCGATTTATAATTATTTTTAGACGGCACAAAAATGAGGTCAAATTAACGTGGTGCTTGAGGTGTATGAGGATAGAGGGGGTCAAAAGTCCTACTGTCCCGCCTGAAGCAGGACGTCTTGTCACCCCTAGCCTTTCCATCATCCCTGGTCTTTCCATCATCCCTGGTCTTGTTATGTGTATGAATGAAAAACGGTTTACACACGACCCACAACTGATTTCGTTCGAACACTTCCGGAACAAGTGCTTCACTGACGAATTTATTTCGAACCACAACGCTGTAAATGCTTCACCCACGTACTACAAATAATCGCCAACAGAACCTAAACACCTAACCTAACCTATGCCTATATATGCACAATATGCTAATATATTATAATAATTTATATTTGAGAAAATTCCTGTTTTGAATGAACAGCATGTCACATTTATGAATGCGTCTGTGGGGTCGACCAAGTTCAAGTTCAAGTTCAAGTATGTTTATTGAGACAAGAAAAAAATACATCTCAAAGGGATAGAGTAGCTTAGGCTATTTCTACCCCCCTCTACTTCAAGTCCCTCAAGGGGCGCACAAATTCAGTGAGTACAGATACACAAATCACAATACAACATTTAACATTGCATATTAATATAGTAAGTGTTACAATCATTGGGGCAAAATTCTTGTAGTTCCTAAGTATTCTGTCTATCATATCATTATCACACATCCAAACAATTTGAAGTGGTACACTACTTATTTCCTTATTTCTATGGTTATCCATAATTTGACACTTTAATACATAATGGTCTTCCAAGTTCAAGTAGGTTTATTGAGACAAGTTAAAAAAAAAAAAAAAAAAAAAAAAATCAAAGATTAGCTTAGGCTATTTCTACCCCTTCCCATACTTCAAGTCCCTCAAGGGGCGCACAAATTCAGTGAGTACAAATACAAGAATCCCATGTAACATATCAGGTTAATATAGTACTATCTAAGAGTATAATAGTGTACATCCACCGCACTGGATTTTAACCCATTAACGCTCCAAGATAATATTCTCACTCTACTTTCATCCATGATTTAATAAAACTACCTTTGCCCTGTCTGTCACATTCCATGAGATACGAGATTTTCTCAGACAGACTCTCCCAACACTGTAACATTTCTGCTTTCTCCTCATTTGCACAACAGCTACTAGCATCAAAGGTGATCTTATTCATATCTAATTTCTTTCTTATTTCTCTATACCGTTTTACTTTAACCTTTGTTTCGACATTTGTCACTACAGAAGGTTGAACGCTAACACTACTAGAAAGTTCATTTTCCTGACTATCCTCTATCATCAATACGTCATGTTCTTCCTTACTTTCTTCAACGCACATTTCACGTCCTGTTTCACTTTCCACTTCACGTCCTATTTCACTTTCCATTTCACGTCCTGTTTGACTTTCCATTTCACGTCCTGTTTCACTTTCCATTTCACGTCCTGTTTCACTTTCCATTTCACGTCCTGTTTGGCTTTCCATTTCACGTCCTGTTTGGCTTTCCATTTCACGTCCTGTTTGGCTTTCCATTTCACGTCCTGTTTGGCTTTCCATTTCACGTCCTGTTTCACTTTCCATTTCACGTCCTGTTTCACTTTCCATTTCACGTCCTGTTTCACTTTCCACTTCACGTCCTGTTTCACCACCATCTTCACCCCGTCTACCCCCCATAGTTAATTTTTCTAATGCCTCAATCCTCTTTTCTAGTTTTTTTAGATATTCCAATATTTGAGTACCAACCTCAGAGTTCACTATATTGACCTGAACCTTGTTTCCACAAGGTTTAATTTTTTCAGCTGCATTTCCTACTTTCCCTAGGCTCGCCTTAATTGTCTCTGTTCCTTTCTCCCACACATTGTTCATAGGCGCTGTCATTGGCTTCCAACTGTTTCCTCCATGTTCCTGCTGCACAATCTTTCCTTCCTTCGAGGATACATCTATCCTGCTTGTAGCACCCGTCCTCGAGTCTCTCAGATGAGGCTTCATGCGACATAGATAGGAACCAGCATTGTGGCTTCCTCGACAATTGCAACAAGATGGGACGATTTTTTCACCGTTTTTAATCTTGACTCTACACTCTCGAGAGTCGTGTTTCTTACCACAGTACCGACACCTGGAGTCAAACTGGCATTTCCAAGCCATATGTCCCCAACGAGAACACTTCATGCATAATATGGGCTCCTCAATGTATTTTACAACTTTCCTGTAGCCTAGTCCTTGCACAAAAATTCTTTCTGGAGCCTCACCCTTTACCAAGGCAACAACCTGGCTTTGTTTTTCACCACGAACACTGTTCCTCTTTGCCCAAACAACACTATCATTGTTGAGCAATAGATAATCAGGATCCAAATAAGTTGGATACTTAAACACTATGACCTTGGTGTACATCATACCTTTTTCCGGAGTAACCATCACAATATTCTCAAACCCATCCTTCGTTAGGTGTTCCACGGCCTCCTCTGTCCCAACTGTTATATAGGGCCGGTGAAGACCCTCCTTGAATAGTGGTTCATATTCAAAAAACTCCTTAGCCAAACGAACCGTCCACTCCAGCTTTTGATGGAAATTCAGTTGACATGCTGTAGGGAACAACAGCCTCTTCCTTCCATTAGTCTGCATCTCCCGCGTCCTGCTGAGCATGTCTTCATTTTTTGGTCTCTTTGTTATTTCCTCCTCACTGTCTTCGTCTCGCTGTCTTTGAATATTTCTCCGTTTATATCTGTTTACTACTGCTTGATACGGCCTAGTATCATCCTGTCTGCCATCCTCACTGTCACACTCTCCAGGCCCAGTACAGGATCTTCCATCACCTAGGCAGACCGCCTCAGCCATTTCCTCGATACACAAAGGCACTGTATCACTGCAACAGTCGAGAACAAATTCACAACATCTAGCTGCAGCAGCCACGTGCAAACACGAAGATGCGGAGCAACACGTCCTCCTCGCATCATGCAGCAGACCGCACTGTGGGGTCGACCGCTGGATGTAATGGACTTGAATGGAGGACGGGTTGTGTAAACATATAGGCTGATTATGCTCCAGGATAAACTAGCAGGGTAAGGCTTAAGGTGACCTGTGGGAAAGGAAAGGGAGAGGTCTTATCCTACTAACATGTCGTTATCATCTGCTTATGGGTTAAAACATAAATAATTATTTTTTGAATGTTGGGTTGTTAATTTGCGCAGAAAAAGTTGCAGCATTTGACGAGTGTCGTGTATTGATAACCGTGATTAACCCATATATATATATATATATATATATATATATATATATATATATATATATATATATATATATATATATATATATATATATATATCGTACCTAGTAGCCAGAACGCACTTCTCAGCCTACTATGCAAGGCCCGATTTGCCTAATAAGCCAAGTTTTCCTGAATTAATATATTTTCTCTAATTTTTTTCTTATGAAATGATAAAGCTACGCATTTCATTATGTATGAGGTCAATTTTTTTTATTGGAGTTAAAATTAACGTAGATATATGACCGAACCT
>NC_091150.1:45339612-45367112 GCF_040958095.1 Procambarus clarkii | reverse complement strand
GTTGTATTCACCTAGTTGTGTTTGCGGGGGTTGAGCTTTGCTCTTTCGGCTCGCCTCTCAACTGTTTACTAACTACGTACCCTGTACTATTTTTTTTCCACACCTCACATACACACACACCCCAGGAAGCAGCCCGTGACAGCTGACTAACTCCCAGGTACCTATTTACTGCTAGGTAACAGGGGCATTCAGGGTGAAAGAAACTTTGCCCATTTGTTCCTGCCTGGTGCGGGAATTGAACCCGCGCCACAGAATTACGAGTCCTGCACGCTATCCACCAGGCTACCAGGCCCCACACACCTGTGTGTAATTACCTAAGTGTAATTACCTAAGTGTAGTTACAGGATGAGAGCTACGCTCGTGGTGTCCCGTCTTCCCAGCACTCTTTGTCATATAACGCTTTGAAACTACTGACGGTCTTGGCCTCCACCACCTTCTCACTTAACCTGTTCCAACCGTCTACCACTCTATTTGCGAAGGTGAATTTTCTTATATTTCTTCGGCATCTGTGTTTAGCTAGTTTAAATCTATGACCTCTTGTTCTTGAAATTCCAGGTCTCAGGAAGTCTTCCCTGTCGATTTTATCAATTCCTGTTACTATTTTGTATGTAGTGATCATATCACCTCTTTTTCTTCTGTCTTCTAGTTTTGGCATATTTAATGCTTCTAACCTCTCCTCGTAGCTCTTGCCCTTCAGTTCTGGGAGCCACTTAGTAGCATGTCTTTGCACCTTTTCCAGTTTGTTGATGTGCTTCTTAAGATATGGTGTGTGTCTTAAGTATAGTAAGGTGTGTGGTAAGATATCTTAAGTGTGTGTGTGTGTGTGTGTGTATAATTACCTAAGTGTAATTACTTAAGTGTAGTTACAGGATGAGAGCTACGCTCGTGGTGTCCTGTCTTCCCAGCACTCTGTCATATAACGTGCGTGCGTGCACGGAAGTGTGTGTGCATGTGCAATTTTCTAAGTGTAGTGTAAAGTGTGTAATTACCCAAGTGTAGTTGCAGGATGAGAGCTACGCTCGTGGTGTCCCATCTTCCCAGTATTCTTTGCCGTATAACACTTTGAAATTACTGACGGTTTTGGCCTCCACCACCACCTCACATGAAGTGAGATGATGGTGGAGGCCATCAGTCATATACATTGTCTCTGATTACCGCCCTCATCTGTCTGTTAGAAAATTTTTCATCTATATCAGAAGTCTTCCGGTCCCAGCATGTCTCCCTCCAGCATGTTCCGGTTTCCAGAACAGTCTCTTATGTGGGACTCTGTCAAAAGTCTCTTTTTAGGTCTAACTAGACACAGTCAACCCAACCACCTCTTTCCTGTAGTATCTCTGTGGTCCTATCATAAAAATTAAGAAGAGTTGTTAAACAGGATCTTCCTGTTTAAAATCCATACTGTCTGTCTGTGTTATTATGTCATTACTCTCTAGGTGTTCGACCCATTTGGCTCGAACTATTTTTTTCTAGTGTTTTGATTACTACGCTTGTTAATGATACAGGTCTGTAATTTAGAGGTTCCTCTCAACTACCATTTTTATAGATTGGTAATATATTTGCCTTTTTCCATATGTCTGGTAAGATTCCTGTGCACAAGGATGTTTGGAATATTAATTGGAGTGATATGCTCAACTCATTTGCACATTCTCATAGCACCCAAGGTGAAAATCCATCAGGTCCAACCACTTTATTTCTTACTAGCCTCATGAGTAATTTTTTCACTTGGTCTCGAGATACCTCTAATGTATTCTATGGCGTGCTCTGGAATTGGTACAGTATTTGATCTGCGCGTGTGTGCATCCATGTTTAATTTTATATTAATTTTGCTTATGTTGTATAAATTATATCACTGAACATTTAAAAGCTGTACCAGTTGGTAGGTGAACTTTTAGTGGAAAGCTAGTGTTAATTACATTAAATTAATTTTTTTATTAATTTAAGCTGCATTTTATGTTATAGAAACAATCAGTGAAAATAATTATATTGACATCACAGCAATTTAGTCATTTACAAACTATTATCTTAAATGTGAGACCTGGTCATGGATTTTTTTATGAAATACTGTACTGATTTATTTACTATAGCAGGTGAGGTGACGAGACGGCAGCTCCTCACTGACTTGGAAGAAACCAAACGGGAGGAGAAGCTGAAAGATATTGCAGACTCCATCACAAGACTGAGAGGAAATTCATCTATTTCATACCTGAATTCCAAGGTTTGTTGACTACATAAATATAAATGTGTATGCTAAGTAATTTACCTGAGGATATTTTCCAGCTGAACCTGGAATACTATCTAGTCATTTATAGTAAGTAGGTGATTCCATGGGTTTATTACCATATGGGTGAAAAAGCATCATCTCCTTTTCTGTTCTACAGTTCAGCTTATTGATTCTAAAACTGTTGCCCATTGTGTAAGTTATATTAGAACTTTTAAAGAAATGGTTTAGATTATTATCTTCCAATTTTTTCATTTCTTTTAAGATATGAGATATTTTTTTTTTTTTTTTTTTTTTTTTTTTTTTACTGCAGCTGCTACTTGCAGAGCAGCTTTCAACAACCAGTGGATCATAATGCCTAGGTTCTTTTCTTTATCAATCTGCTGTATGGTCTTGAGAGACATGAACACTTTCTTAAATTTTATATGGAGGGTCTCTGTTAGTGTCTTCTTCTGCCTCCTCACGGTCAGCATGGCACTGAGCTCATTTGACCACTGTCCACTTATATGCAGGTACCAAGTGTGTGTGTGTGTGTATATGTATATGTACTATATATATATATATATATATATATAGCACATATACATATATTAAATTATATTACTGTATATTATTTATTTATTTTTCTTAAACTTTGCAGCCAGGAATAGGGGATGTAAAGCCCACACGAGAGTGTGACACTCAAGATGAAACAGAAGGTTCGCCAGATCTGTCAAAGACACCATCTCAAGATAAAACAGATTCTTCTCACCCAGACCATGTAAGACCTTATGTATTTATGTCTACTGTAATGTAAATGAGAAAATATTTTTCCTGAGCATCAGGCAAGACGGATAGATTGCTATATGACATGTAAAAAGTGCTTTTTTATCATATTGTATTAATATGAATAAAGCAAGCCCCTCTTATCTAAAAGTGCTGTATCATATGAAAATGGTCAAAGAGAATTTATAAGGTAGAAGAATGTACTGTAATCTAATTTTTATTTACATAAAGGTACTTGTGAAAATATTTGTAATTCCTATCATTTTTCAACACGAGTTACTGAAAACCAAATAGTCTAATACACACCTTTTCTCTCCGTCTGTTAGGTTCGAGGAGACCCAGATGGGTGTGGGTTAGAGGTGTCACCACCGTACACAGCTAGCCCAGATCTTCAGCGTGTAGACCTGCCAGCGGAGGACCTCCTGTACATCAAGAAGGGTTGGCTCATGAAACAATCTCTCAGCCAGGTAACTTGTACTCTTCATTAATTTTTTTTTTTTTAATGAAAGCACATTTATGATGAGTTGATAATCTTTTGTGTATGGTTTGCAGCGGCTTATTTATTTTTATGCAATGAAAATTTTTATGTTATACATTACTGTATATCTAAACTAACAGTAGACATGTACTGTATTAAAATGATTAACTAATGATATGTAGTTCTTATAAGAACTGTAGCAACTTCAATAACTCACTGCATGTTACAGTGTTTTGTTGACCTGGTAAAGTGTGTAACATCCAGTTGCTACCATGTGCTGCATCAGGCAATTACAGTATGTACTAATACCATAATTTTGTTTAGGGCAGATAACCTGTGGTGTTTTATCGGGTTTTCATCAGTAACAAAGCCAGCCTGTTGCTATTACATGTGTTGTGCTGCACTGGGTGTGTGTTGTGAAAGTCGCCTGATTGTCATTAACAGATTGCTTGTTTGTATATGTTGAGTGTCCAGCTCCGTCTGTCTTGGGCTCAAACTTTGTTGATGCTGGAGTGCATTTTTAATACCTGAGACCTTTGGTGGCTAATTCACAATGTGGCAATTCACTTTGTTCTCATTTATTTGTATCTGCAGGCATTTGTTATTCTTAATGTTGTTGAAATGCATTTGTGTGTGAGATTAACCTCATCTATACCTAAAAGAGAGAATGTCTGTCTCTGTCCAAAGCTGGAGGTCAGATGCTTGGGGCTAGCCTTGCCAAAAGTGTCAGGGAGAATGGTCTGTGGTACAGGACAGACATAGGCTAGTTGGGGATAGGTAAAAGTTAAATGCTTTTAGAAATATTAACAATTATAAACACCCCTAGGCCATTTTCACTGAGTCTTTCATGGAGTAAAGTGTGAAATATGGCATGCAATTAATGTGAAGTTGTTACTTAAAATAATCTAGAATGGATAAGGAAGAGAAGAGAAAGGGAAAGCAAAGCAGCTGAGATCCATACATTTGTTTCATTGCTTCTCGAGGGAAATGGATGCAAAGGGAAAGGGGGGAAGGACGAAGAGATAGCTAGATCATTAGCTAGATAGATAGGGAGAGTGTGAGTGAGATACAGGCAGATATAGGTAAAGAGTAAAGAAAGGTAGAGATGCAGACCCGGGCAGTGCTGGGTACCCCCTAGTTCAAAATAAAATGAGGTAAAACAGCCTTTTAACCTCCCTAGGTTTATGGTTAAGCTTTATAAAATACTCCCATCTCTTTCTAGTAACTTTTAGTTTAAATTGGTAATTTTCATATTCCTAGTAGATTTTATATTTGCTTAAGATGATTTATGATGCTTCAAAAAATCAAATATGATTGTCATCTATCTGGTCCTCTTGTTATATGTTGGGGCACATTCACTGTAATTATAGTATTTTAGAATCATTTACACAACTCCATACTCCAACCCATGCTCCAAAAATAAGAGTAATTATAGTAACCATTAGTGGAGTGTACAGAAATGTATTCTTGTACTCCAAAAAGTTTGTTTTGTACCATTGAAATACAGTATCAAAAAAGGCATGCCAAAACCTGGAAGAGTAACTACCTAACCTAACCTACCCTGTCCTAGGCCTTATATATTTCATCTTGCCCTAAGTTAGCACATACGTATGCTATGCTAGGCCTATGAGCTTTTTGGTTTGGTTGCTGCCTTCTGTCTTGATCTATATCAAATTAATAGAGCATAATTTTCTTTTTTGGGAGCAACAGACAATTTTTTTTTACATTCCAGCCATAGTTGCTATATTTACTCTCATTTGTAATTGATAGGCTACCGTACTCACATCTCATAAATACCTTTTCTGTTTGAATTGTAAAGTTCATCTTGAAGACTATGGATATCGTTAGTGTGGTTGTGCGTGTGTTGTCATGATTACATTCATTATCAGATGCTGGTGAAAGGAAGTGTCAAGTTTAGAGAGCTTTTACAACTAATTTTCACCACTGTGACCATCCAAACTGGTCTGTTTTTATTTGAATATTGTAACTTTTGCAACAAGATGTTTGTATGAGAATTAATTCTAGGTCTTATCGTTTTTTGGTTTTATTAGCATGTATATAATTAAATTTTGTTATATAAATACTTGGTCCTAAAATAAAGGCCTTAATACTGGAGTGCTCAAAAAAGGAGGAAATGCAGTAGTAATGCAGTTATAAGAGAAATATGTATGTCAGATTGAAAATAGGTATGGGAGTAATATGTCAGCCTATTGTGAGAGGGGTAATAGTGAGAGAGAGAGATGAACAGGTTGTAAAATTGCTGATGATGATGATATTTTCACTAGGACTGGAACAAATATTGGTTTGTGCTGCGAGGGACAGGCCTCATGTTCTACCGTGACCCCAGTGCTGAGGACAACGGGATTCTAGATGGTATCATTGATCTCAGTGTTGCAAAATCTATAGAGGAATGTGATGTGGCTCGAAACTACGGCTTCATGATTATGGTAAGTGCTACCAAGAGAACATGTCTTTTAAAGAGATTTAACTACATCTAGCATATTTCCCAAACCCTAGCCTTGAAATATAATTTTCAAAGGAAAAATGGCCCATATCAATGAACAAAAACTAGGGAATTTTAATTAAAATGAACCATAGAATTTGATTATAAACATGCTCAATGACTTTCACAAGACTCCATACTATTTCTTTTAATGCAGTGCCCATCTACAAAAATCATTAAAAACACAATTAGAGGCATATTAAGATTTGCCATTTGCCCAACAAAAAAGTTAAAACAAAATTTGCAACAAAAATTGTCAAACACCCAACTGGAAATTTTCCGAATTAAGGTTTGTTGAATAGAGGTTCCACCATATTTGTTAGACTTGCCCACTGGCCATTTATAACTGATAGATCTATAACATATAATAACAATAATATTAACAAAATCTGCTTTCAGACAACACTCGGCCCCCCTTGTCTAAATCCCTTAATATGCTAAACATAAACTCACTCCACACATTCTCTTGTGACAATTACATTTACAAAACCCTGTTCTTAAATGCAAATCCTGCTCTGAAACTCTCCCTGGACAGATGTAATAGGGCCCATTATCATCACACCAGTAATAAATATCTCTTTGATATCCCCAGAGTCAAACTTAATCTGCGTAAACATTTTATGCAAATAAAGGGACCTCGTCTATGGAACTCACTCCCTAATGAATTAAAAAACTGTCCAACTTTTGCCTCATTCAAAAACAAACCCAAAAAGTACCTAATTTCATCTTCATAGTTTCCTACCTTGTGCTTTAAAATTGCACTGTATCTAGTGCTACCCAATCCCCCAATCTTTATGTACCTAATCCAAACAACTTTACCATTATGATCATTGCTGTCATCTTACATGTGATATCAATATGCTGTATTGTGCCTATTAATCTCTGTTAAATTACCAGTCAAGCTGTCAATGCAATCAATCAGAGCTACCGATGTGCTTTAATATACCTACTAATCTCTCTCATCTCATTTTTTTCCTTGCAATGTACCAGTTATCACTTTATAATTTTTGCTAGAATTTACCTACTTAAAATTATCTGTTAGATTAAGGACCTGCCCAAAACGCTTGGCGTACTAGTGACTTTACAAGAATGTTAACACCATGCTATGTATCCTCACAAACCCAATGTACCTTCTTGTATATAAATAAATAAATAAATACTAAAGATAAACAAAAAATGAACCGGCTTTATTGAGCATAAAAGATTATGGCAATGTTTTGATGCTTTACTTCATCACGTAAGTTTCATATTACTTAATTCATCTAGAACAATTGACTCATTTTATAAGATAATCTGATATTTTCTCATCAGTAATTTATAATCTGATCTGTATTTTATTAACAGACTTGGGAAGAGAAGAAATATGTCTTCTCAGCTGTCACATCAGGCATCCGAGGTAACTGGGTGCAGGCTTTAAGAAATGCAGCGAATCTCAAGGAATCAAAGGACCGACCACTTACCCTTGGCGAGCAGATTGAGAGAGAGATTGTTGCTAAGAGAGACCGGCATAACTCACAAGGGTAAGCTTCAACACTGCTAAAAATACAGAATTATACATTTTAATAGGAAATGTGTCAACAAAATGGTAGATAAAAAAGTTGAAATGATAAGAGGAAGAGAAAATTATAAATAAGAGGAAGGAATTGTGTTAAACTTGTTGAGTTTGGAAGGAAATATGGTAAAGTGAGTAAAATAGGTACTGGGAAAACTTCTTTTCCATTGACTTGTATGTAAGGCTGCTCAGCGGTGGTCAGTATAATTTTGAATGAATAATGAATTTCAGCACGATTGTTAATACAATTTCTGTGAAGCAATATATGGGTTAAAGGTAAAGATGAGTATGTGGTATAAAGGGATGCACAGAGTAGTTGTGAAGCAGAATGGAATGCTTGAAAAGAATATACATGAATAATATTGCTGTATTAAAGTTTGTAGAATGAATTGTGCAGTTTATTGAAGTGCGCTGAAGGTCAGTGTTGAAAATTAAATACTTTTTCTCTATTATGTTTGTTAAAATGACTAAGAGAGGTAAGGAAATATTTATATTTGATACTAATACGCAAAATGGTGAGTTGAGAAAAAGTGAGTTTTTCACTTTCTAAATATTGTGAGGCACTGTTCATCTTGCTATCATGATGTAAGTAACGTGTTATGGGCCCCCTTTGTCATGGTAGCCATGTTAAAGTTATAAAGTAAATGTTTATTCACCTTTGTTACATTTGTGCCTAGTTAATTATAAATATTGTTTAACACTGTAAAGCCCCCCAGTAAGAGACGAGGTCTGGGGCTCGGGGAATCGACTCCCATAAATAATAATGAACCTGTGTTCAGGAATGATGAGCCTGCTCCGCACTGGTGTAACAATACACTACATAAAAGTTAACAGTAATTTATTCAAGTATAACTTCCCACTAGGACCGGGGAGCCGGTCGGCCGAGCGGACAGCACACTGGACTTGTGATCCTGTGGTCCCGGGTTCGATCCCAGGCGCCGGTGAGAAACAATGAGCAGAGTTTCCTTCACCCTATGCCCCTGTTACCTAGCAGTAAAATAGGTACCTGGGTGTTAGTCAGCCGTCACGGGCTGCTTCCTGGGGGTCGAGGCCTGGTCGAGGACCGGGCAGCGGGGACACTAAAGCCCCGAAATCATCAAGATAACCTCAAGATGTTGGTTGAAAGAAAAACTAGGACATTTAAGTCTTGTTGTATTCTCTGCTGAATATTTTGTTCATAGATAGGTTAGTAAGTGTATACCTGTCATATACCTGTTGATGATTCCAAAGATCAATGTCCCCTTGGCCCAGTCTATGACTAAGCCTCCTGGTTGATGGTTTGGTATTGTTTCTAATGAATTCATTTTGTTGGGGACAGGCAGCCTGTGAATGTACACACATTAGACTTGTATTGAGGTCCCTTCCCAAAGGTCAAACTACTGACCCTTCCTAGGACGCAACAACAGTTGATTTATTCCCTAGCAGTACCTATTTACTGCTAAGTGAATGGAGGCATTTGGTGAAACAAAAAATGCCCAATCATTTCTGTCTTGCCTGGAATTGAAACTCGAAATTCCCAGTTGTGAGTCAAGAAACGGGATAATAAAGAGTACGACGAAGATGAACAGAATTGGTAGTTCAGAGAATATTGGAATGCAGAAAACTTAATAGATTTAATATTTACAGAATAGGCTAAAAACTATGAATTTTTAAAAATTCAAGCTGGATTGAGAGAGTGGTGGATGTATGTGATGCTACAATACACATCATAGACAACATGGCAATTGAATTGGTGTAGCTGTCTATATCTTTGTTTTTCTAGTTATATCTGCTCTCCTATTTCTTACGAGCTAATGTCTCCTGATCCCCAAGAGAGTGAGAAATGGGATATTGATGGTTTAGCTTTTGCAGTTTCTGTAGCACATTGTGATTTAATTTTCCATTTCAGTTCAAATTTTGAGAGCATGGCAGCCGAGCGTGACCAGGGTAGCGATGTGCATAATGAGTCCATCTCATCGGTCAACAGCCGCTACGCATTTTCGTCTGATGACGAGTACCGAACTGCCTCAGAAACTTCTACTAGCAGCCACATCCAGACCAACGAGGATTACTTTGAGTGGGGTGAGAAGGATGGAAAATGTACCAAAACACTTCTCAGTGACTCCCATATCTCCCCAAATCCTGGTAGTCCACCCACCACTGCCAGTAGTAACTCGTGCAGCAATCTCAGTCTTGTTACCAGCCAGAGTCTTCCCAGCTCCCCACCTCTGCTCCGCACTCCTATCTCCAGGGTGAAAGGTGCATGTTTCTCCCTGTCTGAGCTTGTGCTTTTCAATTAATACTGTATATTGAGTGTCTCGATTCGTATTCTTGCTAAATTTTTGCTGAATGGCAAATGACAGTACAGTACATGTAATGTGTTAAAATTGTGTATAATTACACAATTGTTTCTTTTTCTTTAATAGAATAATTATAAATGTTCAAATAGAATAATCATAAATGTTCAAAGAGAATTGACTGTATTAAAAATTATGATAGTCAGATTTTATCGAGGGTATTGAAATATTTCTTTCCAGCAAAATTTCTCGTAGTATGTACAGTAATTCTAATTGTATTGATTAACCTCACTTGATTTAATACTAAACTGTGTCTATATATTTCCTCTATTTATGTTCTCTTACAGCATTTCTCCTGCATGTGTATACTGCACAACTTTGTACTCTAGTCCTTTACTTTCTATGAGCTCACTTATGCCTGCTTCACCTTGTGAACCAATAGGCACCTCCCTTGGCCACAAATCCTCTCCCCCACAACACAGGATTTCTGTGTCCATGTTCTTGAAATATCTGTAGTTTTAACCAATTGCCTGACAAGTCATTAGCTGCAATTTTGTATCTATTTATTTATGCTTTATTTATTTATTTATTTTGCTGTTGTATTTGAAGAGATCTTAAATTCTGACATACTGAAAGTTTAATTAATTGGAAGAATAATCACTGCAATACTGTACTGTATTGTTGCTGGAAGAAAATGAACTCTAAATCAACAAATGTCAATTTATGAAACCTGTACATCTTTTCTCAATCATGGGAGCTTAGTTTGCATTTATTACACAGTTTATGAGCTGCTAAGCACTATGAGGATGTCTGTAATGATGATACGCTTTGGACGAGAATGACCTCACAGCATTTAGAAGCTTATAAATTGTTGACTAAATATAGACTAAGCCATCATGATGGAGGAAAGACAAAGGTGAATCCTGGCCCCTGGACACACACAAATGTTCTCATTTTCCACATCTCTAATAAGCTGGAATATAATTTATTAAATAAATGTGTGATGTGTAGGGACATAATGCCATGATTTTATTTATGTTTTGTACTTAATTGGATGAATAATCATATGCACATTTTATATTACTTTTTTGATATGTCAGATCGTGCACGGTCACGATCAAACTCAAGATCCAGGTCTAGCAAGAGATCAAGATCATCTCCCCCATCCTCACGACGTAGTACCCGTGACGACTACCCATCTGTGGCCAAAGATGAATTGTCGGTGTCCTGCTTCTCCGAGTCTGGATCTATTCATTCCATCTCGGACTTGGTTGACAGGCAGCAACCAGAGAAAGTAAGTCATATATAGAGAATTTTGCCTTGAAGTATTTTTCCAGATTTGTAGTGCAGCATTGCTTCATTACTAAGAGAGGTCAGTGTATGGGTTAGTTCAGGGATATATTAGCAAATATAACATCTTATCCAACTCTTACACAATTTTTTATTTATTGGATAATGGAGATTATCCAATAAATAAAGACTTGCAATTTTCAATACATATATATTTTGGGAGTCTAGTGCTTCAGGTGCTAATATTTTTCTCTGTGACTTACAGTTGCATTCAGCATAATGGTGTAGTAATTAATTTGTTGTATCTGTGTCATGTGATGCTCTTCCATATGTCTTGGCTTACCATCCGTCTCATCATTGATTTCTTGCCGTCTCAAGTTGCAGACTTATCTGTTTCTCTGGTTTGTTGACAGCTGTTTCTTCACTAATTATATAATTATCTTAAAATAATTACACTTTTAAAACATGGCATTTTGGCCAACCCCAACTGGCCTTTGACAGCCACATATTTCACATATTTCATGAGTGAAAGTTGGTGAGCCCCAATCATCTGGCCTCCTACTTTGGATGGACAAACAGACATTCTATTTTATTGATACAGTATAGATAGCACTGTGCATCCCATAGTATACTTAGCATTGTGTAGTCTATAGTACAGTATTTTAGTCCATTATATATACAGTACATCACTGTAAGTAAGTTTAATAAGTAATAATATAAAGGTGAAGGTTAATTTTATTTACATAAGAGTAATGCTAGATTAATCACATAACAAGGTGATTACAAAATTGATCAAATAGATGATTCCTTTGTATGTGAACTGATATTGTAATGGAACTTGACATTACAGGAAGGTAGCATCACAACTTTAACGGGCTCTGGTGATGCTGTGTTGGTCGACCTCCTGGAGACGCAGGTAGAGAGTCTCAAGGCCAAACTGGAACAGACACAGGTGAGTTTTATTATGATGTATAGGTAGTGTTTGAGCCAGGAATAATTATTGGCAAATGTCAGAGTACAGTTTATGAAACCGAGTTATATGTTTGAAAAGATCAGAAGAGCAGAAGTTAAACTGTAACTTTTGGTCTCGCATATCACTAGAATTCTAAATTGATGATACTATCCTAGTCGTATACTGTACTTATAAAGTAGTTGCCTATAAAGGACCAGAAACTGTTGCGTTTCTAAGTTAAGGCTCCTTGGATGGTCCCTATACCAGAGCCCATATGGTTCATCCACTCGGGATTCGTATCACCCACTAGACTCTTGTCAACTTTGCCTCCTACTTTGTAAAGGAACACTTTAGATGGTCTTTTAACAAAATGAGAAGAAAGAGTGGTGACTAGCTTACAACACAATTATCCAAAACAAAGTTTAATACTATTAATACCCTCTGCAAGCAATACAAATAAATGCAACCAAGACTATTAATTGCTTGTTTTGCTACTTAATAATGGTAGATTATCCTGACCCCCACCAGTTGATAGCATCTGTTGTCACCACAAAGTCAGAGGAGCTGACAGTCCTCATTTTTGTCTGGCATTTCCCCTATGTTTGCAGTGATGTGTTTCCTAGGAGGATATTGTGTTGCCTCTCTTCCCCGTTCAGGGTGTTTTTGAGTTTTTCAATTCCTTCCTTGAGCATTTTGTTCTATATTTTGCACAGTCAATTTACCCCCAGTGCCAGCATCTACTTCAGCCCCATTCAGCTTTTGGTTTCCCAGCTTCCTCTAGTTTCTTCCCCTATCATCTCTCACAAGATCTTCATCTTTAGTTACTGCCGGTGTGAGCTCCAGTGGTATCTGAGCTTGTATTTCCAGCTAGGCTCTACCACTACCATTCCTCTTCACTTCAGAAGGTTCATCTGAAGATGGTCCAGAACATTTTTCCCCCCATCCCCCCTTCCTTCCTGGTTTAGAGGATTGTCAAATTGTTTTTCTTCCTTTAACTTAAACATGACCCATTTGGTGACTGTTTTAGAGTTTTCTCTGGTTGGATGAGGTTTTCCTCTTGTTTTTGTGCTCTGGATCTGAATCCCTGGATCCCCTGGTTTGGCCCTTCATTACCTTTGTGCTCCTTTGATCTATGTTATCCCTTGGGTCCTTGAGTATTTTCATTGCTCTCCCTGGTGCTTGCAGGCATTGAGATTTGGCTCTTTGGTCCTTTGGTAGTGAATTTCTCTAGGCTCTGGTGCCCCTATGACTGGTGCCTTTGGGTGACTGATGCCCACTGCTTTGGGCATTGCTGGTGGATTTTATTAAATATGTGTATATATATATACAACCCACCTGCTTCTAGCTGCTACGTGACTTAGTCCAGTTTTAGTGGCTTGGATTTGATAGCCCTGTTCTTTCTCCCACCTGTGATCAGAGATCTTGTCCCATTGATTTGTATGGGGCTTCTTTTGGGTGCCTGGTTGTTGGGTTCCCTAGGGTCAGTACTCTACTTCTTCCTGTGGCTCAGGCTGGCTTTGTTCACTGGATTACTCACTGGATTGCTTCCTTATATGCTTGGTTCTTTCTGGGATATTTGTAGCCTTGCATGTAATATGAAGTTTGCTCAGGGATCCTCTGATTGACATTAGCTCAGAAATGTGTTGTTAATTGTGATGGATTCTCTTGTCCATCACTACCATCACCTCCACCATTTTGAGCTAGTCCCTAGAATTGTAATAACTATTGCTTACAAAGGGTGTTGAGGGTTTTGATTCCTCATTTATATTATTCCAAACTGGTGACTCAAGTTAGACTCGACACTCTCCCTTCTCTAATTTCATCCTGAGACCATCTGAAATATTCCCTGTTATTGTGTGGGACAATGTGAAGAAGAGCCTGGACTATAAGCTCTGGCTCTAGGAAGCAATGAGGGACCAGCTTAGAAAGAAGTACATCATTACTCTTCGCTTCCATATTTGATTAATTTTGAAACCTTTTTATTAATGTGTTAAACAGTGTAGCTAGTTTTGTATATTTAAAATTATAACTAGTATACCCTGATATGGTCATAACTTTGCTCGTCTGTGATAACATTCTTGTTATATCTCCTAATGCATTAAATAATTACTGTACATAAAAAATGTAAATATTTCAACAGTTTTATACTGCCTTTGCTTGACTCTGGACTGTAGAAACTGACTTGTAGACTTATGGATTACTGATCTGAAGTGCCTAGTACCTCTAGTTATCTCAAGTTCAGCTTAGCTATTTTCTTTTTATCATTGTAATTAGTAAAAATAATAATAATATTATTATGATTATTGACATTTTCTATTCATTAGGACTTTGTAAAATATTTAGGGTGTTGGATACTATCTGAACCTGTCATCAGTTTCTTTTGCCTGAAGAGTTTCTTATCGATTTATACCATAATCGATATGTGACTTGTTTTTGTGTTTGTAGTCTGGTGGTAATGCAAGATATTTAATAGCTGGCCTATAGTTCCTGAATCCATACTGTAATACCAGGTAGTGATATTCATTAGCACTGCCTGAAACACTTGCTTATGGCTATGGCTATATGTGTTGGTCTCAAGAAGTGTTGCTGTTAGCATATTCCACATGTGGAATGTAGTAGAATATGATAGAAAAAGGAATCGTACTTATGCAGTCATCTAATGCAAGGCAGATAGGTAGGTATATTGGCAAAATATACAAGAATTATTGTATTTAATTAGTAGCATTCATACATAGTTTATACGTAAGGGAATTATGAAATGTAAGTAGCTATGGTTAATAGGTCATATACCTACAATACTTGCCTTGCACTGTAAATATCAGTTGATCCTCCAAAAAGTGATAAGTGCACGTTTCCAAAGTGATGATACTGACTGAAGACTGTTATCATGTGGTGCATTAATCAGGCTGACTATCTGGAGCTGCACAAAGAGAATTCTGGCCTGAAGACTCGTCTGCGTGGTGGCAGAGGAGCCGCTCACTCCAACACTGCCACCGGCGCCCACCATCACCACCACCACCTCCACCATCTCAGCCAGTCTGACTTTGACCTGCTTCACCAGGTACTAGGCATTGTCAATCTCCAGGAAGGTCAGACATGTTAGAAAACAAATTTGGAAACTTGGAAGAATAGACTTACTATCGTATAGGCTCTGTAACTGTGTAAACTGAAAATCTTGGAATTTGAGGTTATAGTGACTGGCCTGTATTATAGAATTAATGTGTCCAAGTTTTGAAATTATGTTTCTAATTTTTATAACTGATTTCTCCTTGGTCAAGGAATGGGGCCTAGCATGCAGGATGCAGCACCTATGGATAACAGTTATTGATGGTTGAGGGAATTTAACAGCAGATGACAGTTTCTTTCATTGGTTGTCACGAGACCAATTTCTCATTCTGGCTAACATTGGGCTGTTATGTAACAAAATGTACACAACAAATCAACTTGCAGCATAATGTGAAAAGTTTGTACTTGTGTTTATCTGCATAGATCCTCAGTTGTGGAACAAAGTAGACTGAAATTCCTAAGAGTACAAACTTGTTCACTTTAAAATTGGAGTTATTCCATCACCAATCATTGGAATACACCAAGATATGTTGTTACAACACTGAAGAGTGGGTGATTTGTCTCTCTCCTTTACATGGAACACGACTCATTTTGAAGACTGACTCATGGCTCGAGTTGCCAATGTTTGGCCTACTTCTGGTCTATCTTTTTCAAATGGCACAATATTCTTCAAGCACCTTATTTTGCATGGTATTTAAATTTGGAAGCCATAGTTAAGGTCACATGAACAGCACTGACTTCTCTGTCTAGATTGTGATTGAATATAAAAGAGAAAATCATTTACAGTCAAACACAGATATAAATGTATTGAAAATGGAGAAGACTTCACAACTATTTCTACAGTATTTAAAGGCAGTAAACAGCAGTCACATACCTATTATTGAACAGTGTAACGACCAAAAATTACATCAGTAGTTGTAACCTGACTAGATCTTCAGAATTGACTAGAATTTATTTTCCCCAGACTATAGTTTTACACAAGACTAACCTAATAATATAAATTATTGCCATCTTATATGTCACATATGTAGTGTGGGCATAAACAAGTGGTTATTCCATGTGTGGATACTTAACTTCTAACACACCTATTTGTGATCATTGCCTTGTGTCTCATAAAACTAGTTTCTGTGAAGCAAATCAAATGGTTATTGGAGTATGCCCGTCAACTGGTCCCATGCACTGGTCTCATGCACGACAGCACATTCCCCAGTTCTCTGGACACACTTTCCCTGATACGCAAGCTCACACCTCTCCTGGTACCCAAGCTCACACCTCTCCTGGTACCCAAGCTCACACCTCTCCTGGTACCCAAGCTCACACCTCTCCAGGTTGACCAAACCACACAATAGAAAGTAAAGGGACGACGACATTTTGGTCCGTCCTGCACCATTCTCAAGTCGATTGCCATTCTCTCACAATCGACTTGAGAATGGTCCAGGACGGACTGAAATGTCGTCGTCCTTTTACTTTCTAGTGTGTGGTTTGGTCAACATATTTCAGCCACGTTATTGTGACTTCTCATCTGCACTTCTCCTGGTACCCAAGTTTGAACATTTCATTATACCCTTCCTGTGTTATTTCATATTCATATTTTCCACAATACCCAGGGTTATACTGCATCTTCCATGATACCCAAATTCGTAAGTTCCTTATATTTGTGTTGCATTCAAGGCAGCAGTGAGTCAATTTTTTTTTTTTTTTAGTATTATCTGGATTTGCTTTCTAACTTTGAAGAACTTGATCTTCAAGATTAGACCATTGTATTAATCAGATGGTATTTTTTTCCCTCATAAATTGGAATGTTTTTGACAGATATCCAATAACTAAGCTTCTGTAAGATTGTTTCACAATTACTGCAAGTTCTTAATTTAAATTTAACTCGTTTTGTGTGTTTGATAAACTGTTAGCATAGTTGTAATAATGATGATCCTTGGGCATCTGATTCTTCTTGCCACAGTGTCCGATGTTTGCAAGCTTTGGAAGCCTAGTTTTGTGTCACTGGAGCTTCTTTATCTAAATGGATTGTTGTTCAGTATTGATAAAATCTGTCTGGCTAGGTTTTATTTTTAATTTGTGTTGCTAGGCATATTGCCAGTTGAGGCTAACAAGCTGTGTCTGTTCTGATGGGAAGGGGGAAGGGGGTAAATACAGAAGATGTTCTCTTAAAATGGTTGTTCATAAGGCATGAGAACTAACTGGGCCCTTTGCTCATTCGTCATGGCAAGCATTCAGTTGCCTGAAACTGTTTAGAAGGGAAGGGAATTGCCAGGATAAAGCGCCAAGCCATTACGACTATATAGCACTTCGAAGGGGTCCAGGATAAGGTTTTTGGGATGGGACAGGGGGAAGGAATGGTTTAGCGAGAACAGTGGCAGCATCAGAAGGCATTACATCTAGATATTTAGGCAGGAGAGGTTGTAAGTGTGTGCATACATCTAGGCCTCTTGCATGGTACCATATCTATTCACAGGGACATTAGAAAGAACTTTTTCAGTGTCAGAGTAGTTAACAGGTGGAATGCATTAGGCAGTGTTGTGGTGGAGACTGACTCCATACACAGTTTTAAATGAAGATATGATAGAGCCCAGTAGGCTCAGGAATCTGTACATCAGTTGATTGACAGCTGAGAGGCAGGACCAAAGAGCTGAAGCTCAACCCTTACAAGTACAACTAGGTAGTACAGAGCAATATAATCTATACATAAAAAATTATTGTTTTATCTCACTGGGATATTCAGCCAAACCCCAATAATCTTTGCTCCATGTATTCAAGTCAAGTATGTGCTTGTGTATTTTTATAAGGATGCTCTGATCCTGCTTTTGTGTTGAGATTTTAAAATAAAATCACTTACTTGGGAAGGCTTTATAATTTAGTTGTTAGACAACATGATGGAGTGATAGACGGCCGACAGGCCTTAATAAAAACACCTCTACTGGTTGGTGGGAGGATAAAGACTTAGGGTATTGGGACAGGGGGGCCTTTGTTGAAGAAAGTTATATGTAGAGGGATTAAACCTTGGCTTTGGCCTGTCTGCTTCATTTTCAGTGTGCAAAAATGAATGCAATTGTGACTGCTGTGCTTCATGTACCTCATCAGGTCTTTGTAAATCTTATAAGTAAATATTCTAAATACAGTATTGACTGTCACACATCAGTCTTGTTCATCCACCACCAGTTGCACACTGTTTTGTCCCCTCTGTGAAAGTACAGTGTGTATCCCGGCAGCAGGTTATCACTTAAGTTATGTGGTGGCCTTTAACGTGTGGCCAGTGCATATTTGTATTGTGTTTTTCTTTTATTGTGCGTGTCATTTTTTAATTTAAAGGAATGAAGGTCCAGAGTTATTCTCTAAAATAGATATAAGGCATTGCTCACAAATGGGTATCTTTATTCAAGCAACAATACTTGCATTTTAAAACCACCATTCTAGTGAGAACTAACAAAATAATTCATATTAACCTACAACTTTAACAAACATAATATTTAACCCCTTATCAGTATAATTATGCTGCAAAATGTATTAAGTACAGTAGCACTGTTTTAGGAGGTGCATTATAAAAGTTAATTATTTAATGATTGATTATATGGAATTTTAAACAAAATTATTTATGGTATTAAGTAATAGCTTGCAATAGCTACGTAAGCTTGTATGGCTGCAGGAGTTTAAAACAAATAAAGTTACTGTAAAAGTTTTTCCACAGTTACAAAAGCTATAAACATTTTAAAACATCTGTAAAAACAAAACCTTACTTGCTTGGAAATTTAGATATTGAGTGTTGAGCATCGCGGTAGCATTGGCATCTTTTCCCTTGCAGTCTCCTTCTAGTAGGTCAAGAGCAAAGCTTGAGCTTAGTCTTGCCGAAGCTCGCGAGACCATAGCTTCCCTTACGGCCGACCTAACCCAACTACGCAAAAAGTTGGATGTATGTGAGGGTGATCTGGACAGGTCAGAGAGGGAGGTTGATAAGCTGAGACGTGACAAGGAGGAGATGACCTCGGATACGTACAACCTGAGGCATCGTGTGGCCAGTCTTGAGATGCAGGTAAATAATGACTTGAAAAGGGGGGATCTCAAGCATTGGTTGGCCTTCCCTAAGGTATTCTTTGATAATTTTAGTCAATTTGTACTGTAAGTTTGACAGTTTTGGCAACACAAATAATTTAAGAACATTCAAATTGATGAATAGAGTAAATGGTTTGGAAGTAAGTAGAGTTTGATGTGCAGCTTCATTTCAGTAAGCTAGATATGAAGTTAAGCTATTTTCATGTACCTTTTCCATTTCATTTACAAATGGTTATACTGTATTTGAAATAAAGCTGATACTTCTGTAGATAAATTGATTGCATTAAACAGTGTTCTCTTGTATATATAAACAATTCTTTATAATAACTATGCATTTTTTAACCAAGTTGAATATGTTCTGTACAGTACTTCAAATTTAATTCAGAATTGTATTTAACAATAGTTGTACATTTATAATTACTGTAGCTTAGTGTAAAAAATCACTATACATAAAATGCCCAACCTCCAGTAATGATAATACAGCAATTATTTACTCAAACATACATTAACTGTTGGACCCCAACAAGTTCAAGTTTTGTATTATTGAATTAACCAAAATGCCATACTGTACTAAGAGAATGAAAATGTTGCTAAAGAATCTAATCTGTCCAGGGAATTCTAGGCCTAATGTATGCTATCTGAGGCCTAATATACTACACATATGTGCTAATCTAAGCATAGGGAAGTTGTGCAGTTAAGCAGGGTGATATTTGAGATGAGGGCAGTATGGGAAACTTTTCAAACATCTTTGTACATAATACTGTTACTAGGAAGCATAGGAATATATCATCCAGCTAAAGTTTGTAGTAAAAAATTCAAATCATTCACACTTAAACTTAAATGGCTCCACTCTGAATACTCCCCAGTGGTTCTTTGTCTAAATTGTGAGGATTTGCTTTGGGGTCTTCCTTTGAGGGGCTGGACTCTGCAAGTAGCTTGTATTCTGGCTACTTGGGGTTTGGCTTTGCTTGCGACTCATGTTCGGAGGCATTTCTGGCATTCTCATGGTAGGTCTCGTTTCTGTCTTTTCACCATAGCCGACATGTCATTCCATTGAATTTGTAAGACATTTGTTTGCCCCATTGTTGATTCCTTTGCGTCAATGTGGAACCAGCGACTTTCAGTTTATATGACTTCATTCCCTGATAGTGAGACTCTTGTTGTAGATGCCTTTTGGTTTGACTGGGGTCCGTGGGGATTTCTCTCTCTCTTCCCTCCAGTTTGGTTGGTATTCCAGGTTCTCTTCAGACTAGAGACATTCTCCAACAGGGTTCTCCTATTGACTTTTTTTTTTTTTTGGCCGGCCTACCTACCTTGTGGAATTTCTGAGGATCAACGGACCTGTGGCCTAGTCTCTGACCAGGCCTCCCTGGTCGGAGGGAGGCCTTGCTGTAGTTTCCTGCTCTTTGGGCTTATTGTTCAAACTTAACATTTTCTATGGTTCTGGCTCTGCCCGTTTTGGCATATTGGCCAGAGATGTTTCGCAATGGTTCAAGGCTCTCCAGCGATCTGCAGGTTTCGAATTTTTGACACATGCCGTTCTTTGTATGGTTTGCAGGTGGCTAGTCTTTTGGTGTTTCGCTTGCAGCTGTCGTTGAGGCAATGGTACGAGGTTTGTTGGTTTCCTTCCTTCCTATTTCTCATGCCAAATACTCACCTTGTATCATTTGACCTTGGCAGAGCCACTGTTGTTGGTGTTATCACTTAGCTGTTGACGTTTTGTCAGCCCTGTTTCACTGGATGTCTCGGGCATTTTTTGTTTTCACCTCTGAACTGCTCATGCTCCTCCTAAACCTTCTCGGTTTTTAGATGGAGATTTTCTCTCCTCTCTCTGGTTTTCTGTTGCCTCTTCAGTCCAGGTTTGTTTCCTCAAGGCAACAAACTTTTGTTGGCCCTCACTTCTGGTTGTATGGTTGGGAAACTTCATGCTTTCCTCTGGAAGTAGGAGTTTTGTTCTTTTGTCCCTGGATGTTGGTTTCTTGACTTACGGTCCTATCCTTTCTGCTTAAGTACGAGACATCTGGTTTCTGGAATAGTCCCTTGGTGATTGATGTTTGGTTGGTTCAGCTGGAGATGTATCATTGGACATTTGCTGTTACCTTTGCACCACTGTGTGTGTAATTACCTAAGTGTAATTACCTAAGTGTAGTTACAGGATGAGAGCTGCTCTCGTGGTGTCCCGTGTACCCAGCACTCTTTGTCATATAACGCTTTGAAGCTACTGATGGTTTTGGCCTCCACCACCACCTCACCTAACTTGTTCCAACCGTCTACCACTCTGTTTACAAAAGAGAATTTCTTATATTTCTCCTGCAGCTTTGTTTTGTTAGTTTAAATCTATGACCTCTTGTTCTTGAAGTTCCAGGTCTCAGGAATTCTTCCCTCTCAATTTTATCGATTCCTGTTACTATTTTGTACGTAGTGATCATATCGCCTCTGTTTCTTCTATCTTCTAGTTTTGGCATATTTAATGCCTCTAACCTCTCCCCGTAGCTCTTGTCCTTCAGTTCTGGGAGCCACTTGGTGGCATGTCTTTGCACCTTTTCCAGTTTGTTTATGTGCTTCTTAAGATATGGGCACCATACAACCGCTGCATATTCCAGCTTTGGTTTAACAAAAGTCGTGAAAATTTTTTTAGTACTTCACCATCCATGTATTTAAAAGCAATTCTGAAGTTAGAAAGTGTAGCATAGGCTCCTTGCACAATGTTCTTAATGTGGTTCTCAGGTGACAGTTTTCTATCTAGAACCACCCCTAGATCCCTTTGTCAGAATTCTTTAAAGATTTCTCACATAATTTATAGGTTGTGTGGGATTTATGTTCTCCTATTCCACATTCCATAACATGGCATTTATTCACATTAAATTCCATTTGCCAAGTGGTGCTCCATATACTTATTTTGTCCGGGTCTTCTTGAAGAGCATGACAATCTTCTAGGTTTCTTATCTTCTCTATTATCTTAGCATCATCAGCAAACATGTTCATATATTTCTTTATTCCATCTGGTAGATCATTTATGTAGACAATGAACATTACCGGTGCAAGAACTGAACCCTGTGGTACTCCACTTGTGACATTCCTCCAATCCTATACATTGCCTCTGATTACAGCCCTCATTTTTCTATCAGTTAAGAAATTTTTCATTCATGCTAGAAGCTTACCTGTCACCCCTCCAATATGTTCCAGTTTCCAGAACAACCTCTTATGTGGAACTCTGTCACATGTGTGACAGAAACCTGTATGGAACTTGTGTGTATATTGGGGAGGATGCTCTGTACCTCTGGTGTCCCAAGTTTCTTGTTCCAGGGCCATGGAGCAAGTTATCTGCAGGTTGTCTGTCTAAGGTTGTCTGTAATCTCATCAAATTTAGCAAGCCTGTAGTCTACCCTTGGGCCCATGATGTTTGTTTGTGGCTCTGTCCACTTTTTTTTATGACCTGGGTGGATATTTTGGTTCAGGGGTTTTGGTGGTCTAACAGCATGCTGAGAGTTTGTTCCTTGGTGAATGTACTTTGTCCGTGCTAGGCATATGTGGGTTTATGTCGCTTCAGGTAGCGACATAAAGCCACCACCGGACTTAGCCACATAATCCCCCCCCCCAGCCTAGCCAACCAAGCAGCAACCAACGGACCCTTCTGGAAGCCGGCTATCTCATTCTTTCTTTGCCAGAAAAGAAAGAGAAGGCTGCAAATGAACAAAACGATCTCCAGGATCTAATGAACAGAAGAGAGCATGAAGTCCTGGAGAAGAGCATGGAGCTCTTTCTTCCCCCCCCCCCTCTCTCTCTGAGGCCAAGGACCAAAGAAGGTTCTTGGCTTGCTGTTTTTGCTAAATAAGAATTGAATTTTGTTTGCCTCCTGTGTTCATTGGCCTCTCTTATAATCAGCTTTTTGGTTCATCTCAAGTACTGATACACGAGTCCAACTTCTAGATAAGCACAGTTGGATGAATACTTAAATAACATGTCAATAGAAGACATGAGTGAACTGTATTTGGTTGGCTGTGGTGTTAACACAACCTACTTCCTCTTAACCTTCAGGATGATTGCTGCTGCTACCAGACATATTCTTGGCAAAAAATTACCAAAGTTACTATGAAAACAAAGAAAGTTACCGGGCATTTAAAAAAATGTTTCAGTAATGACCCAGCACTGTGGTATAACATGAGTCAAGAGCACCTTGCCTGTTTAGCTTAACTAGGCTTGGACAGGTCAACTTGGGGCAGGCAGGCAGGCATGTTATGTAGACTGCCAGGTGGAAAAGATCCCCAAATTTTAGCAGGAAAATAGTCTTCATCCTGTACAGAGTATTTAAGAAACTTGTATTTGTTACAATATTGGATAATATTTATTTAGTTCTTACTGTAATGAATTGTTTTAACATAATTCTTGGTTATTCTATACAAAACGGATCATAGCAGATCATGCCCCCTCCAAACAGACCCTCCCGACTCCCTCGACACCCCCAACCCTGGAACAACCCACTCCAACACTGCCCATACCCCCCGCCTCAAGCCACTGCTCTATGGGATTAATACAATATGGCCTGATGCCTGTCTGCAGTACAGGTATTCGGCAAAATCTCCGGTTTTCCCCATTTCTGTATGGATATGGTGAAGTGCGTCGGAAAGTTATCTGGATTTGATTTAGAACCTATACCAGACTGCACTAACCGGCCAAACTTCCGGTTTTCCGAATTTCTATCAGAATATGGCAAAGTTTTGTCAGAAAAATATCCAGCACGATTTTCACCAGATAACCCAAATATTTGGATCATTGGGCTCTGGATAAGCGGGTTAATATGATAGTTTTGTAAATTATTTTGTTTTATGAACTCCACAATGTAGGACTTTTTATTAGTTGAACCATTTAATAGCTACAAATATATTACAAACTCCCTGGCAATACTGCCCTTCCCTATATGGAGTGTCCTGGTAGACTATTGGTTGCCTTATCAGCTGAGTGTCTCTTCCTTCACCGAAGAGCAGGAGCCGAATCATAACAAGGTCTACCTCATCAATCCGAACATTTAAGGATAGTAGTGTGTGTGTCTAGGAGAGGAGGCAGAGGAGGAGATTCAAGAATTTTTATGCTTGTTCATCTTTTGAAACAGTTTCTGAGGAGGGTTGATGAGTTGAAATGTATTGTAATTCAGTGCTACCATCTGGTGGTGGGAAGGACAGGTAACCGATGAACCATGGCTTTATGAATGAGTAGGATTTCAGCTGACGGCTCACTTTACCTGGATGATATCCTCCAGTGCTTCCTAGTATCAGGTTAACCAGAGAAGACTTTTCAAAAGTTTCCTATGGAATTAGTAAATTGAGGTCACCCTGCTTGACTACAGGAATTTGCTCCCATCTGGATGGCAGACCCATACTTTGTGGGACAAGCAAGTAACTGCTTGCATGCACTTTTTTTATATATACAGCACTCAAGTTTTTTTTTTTTCAGGAGTTAATGCATTTATAATTACATTCATACATAAAAGGACTACAATTCTGTAAATTCACACCTATTACCACATATTATTAGTGATAAATCATTAAAATCTAAGTATAAGACAAAGGTTACAAAAGTAAAAGATAAAATAAGCACAGTACATTACAAACAAAAGTATACATTATAACGCAAACACCAGTCCCAAATCTGTGCGATCACAACCTATTTAGTCTGAACTTGTGTGGTAGATATGGTGGAAGTGCTGATAGTCAAAATAGAGATCCTAAATGTAGTTGTTGTCCTTGTATATAAGTCACCGGAGGCAAACCCTCAGCAGTTTAAAGACCAACTAATGAAAATAGAGCACTGCTTGGAAAACCTCACAAATCCAGCTCCGAACATCATCCTGCTTGGGGACTTCAACCTACGGCACCTGAAATGGAAGCACCTGGCTAATACAGTAATATCAGAAAGAATACCAGGAAGTAGCCTAAATGAGCAGGCACATGCAAATGACCTGCTACGGATGTGCGATAGGTTTGCCTTAAACCAGCAAATAGTAGAACCAACTAGGAAGGAGAACACGCTGGACCTCATTTTCACTAATAATGATGAGTTGATCGGGAACATAATGATTACAAATACCTGTTACTCAGATCACAACTTAATTGAAGTTCTGACAACCATGGGGAATGGACCTTCAAAACCAGTCCAGATTCCCGGTGGAGGAGATTTCAGCAAATTCAACTTCAATAATAAACGGATAAACTGGGAGCAAATAAACCAGGACTTCACAGAAATAAACTGGGAAGAACAGCTAGGAAATGCAAACCTGAACCAGTGCCTGGAAAAAATAAGCTCAGTAGCACTAGAGATATGTTCAAACCGCATACCCCTAAGAAAAAAGAGAAAGAGATGCAGATTGGAACGGGAACGTCGTTCCCTATATAGGCGAAGAAAACGAATCGCGGAACAACTTGAGAGTCGCACCCTATCTCAAGAACGGCGAAGAAGGTTAGGTAGAGAAATAGAAACAATTGAACTCAAGCTACAAGAATCATACAAAACCCAGGAGAGGCAAAGAGAGCAAAAGGCCATCAGTGAAATAGAGAGAAATCCGAAATATTTTTTCTCCTATGCAAAATCAAGATCAAAAACCACATCTAGTATCGGGCCCCTGCGAAAGGGAGATGGAACTTTCACAGATGACAACAAAGAAATGAGCGAGTTACTGAGGAAGCAGTACGACTCTGTTTTCAGTGAGCCATTAAATGCACTAAAGATTGATAACCCAAATGAATTTTTCATGGATATGATACCAACATCAAATCATATATCAGACGTCGCCCTATCCCCACTAGATTTTGAAGAAGCCATAAACAGTATGCCTATGCACTCTGCACCAGGCCCGGATTCTTGGAACTCCATATTCATCAAGAACTGTAAAAAACCACTATCGCAGGCCCTTCACATTCTGTGGAGACAAAGCCTAGATACTGGCGTTATCCCTGACATACTAAAAACAGCAGAGATAGCACCACTCCATAAAGGAGGAAATAAGGCAGAGGCAAAAAATTACAGACCGATAGCACTAACATCGCACATCATAAAAATTTTTGAGAGAGTGCTAAGAAGTAAGATCACAAAATACATGGAATCACAGCATCTCCATAACCCCGGACAACATGGTTTCAGAACAGGGCGCTCTTGCCTGTCGCAGTTGCTGGACCACTATGATATGGCATTAGATGCTATGGAAGACAAACAAAACGCTGATGTAATTTACACAGATTTCGCAAAAGCTTTTGATAAATGTGACCATGGTGTTATTGCACATAAAATGCGTTCAAAAGGAATTACCGGGAAAATAGGCAGATGGATCTACAATTTCCTGACTGACAGAACCCAATGTGTAATAGTCAACAAAATAAAATCCAGCCCATCAACAGTGAAGAGCTCAGTCCCCCAGGGTACTGTGCTTGCTCCAGTACTTTTTCTCATCCTCATATCGGACATAGACCAGAACACAACCTATAGCACTGTATCATCCTTTGCAGATGACACTAGGATTTTCATGAGAGTTGGCAACATAGAGGACACGGCAAACCTCCAATCAGATGTAGATCAGGTCTTTCTATGGGCTACAGAAAATAATATGGTATTCAACGAGGATAAGTTTCAGCTCATGCGCTACGGAAAAATTGAAAATATAAAAACAGAAACCACGTACAAAACGCAGGCAAGTCATAACATAGAACGAAAAGGCAATGTAAAGGACCTGGGTGTACTCATGTCGGAAGACCTTACCTTTAAAGAACACAATAAAGTAGCCGTCACAACTGCAAGAAAAATGACAGGTTGGATAACAAGAACTTTTCACACTAGAGATGCTATACCGATGATGATACTTTTCAAAACGCTTGTGCTCTCTAGAGTGGAGTACTGCTGCACAATGACAGCCCCTTTCAAAGCTGGAGAAATTGCTGACCTAGAGAGCGTGCAGAGATCCTTTACTGCTAGAATCCACTCAGTAAAACATCTAAATTACTGGGACCGACTAAAGAGCCTAAATCTGTACTCCCTTGAGCGCAGGCGGGAGAGATACATAATAATTTACACGTGGAAAATAATTGAGGGGCTGGTCCCAAACCTGCACACAGAAATAACACCACATGAGACCAGAAGACATGGCAGGATGTGCAGAATACCCCCGTTGAAAAGCAGAGGTGCAACAGGTACTCTGAGAGAGAACTCTATCAACATCAGAGGCCCGAGACTGTTCAACACGCTTCCACTACACATAAGGGGCATAACTGGCAAACCCCTCACAGTGTTCAAGAGAGAACTGGATAAGCACCTCCAAAGGATACCTGATCAACCAGGCTGTGACTCATACGTC
>NC_091150.1:45284612-45337112 GCF_040958095.1 Procambarus clarkii | reverse complement strand
TTATACAATATTTTTGTATTTTGTACAATAATTTGTATTTTATATAAATTTTGAAATATATACAATAATTTAAATATTTTTATTAAATACTGAATATCAAATTCACAAAGGAACTTCAGTAGGAGGTAGTTAATGTAGATAGGTATGGATAGAAAATGGGGGTTAGAAGTTAATGTTTGGAAAAAAAGTATGGCATGTGTTACCACCTAAGTGTAGTTACAGGACGAGAGCTACGCACGTGGAGTCATGTCTTCCCAGCACTTTGTCATATAATGCTTTGAAATTACTAATGGTTTTGGCCTCCACCACCTTCTCACCTAACTTGTTCCAACCGTCTACCACTCTGTGATAGGGAATTTTCTAATATTTCTTCGGAAGCTTTGTTTAGTTAGTTTAAATCAATGACCTCTTGTTCTTGAAGTTCCAGATCTTAGGAATTCTTCTCTATCAATTTTATAAATTCCTGTCACTTTTGGACATAGTGATCATATTGCCTCTTTATCTTCTATCTTCTAGTTTTGGCATATTTAATGCCTGTAATCTCTCCTAGTAGCTCTTGTCCTTCAGTTCTGGGAGCCACTTAGTGACATGTCTTTGCACCTTTTTCAATTTGTTGATGTGCTTCTTAACCCTTAGACCACGCATATTACTGCAAATATAGGGGGCATAATAGCAAAAAATATTTGAATTATGTAAAAATAACTTAAAAATGTTAAACAAATCTCCAACTTATTGGCTTCAGTGTCGTGAAACTTTCATCAAAATATTTTCAGAAATTAATTTTAGATGAATTTTTGAAAAATAAAAATGTTTTATTGATAAAAAGAATAGCTCCTAATAACTGTAACTGAAGAATTATGCAGTAATAAAGAGATGCAAGCACCTGTCCTATGTTCAAAGAAGAAGAAGAATGATAGTAAGAAGTGTCCACAAAGTGGATATGTAGTTGGTGCCTTTATATCATTGCTGAGTAATACATAATATCACCAATAATAATGAATAACTATGTTAATATGATCTATTTTGTTATATATCATATAAATACATTGTCCAATGTTAATATATGTTACTTTCATCAATGTCCCAAAAATATTTTATTTTTAGGGGATTTTTTTTTTTTTTTTTTTTTTTTTTTTTTTTTTTTTTTTTTTTTTTTTTTTAAGAATTTAGTTATTCTCGTTTGTTTATTATCTGATCTTGTTGTAACCTTTACATCCTGGAGAATACATATGTTTTCCTAACTATGTGAAGATAGAATGAAATTGGTCAACAAGTAAGTCAGTCACAACTCGCAAAACTTGGGACTTTTAAATTTTTTTGTCAGATTTTTATCTGATTTCAAACTCTATTTTCTTTGTCTGTTTAGGTAGTTTTAATGTTTAGGGACCATATTAGGCCTTTTTCACTTATATAAAGTATTCCCTAAATATATCCCCCGAGTCATTATAATTATTATAATTGTCCCTATATTTTGTGTTTTTTGGGGATTATTTTTTCTTGACTTAATTTCAACACATATTGACCTACAACTTTCACATATTCGAGTACAAATGCCAAACAATGTTTATTAAAACATACAATTAAATTAACAAATTAAAACTACCTTTATTCATTGTTGACAACTTCGACTTCAATTATCTCTGAAACCAGAGTTTCAACATTGAGGGGCTTCTAAAAATTCCAGTTATTAACCGATTCTCACTATTTTGACATATTGTGTACTCAGGTGTCATTTCTACAATCCCATCAAAATGGATTTTTCATAAACTTTATAAATTTGGAGTTATAATTTTTTTTTGGTCTAAATTTGCCGCATATTTCAAATGCCCTATAGACGATTTTTTTTACAGTAAACTATACTGAAAACCTATATTCTAATTTGATAAAAATGAAGGTCATATGCTATTCTGAGAGAATAGCAACATTAAATGAACAATTAATGATGGTTCATATTTTTTATTCTGAATTGAAAATATGAAGTTCTCAATATTCAATTTTAAAATTAATTTTGATTCTCTTGTTTTTCAAGTTACGCTGTGATCGTTTAGACAAAGTTGGAGTATTTGCCTAGCTGATTATGCAAAAAAAAAAATTGGAAAGTATTTGTGCAAGTTTTAAAAACTTATGTTAAATTATTTTTTGTCAAATCATATATGTATGATTTGACAAATATATGTATAATCATATATATATGATCTAAGAGTTAAGATATGGGCACCATACAACTGCTGCATATGCCAGCTTGCACTCACATAGTTGTACTTGCTTAGTTGTGCTTGTGGGCATTGAGTTTCAGCTCTGGTCATGCATCTCGACTATCAATCAACTGGTGTACAGGTTCCTGAGTCTACTGGGCTCTATCATATCTTCATTTGAAACTGTGTATGGAGTCAACCTCCACCACATCACTTCCTAATGCATTCCATTAGTTAATTTTTCTGACACTGAAAGATTTCTTTCTGTTGGCTCTGTGGCTCATTTAGGTATTAAGTTTCTCCTTGTATCCCCTTGTTCATGTATCACTCATGCTAAATGATTTGTCTCTATCTACCATATCAATTCCTCTAAGAATTTTATAGGCAGTAATCATGTCTCCCCTAACTCTTCTGATTTCCAGTGTTGTGGTAGTGTTATATAACTCAAGATTAAACTTGAGGGGAAAACAGGTGTGTAATACCTCTGTTAAAATGGAAGTGGTAGCTAGTATGTATTACAAGCAAGTTGAATAAGCTGAACAAATGCAGTGGTACCTCCGTTGTTTAATTTAATCTGTTCTCAGAGACGGTTTGAAAACTGAAATGAATTTTCCTCTAAGAAATAATGTACTGTAAATGGAATTAATCCGTTCCACACCCCATAAATTATTATAAATATTAACTATAAATACTGGCATTAACTTAAAAATACATTTTATACATACTACTGTACTTACATTTTTTACTACAGTATGTACAAGTATATCTTATCTTTATTGAGGACTCTAATTGGCATATAGAAGACAGTGAGGAAGGGGGGAGGAGAGAGGTGTTAGTGTTTGGAAGGGAAGTCCCCTTCCATTATAACAGCAGTGATGACATTTCTGGGGTACTCTCTCTTACGTTTTGCAGGCATACCTCTAGAATCTGGTTCTGTCTATAGACACTTGTTTTTTTCCTACATTTTAAGACTTGTCTGTAGTGAGACGTCACATTGTCTCGCTATGAATGACCTCTTGTTTTTCCTCTCTCGTCATCCTCACAACTATTTTCTTAGGTTGAACTTTACCACTGACTTTCTTGTAACAATTGGCATGATATATAATAAGAACTTTTATGTTTATAATACAGAAAAGCACAAAAGCAATGAAATTCTTTACAAAGACTTCAAGCACGGTCGTCACTTGGTGGGAGACACTGGTAAACTGAAGTACTGTACACTACAATCTCGGTTGGCCCATAGGTGTATCAACAAACTTGAGCACCAAGGCAAACGTTGAGTACCGAGTCAAATTTTTTGAAGAAATTGAGCTCGAGAACCAATAAATTTGAAAACTGGAGCATTCGAAAACCGAGGTCCCGCTGTATGTTTAAATTTCTGGGGGAGAGCCCCTTTTGCTCACTGAAGCTTATCCAGGCTGATATGGATATATCAGACTTTGGCATCAGTCAGTGTGAATGGAGTTCTTAGGCCTAACGAGGACCACGAGCCAAAACCTGGCCCCCCTCAGAGACACGAGGAGCAATGGCCTATAGAAATGCACATGTGATTTGGAGCATTCTATGTCTGCCATTGACTGGGTCAGGTACCCAGAAAGGTAAGCATCCCAAAACAAACCCCTATTCTGGTTAAAACTTCTACTAAAAGTCAAACGAGTGGACAGAACTCCCCAAAGAAAAAGCAGCAAATGAGCGTGACATCACCACGTGTGTGCCGCCGCCTGCGCAGCTTTCCCCTCCATGGTAGGGGAAAGTGGGAGCCCCAGACCTCTCACACCGGCTACCCACACCCCCATTTCTTGGCTAATGTGTTTGAAGCTTGGTCATGTGACTCCAGCACCTGCTGCTTGTTCTCAGTGCTGTGCTGTGCTGTTCCCTTCCCCAAGTGCCCTGTAAGTACCGCCCTTGGTGCTTGGGGTTATCTTCCACAGGGCACCTTGGGGTCTACCTCTGTTGGTCTTTTGCTGCTTGGTAATTGACCGCCCTGAGTGTGCTGGGGGGGGGGTTTCCTCCTCCCTTGTTTACCTTAGGATAAAGGGTAGTTTGCACTGGTAGGGGCACGGTGTTCTACACAGTTAGTTTTCACCTATTATAGCGGTTGGCTCTGTTTTGCCTGGGTATGTTGTCCTCTTGCGGATTTTTTCTGTTTTGTTTTTGTTTTCCTGCCTGGTAGAGGGATGTCTGCCTTTGGTTTGTTGCCCCCTACCTATAACTTAGGTTTATATATATGTTTCTGGGTGGTACCCCCTGCTAGGGCCCCATGAGTGGACATGACCCGGGGTTTAGCTTTTAGCAGTTTGATTGGTAGATTTGGGCACCAGTTCACAGTAGCCTGTCTGGGCTTACCCTTAGCGATATCAGTTCAAGGATCCTGGAAACCCCATGGGGGCGCAAGGGGTCCAATGGTCCTGGGTGTCCTCTCGCCTTGAGTGAGTTTGAGGGCTGCTCTGTCCCTTTGTCTCAGGGTGACTTTCACGATTTTTGCCTCTGTCATGCTGCCTGTTGGGTCAGTGACACCTTTGACCCAGAGTCCTACGAGTTTTGCTGATTGTTTGTGACTCAGTTCACCTAGTCCACTGATGAGTATCCGGGAGCAGGTGGCTCAGGCGTTGCATTCTAGATTTAGGTTGCTGCAACGCGCTCAGGTGATTGCTACCCCGGAAGCCCCGAGGCTGCTCCATTTTGTTTATAGGGACCCAAACTTGGTGGTGTTGGTCGCTTCGGCCTTGATTCAGTCTGCACCCACTCGTTCTTTCCCTGCTTTGGTTCATTCTGCCCCCCTCCCCCCTATCCTCCTGCTTCCAACTCCAAAGCATCTGAGGGCTTTGGGGTTAGGGCAGGGTTTACATGGTTCTGAGACTCAGGCAGTTTCGGGGGTTGCCCCTTCCGGGAGGGGGGGGGGGGGTGACGGAGGCATTCGATTCGGTTTCTCCAACTGTGGCGACGGGGTCTAACCAGTGGTTAGGACCGTTTTCTTGGCTCTCCCTCAGGAGTCTCTGCTTTGGCTGTGCTCCCACCTTTGCTTGTTTCTGGAAGGCTCCTGGGTCACTTAGAGGTTGCTTGAGGGTTTTTGCTGTAGCCTGAACTTTGCAGTGATGGTCTACCTGCAGGGGCGGGTTAGGCTTTGTCAGCTGTTAAGATTCCTTCGTGGACGTCCCATCCACCTCTCTTGCGATTGCTGGGTTTGGCCTCTGGGGGACCTTGAGTCAGCTGCTGCGTCACTGGCTTCGTCTTCGGGTTTTTTGGAGTTCAGTGCTTGGCGCCTACCCAAGCCCCTCGCTCGATGTGTTCGTGGACTTGTCGTCTCTTGGCTATGGCTTTGTGACCATTGCTCACCAGGCTGGCCAGGGGTGGTGGGGTTTGTCTTTCCGTTGAGCCCACAGCACGCTGCAGGAATTCGCGGTGGTGTGAATTCTCTGGAGGGTTTGGGTTGCTCGCGGATCGACAATCAGGCTCCATTCAGACTGCTCCCTGATAGTTCATTGCCTGAACCGAGGGGGGTTCAATGTGGTCCTTGGCTCTTTGGGGCTGGTCGCTTAAGGTGACTCGTCTGCTGAGCTCTCGGGGTTTGGCTCTCCTGGCCATTCACGTTCGGAGGGTGTCCAACGCCCTGGTGGACGACCCATCTCGGTTCATTCCCCTGTCCACGGAATAGACGGTAGATGCCGACTCATTCAGTTGGCTCTGCCGGACGTACGGGCTCCTGGAGGTGGACCTCTTCGCGTCAGTGTGGTCGAGGCATCTCCCGTATTATGTGGTGCCCTTTCCCGACTGCGAGGCCAACAGGGTTGATGCCTTTCGGCAAGACTGTTCGAGGTGGAGTTACCTTTACCTCTTTCCCCCAGTTAGACTGTTACTCCAGGTCCTGGCTTGCTTGAAGACTTACCAGAGATGAGTAGTCCTCTTGGCCTGTTGGCTGGCCCAGCCTTGGTTTCAGGCGCTGCTTGCTCGGAGTTTGAAACCGGAGGTTTTTCCACAGCTCCTCTTTCAGGAGATCGGCCTGGTCCATTACATGGCTGGTTTGATCTTCTCCTCGAGTCTTCGTGTCTGGTCTTTTTGACTCGAGTCTGTCACCATTTATATGGTGATCAGGTGGCTTCTTTGATGGTGTCCCACCTGCGTGCTTCCTCTTGGCGGCAGTATGAAGTTTCTTGGCGGTCCTTCCACTTTTTCTTGTCCCTTTGTAGGTTTACTTTGGTTTCTGATGCAGTGGTGTTGTCCTTTCTCTCGTGGTTGTTTCAGGACTGTCATCTTATGCCGAATACTGTTGCCTCTTATCGTGTGGCGCTGGTGGAGCCACTGCAGCTTGCTTTTGAGGGTTGATGTTACTTCAGTGCCATTTCACAAGCTGTCTCGGTTGTTGTTTCATCTCTGGCCTGCTCATGCGCCACCGGAGCTGTCTTGATCTTTGGATCGGGTGCTCTCTTTTCTCTCTCTCCCTCGGTTTATAGTGGCCCCATTGGTTCAGGATTGTTTCTCTAATGCTCTTTTCCTGTTGGCAGTGGCCTCTTGGGGTCGGGTTGGGGAGCTTGATGCTCTCCTGCAGCGCAGGGGTTTCTGCTCGTTTGGTCCTGGTGGTAAGTTTGTTTGATTGCAGTTGTCTCTTTCTTTTCTGGCGAAGAATGAAACTTGTTCTTTCCGGAGGGATCCTTGGGTTGTTGATGCTTGGTTGGTTCGGCTGGGGGTGCATCATGTGTTGTGTCCCGTTGTGGCGTTCTGCCGTTATTTGCATGCCACAGCTTCTGTGTCTGGGGACACGTTGGGTTGATCCGGTTTCCCTTCTTCCCTGTTCCAGGGTTCAGGTCTCCCAGGTCGTCCGCAGGGTTATTAGGTCCAGCCAGACTGCAGTCTATCCCCAATACCCACGACGTTCGTAAATTGCTGCGCTTGCTGCCGTCTTTGGTAACATGTCTTGGGCTGTCATTCGGGCATGGGATTTTTGGAGGTCGAACAGGGTCTTAGCAGCTCACTACCTTGTCAATGTTCCTGGGCCTAGTCGGTCCTGTGTTGCATTGGGTCGGCGGTTGCAGCCAGTTGTCTCGACCTGGTGTTAAGGAGCGAGGGCCAAGCGCCTCCTGGATAAATCCCTCTTATTTCTATGGGTAAGTCACTCCGGGGAGCCGGCGGGGCTCCCCAAAAAAGCAGCATTGAATGTAATGAAACGCCATTTTCTGGGTGAGACCCGGAGGCTTCCCGCCATCCCACCCTCCCTCCGGTCGGTGGTTTTTCGCATATTTTGACATCCAGTCTTATAACTGATGGGTGGATAGCTGGCGGGAGGTCTGGGGTTCCCCCTTTCCCCTCCCTGGAAGTGGGGAGCTGCGCAGACAGCAGCGTGTAGACATGGTGACATTTTGCTTGTTTGCTCGTTTTCTTTTGTTGAGTTCTGTCCACTAATTCATCTTTCAGTAGTAATTTCTTAACCAGAATAGGGGTTTGTTTTGGAGTACTTACCTTTCTGGGTGCCAGACCCGGTTGATGGCAGACATAAAATGCTTCCAACCATACGGGGTTTTTTATAAGCTATTACTTCTTGTGCCTTTCTGTGAGGGCCAGGTTCTGGATTGTGGTCCCCAGTAGGCCTAAGAACTCCATTAACCTCCATTAACATGACTGATGCCAAAGTTTAATATATCCATATCAGCCTGGATAGCTCCGGGGAGCCTCCAGGACTCGCCCAGAAAACGGGGTTTCATTACATTCAACGCTGGTTTTTTGTGACCTAACTAATTGTCCATTATTCAGTGATCATACATAATATTCATTATTTTGTGACCAAACTAATTGTCCATTAGAAACATTTAGTTTGAATGAAAAGCTGAGTTTTTCCTGGAAGATTGAGGAGCACTTTGTTCTCCTCAGGACCAGTACTAATATTCCTTCTTTAGTGACCTGACTGATTATTGTACAGTTTATAAAGCATCTCTGATTCTGAGGGAATAATGAATGGGTTGTAGATAGATGTGTAGTACAGTATATTAAGTACATGAATGTCCTTGTTTGCATGCCATGAATGACTAACGTAATTCCTTCTGCATCCACCTTTATCCTGCACCACCACCACCTGCATCATCACCTCTTCCACCACCACCTGACCTACTACCTTGTGCACCTCCACCTTCTGCACTTACCAAAACAAGGTATTTGAAAGAGAGGGAGGAATGGGAAGAAAAAGTGAGTGCGGAGGAAAAGAAGTTTGTGGAACTCACAGCCAGTCAGAATAGTCGACATGACAGTATTATCCGAAGGCTTAACAGGTAAGGATATCTAAATTGGAAGAAGCGAAAAGTAAGAGTTTTTCTGATCTGGTATTGCTGATGAGTATTTTTAAACAAAGTCTGCTGTTTGGATGATTTTTCAGGTGTCAGATTGATGTATATATCAGTAAGTTAGGCATCTGTTACAAACAAAATGCCTTCTAGCTGCCTTAAAAGTACAGTAGTCAGTGTTTAAAGTCATTCATTATTTACTATTAAATCCATATAATTTGTTCAAAGTTGTCTTCTTTGTCATCAGAGAGAATTTATGGATATCTATAATTTCAGATCACTGCAGGAGGCAGAAAAACGGATTCATGGGCTTGTTTCAGAGCTAGAAGCCGAGAGATCGAACATGAACCCTCAAAGGAAGACGTCTGCCTCTCTTGAGATCACAGGCCTGCTTCAAGAAAATCAGGAGCTCGCTTCTAAGGTTAGTGTTAAGTACATTAGCTGGGGTAAGCTTGACAAGTCTCAATATAATGTTTATTATCTTTAAATTGTTTTATATGTTAGCAAAATATTTAGCAATAATTCTGGCTCTTGTTAAGCTCTAACTTTGAGTCCTCAACTGTGGTTTTAAGAATCTAGACAAGTAAGTTGGGTAATATTATGAAACAATTTCAGCTGGAACATCTAACGAATGAGCTATCACGAATGCGTGACAGTCTGAAATCTGAGAAGTCTGAGGCATATAAGTGGAAAGATTTGGTGAAGGAGTTGCGATCCCTCCTGGATGGGAAAAATGAAGAAATTGAGAGGAAGAAGGAAGAGGTAAGCATTTCCTGTGCATGAAAGATGTGGTTAAGTAATATTGTAGTTAATGTATATACCTTGCGGGGGTTGAGCTCTGCTCTTTCCGCCTGCCTCTCAACTGTCAATCAATCAACTATTTCTAACTACTATTCTACTACATATATCCAGGAAGCAGCCCGTAACAGCTGTCTAACTCCCAGGTACCTATTTATTGCTATGTAACAGGGGCATCGGGGTGAAAGAAACTCTGCCCATTGTTTCTCACCGGCGCTGGGAATCGAACCCGGGCCACAGGATTACGTGTCCAGCATGCTATCCACACAGCCACCGGCGCCCCAATGTGTATAATGCTGGATATTAATTAGTTGAAAAGGATGTTGGGCTTTAAATTTGTGCCACTTATTGTCTTGGAAAACAAGTACATTGTTTGACTTGCATGTTGTATGCCATTTAAAGCTTTCAATTCTGTAAATATTTTACTAAAATTAAAAAAAAATTAATATTAAAAATTAAATGTTTAGGCCTAGCAAAAGAAAATCTTAGTTTTGGAAAGCTAAATTCTTGATTTATTTGTTTGGTTTGTATACTGCAGGGGTGGGGAACTTGTGGCCTAAAGGTTGCATGTGAATCTTTTTGGTACACTGTGCGGCCTTCGGAAGCAATTTTAATTAATGAAACTTGATCTGTAAGTTTGTGACATGTTTGAATGTATACAGCGCATAACGCAATGTGAGGTCTTATGAAATCTTACCTAAATAAAATGTAGTTTTCATGTGATGAAAGGTTCCCCCACCCCTGGTATACTGTAATATATATCAATGTCTCACTTACAGTTTACTTTACATATGTTCAGTAATATAGATGTTGAAAGTATCTTACTTTTAAGTTGCTCTGTTGGTAAGATATGTTTAGTATATATTAAAGTATCTGAAGAAAATTATCTAAAGAAATCAAAATGTGTGTGCATGAGCTTACCTGTTATTAATTAATTTGTTATAGGTACAAGAAGAGAGCTATGTTCATGGTATACGATGACATGTATTATTGTAAATATTTGGGAAACTTGATGTGGTTTTGCACAGATAACCTTCTTCTGGAGCTTGTTCCATTGCCCACTTTGTTAGTAAAGGAACACAGTGGAGCACTGAAAAATCTACATTAAACAAAATAATAAAAATTGCTAAATTTTGAAAATGTGTTATAGCATGGTATATTTTTTTGTATTACAGTATCTGCAACATTTTTCACAAATGCACAACAGTTGACCAAGAGAGTAAGAGTAATTGGAATTGGAAGTGAGATCTGGCTGTTGGGGCCATGTCTTCTAGACTTTGGAACCTGCACCTTTTAAATCCCTTGATGTCATATTTACTCATTAAGTCATGGATGGAGTGGCACCCATGACTTCTTTCAGTGCATTCTACTTGTTGACGATCCACAGTGCATAGGAGTGCTGTATTTTCTTTTATTTCTAACTTCTGCTCGTGTCCTCTTGTATTATAATCTTCCATTTGGAAAGGCTGATTCTGTTCATCTTGTCTATTCCTCTCAGTATTTTGTATATAGGAATCATGTCCTCCTCTGATCCTTCTCTCCTTTAAAGTTTTTTTGATTGTGTTTCTTGAACCTCTCTTTATAGCTTTATTCAGACACCTTCCTTTTTGCAAACCTATTAACATTCTTGGTCTTTTTTTCGTGCTTTACTAGGTTGATTGCATGCCATTGTTGCACTTTCTAGACCTGGTGTGTGACGAAGATTGTGTACAGTGTTCTTCGTTCTTCTGAATATCCAGATATCTATATAACACAGATAAAGTCATTTCTTCTAGATGGTTTTATTTTAAAAGTTTACTGTTTCTGGGCTTCTTTTTTTTATTGTTCAATGGAGTTTTGAGTTCAGGTCAGTAGATGTGCCAGAAATGCTATTCTGAAAATAGTTATGAACCCATAACTCATAAATTATTGTTAATTGGAACAAGTTCCCAAGGGAGTGTATAGAAAATCTTGAGTAAAAGATTGTTTTTTTGCATGGAAAAGTCAATTGGCTTTGTTGACACCATTATTGGCGCAACTTTGTTTTTCTTGCATGGTGTTAGGTGCATGCACAAGTGGTGTGCCAATTCAGCACAGTATCAGTAAGTTGACCTGTACTGATACGATTTTATTAACTGATACGGGTACACCTCCAGCAAGCACTGTACCTGAACACCTTATTCCTGTTTAGGTCAGATAAGTGCTATTCATTTCCTTAAAATTTCTCCTTCCATGTACAATACTTAAAAGCTATCCTAAAATTTGGCAAAATTACACGGGTCTTTTGTTTTGGAGATTATCCATTTGTAGTAATAGGAGCAGAGTTATGATCATGGGGGTCTGTATTCTCCATATAAATACACGTGTTTGTGTGTATTTGAGATGGCATGTATGTGCATGCATGTGTGTGCAGCATGATGGGTGCATGTATTTACAATATGTTGCATGCATTTGTGCATGTAAGCATATGCAAATCTGCATATAAGTCTTTCATTTAGCATAAAATATATATGGGCATCTTCCTTTGACTCCCCTGTCCTCTTTTGTGTTCATTATACTAATGATCTGTATACACACTGCAGCACTCTTTCTGCACACTTCAAACACATTTATGTAGACATTTGTCCACCACTTCCCCCCCCACTTTGTGTACCACTTCCACCACTTCCCCCCCCCACTTTGTGTACCACTTCCACCACTTTATGTACCACTTCCACCACTTCCACCACTTCCCCCCCCACTTTGTGTACCACTTCCACCACTTCCCCCCCCACTTTGTGTACCACTTCCACCACTTCCCCCCACTTTGTGTACCACTTCCACCACTTCCCCCCACTTTGTGTACCACTTCCATCACTTCCCCCCACTTTGTGTACCACTTCCACCACTTCCCCCCCCACTTTGTGTACCACTTCCATCACTTCCCCCCCACTTTGTGTACCACTTTCACCACTTCCCCCCCCCCACTTTGTGTACCACTTCCACCACTGTGTATATTTCCAAACATACTGTAATCTCTCGTCACTTTGCATGCACGTCCTTTACTCTGTGTACTTTGGCCATTATTTTTGTTTGTAATTTACTAAAAAAAATTAGAATTTTTTTTTAATAGTATTTCACAATCCTTAATGCCTGCCTTCTGTAAAGGGCAAGCAACAGAGTTACACAATAATTACCATTAAAAAATATTAGAGGGACTGATACCAAATTTACACACACACATTACTCTTTGAGACCAGGAGGCATATCAGGAAGTGCAAAATTGCCCTTTTGAAAAGCAGAGGTGCAAATGGTATACTAGGAGACAAGCCTATCAACTTTGCAGCTCAAGACTTTTCAACTCTCCTTTTAAACATAAGGGGCAAAACTAGTAGGTTTCTCGTGTTGTTGAAAAGAGAGTGGTTGATACACACTTCCAAACAATACCAAATCAACCGGGCTGTGACTCGTACATCAAACTGTGAGCAGCTGCATTTAGTATCCTGTTTGACCAGACCACTAACCAGGATGCTTGGTCAGAGACCGAACTGCGGGAACACTAATCCTCAGAACCAACATGAGGTGAACACAAGGCAGTCGTGTGTTAATTGCTAAGAATATGGATCTGACTGAAGTAGTGTGAAGTGGTTTCAAACTAGCCAGGGATGATTTATTATATTGAGAAGTTGGAATATGGATTGGATTTTAATTCAGTGAAATTTAAAATAAGACCCTGAAATTTCCTACTGTATTATGTAATACTAGTACAGTATGTCATTGTCCTGTTAGTAGACAAGTTTGTTTCTTGTTTGTCCTAGGGATCAGTTTAATGGGGGTTCTTAAAGGGGGTTCCCTTCCTAATGATTCTCTTAATATTTTACTGCATAGTGTAGATACACTAAGAGAGAAAGAGAAAGAGAGGGAAAGGCAGGCAGGCAGGCAGGCAGGCAGGCAGGCAGGCAGGCAGGCAGGCAGGCAGGCAGACAGACAGACAGACAGACAGACACAGACAGACAGACAGACAGACAGACAGACAGACAGACAGACAGACAGACAGACAGACAGACAGACAGACATCAGTTGCGTTAGTGTCCATGTCTCAAAAAACACACAAATGAGGTAGAAAAGGTGCAAACACATGCTAATAAATGGCTTCCAAATCTTAAAGCAGGAGCTGCAAGGAGTAGGAAAAGGAAAAAACAAGCATTGAATGTAATGAAATGCCAATTTGTGGGTCAGCCCCAGAGGCTCCCTCATGCTACTATTAACTAATAGTGTACCACTACAAGATTGCATCAGAGTTTTGTCAGTGTACCAGAGACCAGAACCAGAACCTGGTTCTCTCACACAGGTGCAGGGAGCACTGACATTTATGTGTATGTGTAACTACCAGGAAGTTAACAGAAAGTCAGGGAGACAAAACAGACCACTCCTGGCTTCACTTGAGACTCCAGCCACTAAAACTGTCAAAAGAACTCCCCCAACTATGTAAACAAATGATCAAAATTTCTCCAAGCTAGAGCAAGCTCTTTTGCTTCCATCTTCTCTACTCGTTTGGGGAGGGATGGTAGGGAGTCAGCTCGTAGTCAGCTGGCTACGCCACCCTCAGTTCTATTGTAGATGTAACCAACTTTTCTACGACCTAAAGGGAGGGAGGGTGTCAGGAAGCCACCAGGGGCTTGCCCAGAAATTGGCATTTCATTACATTCAATACTGGTTTTCTGGGGAAGAGCCCCTTGTAGTTCCCTGAAGCTAACCACCCACAGAGAAGGGAAACAAATGGGCACTTACCAGGGAGGAAGGAGCACTGCAGGAATCATGAAGAAGACACAGCCAGACGAGAGAGAGAACCCAGAGCCACACAAGGCCACTAGGGCCCAGGCACATTAACAAGATTCCAAGCTGCCAGAACCCTGCTTGACCTCCAAAACCCCTGCACCCTAATATCAGCCCAAAACATATTTGCAAAACAAAGCCGAGAGAGCAGCAAGTTGGTATGCACTAACTGACACCTCCAGAGCTCCAGCTATTGCTATGCCTAGGTGTTGGGGTCCATGCCATCTGTGTACATCAACCACAAACAGTGACTGACCACAGCCAATTATATCCCCAGATCTCAGTATCTCAAAACACTGGCACATCCTCCAGCAGGCAGCATCCCCAGCCTTTGATGTTGTTAGACATCTGTACCCCCCAGCACTTGGTGCCCCAGTCGTTATGCTGCACTGTCATTAACAAATTGTTACAATGCCTATTAGAACACAAGAATGAAGGTAACTGCAGAAGGCCCACTGGCCCATACAAGGCAGCTCCTATTTCTATCCACCCATACTCATTCATATATATATGTTTAACCTATGCTTGAAACAATCAAGGGATCCTACTTCTATTATGTTACGCAGTAACTGGTTCCACAAATCAACAACCCTGTTACCGAACAGTATTTACCCCCAGGTCTTTCCTAAATCTAAATTCATCCAATTTATATCCATTGTTTTGTGTTCTATTTTGTGGTGATGCTGTACTTTTAATTCCTTATTAATATCCCCCTTTGTTATGCTCATTCATCCACTTGTACACCTCTATCATGTTACCCCTAATTCTTCACTTTCTAGAAATGTAAATTAAGCTGTCACTCTTTCTTCATATGACAGGTTTCTAATTTGCGGGTTAACTTCGTCATCCAACGTTTTAGTGAATTTATTTCCATTCTATTGTATGGCGACCAAAACTGAACTGCATAATCTAAATTGGACCTAAGAAGAGCAAGCTATAGCTTAAGAATAACACCAAGTGTTTTATTACTAACACTTCGAGAAATAAATCTCAGTGTCCTATTTGCCTTATTACAAACATCTATGCATTGATTTTTTAGTTTTAAATTCTTACCAACCATAACTCCAAGATCCCTTTCGCATTCTGACTTTGCAATCTCAACACCATCTAGCTCGTACAGTATCTTCTAACTCCATCATCATTACCTAACCTCAAAACCTTACAATTGTCAGCATTAAACTGCATCTGCCAATCTTTGAGCATTTCAAAACCCTATTTTAGATCGTCATAAAGTGATAGCGTGCCTTTTCCGTGTTTATTTCTCTTCCAATTTTTGTATCAGTAAATTTGTAAACATTGCTGCTAAAACCAGAATCTAAATTATTTACAGTATATACGGTACATTATGAATAACAGAGGGCCCAGGACAGAGCCTTGAGGCACTCCACTTACATTATTTTCCCACTAACTTAACTCCATTTATACTAACTCTTGAGTTAGTATAACTCTGGGGCTATTATAAAGTCCCCAGCTTCCAACTTTCCCTATAGAATATCATCTTCAACTCGAGTCAATGCACATACATTCATGTTTTTCCTTTCTGAAGATATTTCTCAAAATGGTTTTCTAACATGGTTTTCCTCATTCTCAGTGTGACCCAGCAACATTTTTACGACAGTACAGTGCAGTATTAATGTCTCGAAGTAAAGTTGGTTTCATTCTCGCCTTACAATTGGGGGTCCTGAGTTCAATTCACAGGCCTGACAGAAATGGTTGGACACTTTTCCTTTCATCAAATGCATCTGTTAACCTAGCAGTAAATAGGTACCCGAGAGTTAGGCAACTGTTGTGGGTGCATCCTGGGAGGGTCAGTAGTTCAACCTTGTGGGACTTCAATATACAGTAAGTCTAAAGTTTATAAATACACAGAATTCTTGTCCCTGACAAAATGAATTACTGTATTAATATACCCCCAAAGGCAGTCAGTAATTTTATCCACCAAACAAATATGCACACATACAGTCCCCTCCAAGAAATCTACTAGTTTTCCATCTAGGATAGCACAGCAACCATTTCTGAATTAATATCATTTTATTACACATTTAAAGTAAGTTATTATTATAACACAATGTCCAAGGTACTATATGATCATGAAAATAAGAAAAGTCACTGAATTTAAGCTAATGAAGTTAACTAGTTTTAGAAAAGCATGCATCAACAATAAATAAGAAGTAAAAGGTATTAGGAAAGGGCTGATGGGGAGGACAGAGAAAACCAAATAAATGTGGGGTCACAGTCTGTGTCAGGAGACATATTCTGCAGTAGCTTTTACATATGTGGATGATAAAAGACAATTAGAATTGCAAAGCTGCAGCACAAAAATGAGGTACAACAGAGTACTGGAAGGCAACCAGCATCATGATAGTTAGAAGCTGATTAAGGGAGTGCATGAACACTGCACCACAGAAGGAAAATGTGAGTAGAGTCATTTGGAATAGTGTGTCATTGGGAATATTAGAGGAAATATAATATGGAAGATGTGAAACTTTGCATCTGGAAACACTGGAACTTTACTTTTTTGGCCCCTGAACATGGACTAAAACAGAAGACATGAAAACAAGATTTTTTATTGATGGTATTCTGACTGTCCCATGGATTAAACTAACATACATACATACAGAATGTTGGTAAACACTGTGAGTCAAGTAATCAAACATTATGAACTTGTTGCATGAACTAAGCATAAATTTACAAGATAATTTTTATGACTGTTCAATCTGAAAATGAAAAATCATTTTGAGTTTACAATTCAGAGTACTGTACGTAATTAACTGGTCAAAACTGTCAAAGTGAAGTTCATGTGTCATCTGCCTCAATAAGCTTAAAAAAATACACAATGTTTTTACAACATATATATGCAGTCAGATTGCTAGGGACTAACAGTGGAGAACGATGTGGCGAAGGAACAGCTTGGTGATAACTTGTGAGGTGGCGTCGCAGAGAGGGCATATGATGGTGGGCAGTTCACTGCTGGCACCTCCCCCTCCACTTCCTCCATGTGGCACTAGCTGATTGCCAACACCTTCACTCTGACCTTCAGTGTCTGTAGTCATTGTCAACAGCTGGTCAATGGTCTCATGAACAGCTCCTTGGTTAGCTCGTAACACTGCCTGATGAAGAGGAAGGTCCTTATAGAATAGAAAAGAGCAGAACTGGCTAAAAGAATATGTTAATCATAGAAAGGGGAAGCCTCAAGGTTTACCTGTCAAGGCCACCCCATCAGAGGAGAGTTAAATGGGGGGTAGCAAAGCTTCCAAGATCCACAGTAGAAAGAGATACAGAGCTAACAGCTAACATACCCATTACCAGTAATGTACTGAAAAATAGAAATGCTCACTCACATAACTTGAGACACTGAGTATTAAAAAAATAGGATTCATGTCAAAATGTGAAGCTCATTTCTGAATAGACTCGTTTGCTGTCAATTGGAAGGAAAAAATCAGTCAGCCAAGGCTGATTTTGAAGAACAGTAGTAGTGCTATATTAGGGCCCATACCATGCAATGACATTAGCATTAATCTCCAATCAGACACTGTTCTATGACCCAGATTTGTCTCACCATTCTCTCGAATATAATTTTTTGTTTCCTTCCCAGGTTTAGGCTTCTCTCAACGAGAAACCTTGTGGGATGGCTCAGAAAAATAGGCTTTAATTAGAATGCGCAGTACTGTACAGCATATAAAATGGACTTTTCTGAGCACATTAACAAGGTTGCCAGTGGTCCCTCCTTCATTCCCGACCTTCCCTATACCCACAGTTTACTTACACAGAAATAATGTACGAAGGTTTGGTGAGGTGGACTGAGTTGTTTCAAGTGCTGCTACCAGGGCTGAAAACCTTCTGATGTCATCCTAATCTTAAAAATTAATGATAGTGTAGAACAAAGCTACTATTGTAATTAATCAATTGCATATTTAATAGCTCCTCAATAGAATTCCAAAGCAAGAAATTATCAAACATGCTGCCATATACAGTACAGTAAAATTTCGTCAGGAATCACATCAAGGATTTTATATAAAACATATCTTCCCTTACTTTCCTCACCTTTTATCAGATATCAGTCAACTTCCACACACTAGGGTTTTCATTTAATGTGCTCTGTATCTAAAGCCTTTAATAAAGTGCCACAATAAAAAAATCCAAGCATAAGGAATCATTGGCAAAACACAATACAGTACTTTTGAAGGTTGTTTAAATTTAGCAGATTGAAGAACTCTTTTGGTAAATAAAAACCAATGAGCAAAGAGCCTTATTGAAAGTTTACCTTAGAAACTACATTAAATAATACTGTAATTAAAACATTATTGCCTTTGTTCTTTTGTATGTTATATTATGATGTTTGGGTCATTGAATGGTTATGTAAACTGATACAATTACTCAAAATTTAATAATGATTTATATTTTGTTTTTATGGTTCTTTAAACATGCCAATGATTGTTGGATACTGTATTCTTCAAACCAGCCAATAATTTTTTGACTTGACTGCACAGTGCTACACTTAGCACTGTGCAATCAACTTAGTGGATAAAATATTAACATGAAGGCTGCATCCATAATTCCAATGCTTAATGTGTTCACTACTTCCCTTCTCAGCAGCAAACCTGATACAACACAAAGTTTCTGTTCTCACTCTACCCAACATACATTGAAAGACCTCCCCCATCTTGCGTAAAGGTAACATTCTATTAAAGTATTTGTGAACAAATTGTCTGATTGTAAACAGCCTTTGAGATATTTTCATTTAACAATGTATTTACTATGTGTATCTGCAGAATTGAGCTATTAGCTCTTGGACCCCGCCTTTCTAAACAATATATTTTTTCCAATGTATATTTACCAACAGGAGTAAAAATATATGCTAACCTCAATAACATCAGCATCAACATCTGGGAACATGGTTTTGAAATCTTCCATAGCTTGATGGAAATCCAGCTGGGTGGCCTGACCCTCAACTGCCGCCATCTTTGCTCTGTGGCGGCTACGGTGAGGGCGGAATTTTCTTCCACGGAGAATTCTGGCTTCCTAACTAGTCGAGAGCTATAAATGTCTCTTTGTAGACTTAATGATTTAAAATATAAGTACCCAAATCAACCATACAGTAAAATTACTTAAAATATTGTTTGACAACGATGAAGATTGATGTTAGTTTATGCTTAATAATTGGTAGTGCCTATTGCAGTTAAAAATCTCTATCCTCTACCTTATTAATGGGAATTCTGATTAACTGCTCTCTCTCTCTCTCTATATATATATATATATATTTATAATTTGTAAGTGTATTTTGAGCAGCACTGATATAGATTTCAGTAATAAATAAATAAATAAATAAATAATGTATGAGCAATCTGTTTTCTAGCTATTATGCCTTTTTCTAAGGAACTTTTTAATACAACTACAGTACTGTGAAAAGTTTGTCAACAAAAGTGAAGATTAACTATATCTCCTATTTCTATATTATCTTCAGATCCTTTATTATCACAGCCTTATCTCTTGAGATTCTAGAGTTTGCAGTTAGCTGTCACATTCTCCCATGCCAAGTGGGCTCATGTGCCACACTGCTCTACACTGTAGCTACCCTACATGCTCCACTGCCAGTCTGGGAGGTCACCTGAAAAACAAAAACAGAAATGCCATATAAAGTACAGGTACTGAATATCACGTTGCTTCATTTTCAATAAAATATGGATGTTAAACATTGTACCATGTGATTTATAAAGATGTTATACATTACAATCTTCTTAAGTTACTTTACTAACATGCAGCATCATCACACAGCATCATGCTATGTGATAAGAATATACAGTACTGTACATTACTGTATTTTATAAAACAAGCTGTTATACACACACATTATTGTCTTTTAAATGCTCCTTCTCATATGCCAAACACCTCCCCACAATTCACACCTCAAACCTATATGACCCATATTACCCATATGACCCTCCTATTAATAATTTCCTCCCACAGTACTCCCCACATGCCTTACATTACCCACAAAATCCACACTAACACCACACACACCCTTCTTTCCATGCCACACCTCCCCCTCCCCTCATGCCACACCCCCTCTCCTTGTGCCGCACCCCCCTCCCCTAGTGCCACACCCCCCTCCCCTTGTTAGCCCCTCCCCTATGTGCCACACCCCTCCCCTCATACCACACCCCTCCCTTGTGCCACACCCCCTCCCCTAGTGCCACAACCCCTCCCCTAGTGCCACAACCCCTCCCCTAGTGCCAAACCTCTTTCCCCTTGTGCCACACCCTCTCCCCTAGTGCCACGCCCCCTCCCCTAATGCCATGCCCCCTCCCCTAATGCCACACCTCCTCCCCTAATGCCAAACCACCTCCTCTTGTGCCACACCCTCTCCCCTAGTGCCACCCCCCTCCCCTAGTGCCACACCCCTCCCCTAATGCCACACCCCCTCCCCTAGTGCCACACCCCCTCCCCTAGTGCCACACCCCTCCTCTTCTATGAAGGCCACACCCTTCCCCACAGGCCACACATTTCACCAAATGTTTCAGTATCTCCGAAAACCACCTCTCTGCCCACATCCTACCTCCCTTACATGCAATACCCACCAGTAAAATAAAATTTGGCCCATACAGCCCATCAAACCAATTTAGTTTTTGTCTACATCAGCAGTAGTGTAAACTCTTTTTAGTATGTCAAAACTATCTCACACAAGGGCTAACACAATGTTAAACTTGCGTAGGCATAAAGCAATGTAAAGAAAACCTCACACAGACCCGAGGCAATAAGGAACTAGCTTAATAGGTAGATTGGCCTCGAAGCTACAGCAGTCTGGTCCCACTTTTTTTTTTTTTATATACAAGAGCTCTTACATTCTTGTAAAGCCACTAGCATGCATTGCATTTCGGGCAGGTCCTTAATACTAATTTTCCCTGGAATACGACCTGCCAAATTGTATAACAACCAGGTACTCATTCACTGCTGGGTGAAGAGGCTACTGTTAAGGATTGGCGTCTAGTCAATCTTCTCCGGCCAGGATATGAACCCAGGCCAAATCATTCTCGAAGCACCAGGCAAGTGTTTTACCACTGCGCCTTGGGAACTGCTCACTTACCTGATGGCAATCTTGGCTTCACCAAAGCTTGGACAGGTGAATTTTTTCCCCTGCAAAATGCCACCATATCGCACTATTATGTGTTCCAAACTAAGTTTTATCAAGTACCCGTACAGTAATCCTTAATAATAATAGGATAACAATGCCATACTATGAGCAATAAATGTAATACAGCCAGTACTGTACATATTTTTTCTTTATAAATAAATATAATAAATAATAATACTGTAATTATTCATACAATAAATATACATTGGATATGCTATAATATTTACATTTATGGTACAGCATTATACTATGTTTTATAAAGCCACAAACTAGACAGCATTTTTGGTGTATCTTAAAACTTACAAATGGGTTTACATCATGTGAATCAACTTAATAAATTTTAATGGTATTACAATACATTAGACTTAGAAACTTTACTCACAACAACTTGTACAAATCATAAGGAAAGTTGGAACAGCAAATATCATCAGTTTATTTAGGGTAAAGCTCTATGGAAACGTTTTATGAAGAGTGATTGATATATCATTTAGTTACCAGAATATCACTTACTTTCAGTGCTTCTTTGTTTCTTTTAAATTGGTTAAATTATGCACTATAAAACCTTATATGACATTTGCAAGACTGCTCTGACAATTTAGGAATCTCTGTGCAAGGGTTTTCCATGAACACTCGATGTATATACTTCTTGCGTTTTATCTCAAAGTTCAGCTGCAGTCCTTTAGAAAGTGCTTGGGGTCAGAACTGGTATGACAATTTAGCAATTTAATATAGAATACACGTGAGAATGAGGAGTGCTTTTCTGTTTCATCAATAGCTAAAGATAACTGAAGAGAGAAACTTGTCAGCTGTAGCACTTGATGCTAGGTGCTTTATACCAGTTTTGGGCCCATTTTGACAGCCTGCATCATGCACTTGGTCATACTGACACCCCTCGATAAAAAAAACTCCCCACTTTCTCACTGAAGCCCTAAAATGCTAAAATACTGATGGATTTCAAAATCCAGCTCGATAAATTCATCAGGATATATGGGAGGATCTTTGACAAGCCACTAGCTTCCTGTCCTCGTCGAGGCCACTTGAGAGATAGAGGCTCTCAGGTAAATTCTGGTAAACGTTTCTCTCACTATGTTTGTAATTCACACAACTTTTACTTTCCTTCTGCGAGCTTGTGTAGTCCAGGTGTGTCATAGAGGGAGCATGACAGTCAGTGCCAGTCACATATATATAGGCTTCCTGTCCCCGACAACGGGAATTATTATATTGTCTGACACAAGAGTGACATAATTCCACAAGTCACGCTGTGTCACACACACACACACAAAGACGCACCAACCAAATTCCTCCCTCCCTGCCCTCACACACACACACACACCAACACTGCTGCCCTCCACCCCCGCGGCTGTCACAGTCCTCCGAGGGTAGAAGAAAAACTTGAGAGAAGAGAGTAATACCTCCACCTCCTGTCAGCGTCGTCTGCTGCTCCTGTGTTGTCAAATATTGATATTTTACCAGCAAGTCGGAAACTAGTGTGCTCCCCCGACCCTCCTCTCCCATCTTGCTGTCTTTATCTCCACAGCTAGATGTATCTGCCGATTTCTCGGTATGTTACTATTTACATTCTGGTAAACTAATCTTGTCTTGATGGCACTGTTAACAGTTTCTCAATAAGATATTCTGAAGACTAGAAACATTTACACTATTCAATAAAAATGTTTATGAAAGAAAATGAAATATTAGGAGTGGCTTTAGTATTTTGATATTGTCATGTGTTCCGGAGTTGATTATTAATTAATAAATAATTTCCATTTTGTGTGTGTGTGTGTGTGTAATTACCTAAGTGTAGTTACAATATGAGAGCTACGCTCGTGGTGTCCCGTCTTCCCAGCACTCTTTGTCATATAACGCTTTGAAACTACTGACGGTCTTGGCCTCCACCACCTTCTCACTTAACTTGTTCCAACCGTCTACCACTCTATTTGCGAAGGTGAATTTTCTTATATTTCTTCGGCATCTGTGTTTAGCTAGTTTAAATCTATGACCTCTTGTTCTTGAAATTCCAGGTCTCGGGAAGTCTTCCCTGTCGATTTTATCAATTCCTGTTACTATTTTGTATGTAGTGATCATATCACCTCTTTTTCTTCTGTCTTCTAGTTTTGGCATATTTAATGCTTCTAACCTCTCCTCGTAGCTCTTGCCCTTCAGTTCTGGGAGCCACTTAGTAGCACAAGTGTGTGTGTGTGTGTGTGTGTGTGTGTGTGTGTGTGTGTGTGTGTGTGTGTACTCACCTATATGTACTCACCTATATGTGCTTGCAGGATCGAGCATTGACTCTTGGATCCCGCCTTTCGAGCATCGGTTGTTTACAGCAATGACTCCTGTCCCATTTCCCTATCATACCTGGTTTTAAAATTATGAATAGTATTTGCTTCCACAACCTGTTCCTGAAGTGCATTCCATTTCCCCACTACTCTCACGCTAAAAGAAAACTTCCTAACATCTCTGTGACTCATCTGAGTTTCAAGCTTCCATCCATGTCCTCTCGTTCTGTTACTATTCCGTGTGAACATTTCGTCTATGTCCACTCTGTCAATTCCTCTGAGTATCTTATACGTTCCTATCATGTCCCCCCTCTCCCTTCTTCTTTCTAGTGTCGTAAGGCACAGTTCCCTCAGGCGCTCTTCATACCCCATCCCTCGTAGCTCTGGGACGAGTCTCGTTGCAAACCTCTGAACCTTTTCCAGTTTCATTATATGCTTCTTCAGATGGGGACTCCATGATGAGGCGGCATACTCTAAGACTGGCCTTACGTAGGCAGTGTAAAGCGCCCTAAATGCCTCCTTCCTTAGGTTTCTGAATGATGTTCTAACTTTTGCCAGTGTAGAGTACGCTGCTGTCGTTATCCTATTAATATGTGCCTCAGGAGATAGATTAGGTGTTACGTCCACCCCCAGGTCTCTTTCACGCGTCGTTACAGGTAGGCTGTTCCCCTTCATTGTGTACTGTCCCTTTGGTCTCCTATCTCCTAGTCCCATTTCCATAACTTTACATTTGCTCGTGTTGAATTCTAGTAGCCATTTCTCTGACCATCTCTGCAATCTGTTCAGGTCCTCTTGGAGGATCCTGCAATCCTCATCTGTCACAACTCTTCTCATCAACTTTGCATCATCCATGTGTGTGTGTGTGTGTGTGTGTGTGTGTGTGTGTGTGTGTGTGTGTGTGTGTGTGTGTGTGTGTGTGTGTGTGTGTGTTTATTTTTTCACCTAGTTGTGCTCACCTAAATATACATGTATGTATGTATGTATGTATGTATGTATGTATGTATGTATGTATGTATGTATGTATGTATGTATGTATGTATGTATGTATGTATGTATGAATGTATGTATGATGCATGTTGGCTTGGGACCTTTCAAGCTTGACGCACAAATGTCACTCATGTGGCCCCAGCATGTTGAAGGGATTTGATGAAATATCTGTGCCAAAAATGGTCACGACAGCTGTCGGGTATTGGAGTTAAAAGTCAGACGACTTTCCAATACTTTTGTAAAGTCTGTTGGCAGAATGTTTATAGTACTGGACACGCCAAAGGGGCATGGAGGCCCTGGCTGACTAGGTTCGGATCCTTCAGGGGGTCAAGGGTTTTCTAATGTATTTCAAACACGCTATAAAAGTATTGATACTATGAAAATAGTAAATTTCTTCTGCATTATAAGTTTTGATGCCGTATTCCTGATCAGGATACAATATGCTGACCTAAATGTTATGAATCAGGTGCGTCTTAGCTAGAATACAGGAGAGAGAAAAATAGTGTAATATCATCTATTTTTAATATAGTAACAAGAATTAATCTTCCTTACAATTTATCATAAAAAATTAAGCGAAATGGGAACAACTGCACCCTGAAGAAGGTGACAAGTAGTTAACCAAATCCTTCAACGAGTCACAGGTCCATGACAACTCTTCAATACACGGCTCATAGCAATCTGCAGCAGGTTACAAGATCTTAACAACATCTTGTAGCAGGTCATAGGACGCTGAAGAAACCAAAGAAGTAGTTAAACGGCAGCTAACATTTATAGTGTTCACTTGTTCCGGAAGTGTTCGGACATCATCGGTTGTAAGTCGTGTGTAAACCGTTTTCATTCATAAACAGGGGGTTTGGCAGGTGCATGGAATGGACTTTGGTCTTTGTTTATGAGGACGGGCTGACTCAGGAGTTAATCAGCTTGTTGTGGACTTGCATCCTGGGCGTGGTCAGTAATTCGACCTTGAATGGTGGGGGGGGGACCTCGATAAAAGCCTAACATGTATGAATACACTCTGGCTTCCTGTCCCCCCGACACAATGAATTGTTATTATTATTGTTGTTGTTGTAAGCGGGACACAGCTTGCAGGAGACTTCTTGAAGCAGATAACAGCTTGACAAAAGGCTGCAAGAGGTCATTGTGTGTTTCAACACCATGCAGCAACTCACAGCTCGCTGACGACGCCCTGCAGCAGAAACTTGAGCTCTGCATTCTCCCTCCGCAACCGTTCCACCTTCTTCATTTCGTCGAGGCGTCCTAAGGAGCCAAAGGAATAACATTTTAATCTGCTGATTGAAGACATGAGATGTGCGCCTAGCGACGGGTCGGAAATATGAGGGGTGAGTTTACTTTGAAGAGGAAGGTGTAAGTTTATTAAGGGGTAGGAAGAGTAGGTAATGAGTCTATCGCGGGGCGTTAGTCGTGATGTGAGTTTACAGAGGGAGAAACAGCAGGTGTCTTCGGAGGAAAACTTGTATGATTTGTTTAGTTTACTAGTAAACAAAAGAGATATATGCATGGTCTTTTTCTTAATACAATAAAGTTCCTCCGCCACACTTCTGTGTGAACAGAAACATTACATTGAAGGATATAGGGATGCAGGTCTTCTGACTAATGTTTGCCGGCTAAGAATGTTTCCTCCTACAGCTTCATTGTAAAACTTTATCTAATTTATTTCCCCCAAAAACATGATGCAGGTCCCCAACAGCTGTTTGGTGCACACGGCGATAAATGAAGGGACGGTGCCCAATCGTCCCAACCTACCCAGGATTCGAACCATGTTTTCTCACTTAGACAAAATGTGGAAAACTTATTACAAAACAAATCTATTGAATAAATATCAAAATCAAAGCCAAGCGCTTATATACGCAACAACAGCGAAGGAGGATGTGGTAAATGGAGGAGCTAGATATCTGTTGATGTTGGATGAGAAGGAATGGTTCACAAAGGCTGCGTCTTGCTGGTCTGTAGCCGGGCTAGTCCGCCCAGAATCACAAGTGTTGGAGGGATGTAAAAGGCCACTTGGTTCTCTTATATTTCACAGTCCACTTATTGAAATGAGATTGAGTGGGTATAAATAGGAGCAGATGGCCACCTGCAGTTTGTTATTCTTATGTTCTTAGATTACATCTGCTCTTCCACTCAGATTCAGATTCAGATTCAGATGTTTATTCAGGTAAGGTATATACATACAAGTGATGTTACATTAATGGATTGATATATAGATAGAGCTAGTACATACAATGCCTAAAGCCACTATTACGCAATGCGTTTCGGGCAAGAAAAACATTAATATCTAGAACTTAATACTAATTGAGCATAAAGAATAAAAGATGTTGAGAACAAATACAAGTAAAGATAAAAAAAAGATAAAAGATAAAAAAAAGACACTCTGCTCCACCCACTGTTCACAAGAACCACCGATCTACTGATAGCTCTTCTACTCCACATACCAACACCTACCAATACAACACACCAACACCCACCTGTAAGCACATTCCTATACTGCTCGAGCGCTTCCTTGGTAGCCGCCCACGCCCTGGTCCTCTTGCAGAAGGTGTCTATGAAAGCAGTCCAGCGAGCAGCCTCCTCCCCTTCCTGGGCGTAGAGGTCCTCCCCTCCCACATCCCCTCCGAGACGCCCAGCCCCTGTCGAGTGCCTGTGGGGTGCCACCCCCAGTGAGAGATAAGGCTGTACATTACAATGGTGACAGACTGAGATATTACAAAAGTGGGCCAAGATTGTTTGGCATAGGTGATGACAGAACAAAAGAGCACAAATATAATGGGAGTTAGAGATGCAAAAAAAAGCTATCCTTACATTGCTGTAAATTATGAGATAAGAATGAGGAAGGAACTCGGGAGTCATTGCACTTAAGGAGCAATATTCAAAAGACGGATCCCAGTGCCTAGAGGTCATTGTGGCCAAAACACAAGTGGTGTGTAAGAGCCTCCTCACCTGGTGTTACAGAAGGCTATAACAACATTCAAGACGTCCTCTGATGTGAACAGTCTCTCGCTTCCTGCAACGTAAACACAGAGTAGATGTCACGAGGAGCAAGTGAGAAAATATTGAAGCCATTCAATGGGATCGAACCTGCATGCTTGGCCTATGCTGAAGAAATATGAGACATGTTTACTGCTAATATATTTAATTTGTGTTTATTAAAAATAAAGCTCTAAATTACAGAATCTCTCGGTTTATAGTAAGAATATCACTCTTTGTACACAGAATTAAATTATAGAGACTGTTGTGTATTAAACCAGAATGTATCTATGTTGTGTGTGTAATGTAAGGTATACATGGATGTGGTGTATGGTGTATAGCGAGGCAGCTTACTGACCCAGCGACGGGTTGTCGTCACCATCACTCCCAACAGCCTCATCGCCCCTCCTGAAATCAGGAAATTAAAAATACTCTAAACACTTAGCCCTTCAGATTGACCTTACTTATACCAGGTAAATCATGTAACTCAGATGAACAGATCAATTAAGAAGTAAAAATGTAATCAGCATTCCACTCGACTTAGGGAGCTCAATTCCTTCCTCCGGCAGAATATTCTTGGATATTCCTATCAATATATATTGACGTATATATGTCAATAGAAGGTGCTTCGTTGTTACCTGTCGCGTGAGCCTGCGGGGCGCTGGGACACGAACCGGCGAGCTAGTCGCAGGAGGCGCAACACGTCGGGCTCCGAGTGCACTCCCAGCTCCTGTAGCAGAGCAGGAAGGTCAATTTCGGACACAAACATCGAGCTATACCAAATTTCTTTGGCAGGGTGGCCACGTAAACCCATATACATAAACATTGACTCTCACACAGCTAATGAGGCACGATGCACACCTCTGAAATATTTAAAAAAAAAGATTAACTACAGAGATATATCTCTTATAACTACATACATACAGAGAAGCTTCAAGGGTGTGGATTTGGAGAATGACGTACCCAGAAGACGTGCTCGAGCATGAGTAGAGGGCCGTGGTGTGTGAGGTGTGAGGTGTCGGCGTTGATGAGAAGGATGCTTCCTCCGCCAGACAAGTGAGAAACTGCTCTTCTACACCAGGCCTACCCTCGCTCCCGGCCACTGACCCATCTGTCACGGAGGTGCAGACATGTTGAGGTGATGCTATGATGATGATGATGATGATACACGGATGTGGTGGGGATACATGGATGTGGTGAGGAAACACGAACGTGGTGAGGATACACGAACGTGGTGGGGATACACGGATGTGGTGAGGATCCACGAACGTGGTGGGGATCCGGATACAATCACATACAAGACTCTTGGAGTCATGGATAAAGTGGACAAACGTTAAATATTTTGAGCATGAGCAGGGAAAGATCGAGAGGACGCAGATGAAACCTAGCAGCCCAGATGACATAGCTGTAAGGGGAGGCCCAGGAGCTAACACTTGCCCTGCAAATACATATAATAGAGCTCAACTACTTCCGCTGAATTAATTGGAGCTCAAACCTAGTAAATTCAGTTTATTTTAAAATATAATAAACCTCTCGGTACCACAAAAGACATTGATTTGGGCAGTGGAGAGGGTACGACCCCCGAGTGCTGACCTTGGGTGGATTTGAGGATCTTGGTAGCAGTGTCGAGGGCGCGTGTGTGTTTGAGGTTAGGCAGGGATGGGGCCAGCTCGCTAAGGAAGCTGAGGTCCGGTTCCACCCACTCCCTGGCCAGCACCCCCCGCTGGATGGCCCGCTCAACCTCCACCACCTGGATTAATACAGGCAAAATAAACAAAGAAAATGTGTCATGTACCTCCTGAATGTTTGCGTCCTCTGTGGTTAATTACAACAGTTTTATCCCTTACCTCATTACTTAAGAAACCTGGCAAATGTTTTGGTGAAGGTACCTGCATGACGAGGTTGCGCAGCTCGTGGTAGTGCATGCGGCAGAGCCCCTGGACCCTGTGGCTGAAGGCGGCTGTGGTGCTGGCAGACGCTCACGGTACTGCCCACTCAACTCCTGCATCCGCGCCCTCTCCCGTAGCGTCGCCTGCTCTCTTGCAACCTTCCGAGTCTCTGCAGCCTCCGCCTGCACAGTGGGAAGATTTCAGACCAGGTTATGCCCCGCGGTGAAAACGTCAAGACACACATTACAATGAAAAAAATAAATTCACTAGGAGGATACCGACGAGGGAAGACACGACACTACCCCCTCACCTTCCTCCTGTAGTTGTTGAGTGTTGGTGTGAGAGCGTTGAGGGTGCGTCGTGCCTCGCTCACCAGGGCAGTGGTCTCTCTGTGCTGCTGCTGTAACACCTGCTGGCTGTACCGCAGTTGGCTCTCCTCCACCTGCTGCGTCGCCTTCACCCGCATCACTTCCACCATCACCTAAGTAGCACACATAGAAACTTCAAGCAGGCACGACAAGGTTCTTCAATGGCGTTCAAATACTTTTATTTTGTCTCTTCGAACAGGACCTGGTTGTGTATACTTATATATTTCCATTACTCACCTTCTCAATATCGGAGTCGAGTTTATCCTTGATGGCGGCCTGCGGGGCGGCGCCGTGAAGTTTGAGTTCAATGATCTGCTCCATACGGGAGGTCCTGTTGTGAAGGCGCTCATGAAGGAGACGCTGCAGTTGCTGGTTGAGCTCATTTACTGCTTCGTCCCACACCTCGCCGTAGTACTTGACCAGGCCAGCCCTCTCAGTGTCCGCCACATCCTGGTAGTACAAACGTTGATTGCCTTCGGAGATTTTTTCCTCGGTGAAAACAAAAAATATATACAGTATGTATATATTTTTTGTTTTCACCGAGTAAGTCTACTCTATCTGCCTCTCCCAAGCACTGACACATAATATGGTCGTGAGAACGCCAGTAAACTGTGTTCTAATTCACTAATTCACCATATGTCTTGGGCGTTTTCTCCCTCACCTGTATCTGCCTGAGGGAGGCGCGGTAGGCTTGGTGTAGCTCTGTGACGTGTTCTGTGATGCGGCGCAGAAGTTCAGACCTTTGGCGGGCGTGTTGCAGCATCTCCTCCGTGTAGGTGGCGTCCAGGGTTCGAAGCTCCTCCCGCAATCCATCGATCACCCTGACCTTTTGGTCCGTCAGCTCCTGACTCCACTCTGGAGAGGAAAGACCAGATGTCAGGAGAGACCAACTGACACAAGACTTGTGTATCGAACGCGTACCTGACTTCAATGCCAGAGCCAATTTCTAATTTCTCCCACACACTCACACTGTCAGATTGACAGTGAGGGGCGAGGAGTCGGACTGGCGTAGAGTAACAAGCGGGATGCCTCAAGGATCGGTCCTGGGTTCCCATACTATTACTCATTTATGTAAACGACTTGACTGCAGGAGTTGAGTCTTATATGTCAATGTTTGCAGATTGTGCAAAACTAATGAGAAGAACTGTAAGATTGTCCAGGATGACTTGAACAGGTTGCAGAGCTGGTCCGAGAAATGGCTGCTAGAGTTCAACACCACCAAGAGTAAGGTGATGAAAATAGGATCAGGAGACCGAGAGGCCGATACCTGATGAAGGGGAAACTACCTCCCTATAACGACTAGAGAAAAGGATCTGGGAGTAGACATAACACCGAACTTAACTCCAGAGGCTCATATAAATAGAATAACGTCATTTGCATACTCTACGCCGGCAATAGTCAGAACATCCTTCAGAAACCTAAATAAGGAGGCTTTTAGATCCCTGTATACCACCTATGTGAGGCCAGCCTTTGAGTATGCCGCCCCATCTTGGAGCCCCCATCTAAAAAAGCACATGAGGAAGCTCTAAAAAGTGCAAACGTTTGCAACGAGACTCGTCCCAGAGCTGTGAGGGATGAGGTACGAAAAAGAGACCGAAGGAGTTAAACCTGACGACGTTAGAAAGGAGGAGGGAGAGGGGGGGACATGATACAGACGTATAAAATACTTAAGAGGGATGGACAGGGCGGAAACAGAGGAATTGTTTACAATGAATATCAACAAAACAAGAGAGCACGGATAGAAGCTTGAGACTCAGATGTGTCATAGGAATGTTAGACAGTTTTCCTTTAGCATAAGGGTAGTGAGTATATGGAATGACCTAAAGGAGCAGGTGTAGAGGCAAACTCCATTCATAACTTTAAAAGCAGGTATGATAGGGAAATAGGTCAGGGAGTCATATCATTAGACAACTAAGATAGAAAAGCGGGGTCCAAGAGCTAGAACTCGATCCTGCAGGCACAAATAGGGGAGTACACTCACACACACTTTCTATAGGCGGACACTAACCTTTAAGTCACTTCAGTTCTGGTACTAATATCTGGGTTGACAAAAAACAAATTTCGAGGCCGATACAAAATAATCTCTCATCCGGCACTGACCAGAATGAGATTAAGCTGTTACTTAACCTGTCCATAATCCCTCAGCTGACACTGCTCTCGTAGCTGACACTGACCTCGGAGCTGACACTAACCTTTCAAGTGGCAACAGACCTCGGAGCTGACACTAACCTTTCAAGTGGCAACTGACCTCGGAGCTGACACTAACCTTTCAAGTGGCAACTGACCTCGGAGCTGACAGAGACTCTGGTGGAGGTCCTCGGGGATGGAGAGTGTGATGGTGTTCTGCCAGTATTGTTGGATCTTCTCCAAGGCCTCCTGCGTCTTTCGGTTGTCCTCCTCCAGGGTATTCTTCCACTCTGCTTGTCGCCCCTCACTCTCCACCACTGCCGTCACCTCCCCACTTAACGCAGCCACCTCCACGTTCCCCACCTGCAACCCAACCATCATCATCAGTCCAGTGCCGTTTGGTCATTCCTACTAGTCTTTATGTTCATCAACTTGTCCTCCTAACAGAGCGCCACATTTTGACGTATACTCAACCTAAGTACAAAAATTCCCGTACTAGAAAATGGTAGCGGCTCGCGAAATTGAAATAGTGTTCCGTTTACTGTTATGGGTCCTCTGGTAGGTTAGGATGAGGGCACTTTAGTACGACAGTTTTTTGACGTTGGGAAACGTTAGGAGGACAGGCTACGTCATCACCATAATATCGTTGCCATCATCACAAGCACCATGTCCACCCTGCCACCACCACCCTCACCCCACCAGCACTGCTACCACGATCTTCATTACAAGCGTGACCCACTCACCATGGTACAGCCGTGCTTGACGAGGGCGTGGAGGGTGTTCTCGTGGGCGTGGAGGGCGTGGGTGAACTTGTGGCCCGCCTGGGTAGCTTGCAGCACCCCTGCGTCCTCCCTGCTCACCGTCATGTTGTCCTCGCTGGAGCGTGATAACAACATATAAATAAAGGGACTCCAGAAGCCATAACTATCCATTGGTTTGGTGCTGGGATTAAAGCCCATCAACCTCTGGAGGGTTATTAACTTAATACCAAAAAAGAAGTAAGCTAACAAAAATTGAAAAAGTTCAAGAAAAATAGATGAATACAATAAAAAGATCACAATTAATGATGACATGCATAGACTAATACATTATGGAGTCATTAACGTCTTCGTGTTGTTGTTGTTGTTGATTTAGGGGCGACGATGATCATAGGATCGGATGCGCCCCGGCATACCCGTGAAGGGTTAATCGCGAAATGAATGTCGCTTATCAGCGGAAACTAATGTGTCTTAGGGCTAATAATCGCATAGATGGGCAGATGATTGGGGATCCCAGGAGTCCCTCAGGGTGACAAACACAAATTAAATTACTCACTTATCTATGTTACTTCGGAGTCTCTCCTTTATTTTCGTAGCCTTGGGTCCCAGCTGCGGTGATATGCTTTGTGGAGGCTCCCTGGTACTGGTTTCCGTTGCCATGTTTAGGAATTTATCAGGTATACGAGCGCCTGTGGTAAAGAAGTAAAGTAAGTTCCAGAGATGTATCAGCAAGTAAGTAAGTAGTTCTCAGAAGAATGTACCAAGCCGGGTAGGCTATGTAGCACCAGAAGTATCAGTAATCATTGTTCATATACATTAATAGAACCGTTAATATTAATTTATCTAATAAGTTAGTGCAATCACTAACACGCATAGCGTTTCGGGCAGTCGGGGATCCTGGGTTTGATTCCCAGGCGGGACAGAAATGCTTGGGCACGTTTCCTTTCACCCATTCCCTCTGTTCACTTAGCAGTAAATAGGTACCTTCTGGGAGTTAGAAAAATTGAAGTCACAGCCCCACTCCTCTTCCAGGCAAGTCCACAACGGGTTCACCACAGAGTGCTACTTGGTACTTTGTGTTCCGAGTAGTTGAATCTAAAACAACAATAGGGAAATGTTGCGGGGTATTTACACCCTGGGGGGAGGGTCAGTAGCTCGACATAGGCAGTTTTCAGCTCTGGACCATGGAAATTGTTATTTTCATTATATGGTCGGAACGATAATCGTATTTAGGAACATTATAAAGCCTACATATTATAAATTCACACCCCAACCATGTAACATTATCATATATACTGTACTCTATATGAATAAAACAAATCTTTAGTAGAAATGCAATGCAGGAGCAGAGAGTAAACAAGTATGACGCCGTCTCCATGGCAACACAAACACCCTCCACAGTCCTGTAGCAACTCCACGCAAACCCTCGCACAAAGAAAACATTTACCTCTTTATCAATATACCGTATATCTTACTGGATGGCACAAACAATAATATATGTATACATACATATACATCTAGGTGGAGTGTTGAGCATGGCGTGGTTGGTGCCGGGGCGAGAGGGAGGAGGGAAGAGGTGATGGCGGGCGGGCCATGTGCGACTCAAGGAAGGAGGAGGAGGTACAGGTTCTTCAGGCTCCGCTACTCTTGTCTCTCTCTCCTGGCCCTCGTGGACCCCCACGGCTGTTGTGGTAGTGAACCTTGAGCACCAGCTCGGCCACAGGTCAGCCGAGGAAGCAAGAGTTGCAGTAATTTCGTAAATTTAGTGGAAAAAGCTGTTGTAACATACGAGTGTGTGTGTGGGGGGGATTGTGTTCAGGGGTTTTGCTGAGATATCGATACTTATATATCACGGATATCAAGTCTCTTGAAGGTGTGGTTTTATTTAAGTAATGCCTACTATGGGAATAAGTGTGTTATGGGGGAGAGCGAGACGTTAATTAAAGAGGTGACAGGTGTGTGAGACTGATGGCTGTGCGCACAAGGCCACACTTGTACAGGTTGTGGTTTATTGTGTCAGGTGTGTGGTGGCCTCTAGCAAGCTTTGTTATTGACTCGAGCGGCTGCTTTTTATTATTGCTAAATTATAGCTCAAATTTCTCTTCAGGTTCTTATAATTTGTCAATGGTTTGGATTTGTATAGGCCGGGTGGGTCTTGTGGAGACTGTCTTGTCACATGTATTGCATGACTGTTATATGTAATATATATGTATATTGTGCACTTCAACTGCATACAGAGCTAATGTAAGGTAAGCACATATAGTCAGCTTACATTAAAAAAAAAATTAAATTAAATTTTTGTTTTACAAGTATGTTTTTCTGTGTAAGTGTATGCAAAGGATGATTCTTAATTGCAATAAGAAATTACTGAATATTTACACCATGTAAATGTAGAGAGAGTGGTATCACGTAAGAATTCTAGAATATTTATCTTTGATCCCAGGAAAATCGCAAGAAATCGGAGTGAAATACTTGGGTGAGAGCTGGTGTATAAAAGAGTGGTCGGGGAGAATGAATAATTGAGCCGCTGGGGGTGATGGTGCGGCTGCCGGCGTGGCGGTGATAAGCTCTGCCCACTCTTGGGCTTTGGTGTTCATAAGAGTTCACATTTTAAGTGATATTAAGATATTTAAAAAAAATTGTTGGATGATGCATAGTACTGTAAGTTTTGAAATGAGTTCACTCAATGAAATGTGAAACTAAAGATAGCGAATGATGTGGTCATAGTTGCTCTCAGGTTGTATTGGGGTAAGGCTACTAATATTTTTGCTCAAGGAACATTAAAAAATACGAAGTACTGTAATATGTACTTTGTAATATGTACTGTACTTTATTCTAAGATGTTTATCCTTGGACTGAAACGACAATCTAGATTGGTAGAACCAATATATATTGGGATAGTAACCAAAATGGGTAGGTTGCTAAATTTTTAGCACATGACAGGTGTCAGTTATTAGCCAACTAGTTTGGCCAGATAGTCTTATCATTCATTTGAAAAATAATTTTGCTAGTACTGTATAAACATGTATATATTGATATTTAATAAATGCCATCTTTTATACATGTTTGTACTGTTCCTTTGACAACCTACTGTACTGTGCATTCTTGGCTCCTGCAGGTACAACCTGCCCATTTTCCCATTTTCCCACCATATAGGTGGACGTCAACATTGCATACTGGCTGATCACTGGCATCAACCACCCTAATATAGAATAAAAACTAATACTTGTGTATTTGAGAGATTTATGTAAATAAATTAGTCTTTTGCATTCTCCTGAGTGCTTTGTCAAGGTCTGTGTGTGTGTGGTTAGGATGAGACTTAAATCTCAATGTCTAATCATCTTTTATGTTAAGTCTGTGAGTAGACATTACCATCAGAACACCTTAATGTTTTGTTCCTTGGAGACCACAGAGTATTAAGATATTTATCTGCAAGTTAGCATAGTGCATTGGCATATTCAGTTGATTTGGAGAAAGCATTATCATACTTTATGATTGCCAAATACTGTACTGTCACTTGGGTTCCCATGGCATCAGTATCTGGCTACAGTATATCATTTGTTTTGTATATTATGTACCTTTCTAGGTATCGACCCATCATTCTATTTTATATTTGTACAGTCCTCAAACTATAGAGTACATTCAGTATTTTCCCATTACAGTATATTTGAGTAACATATTTTTGTTTTGGGGTCTTTTGACTTTGTCTCTCTAAAACTTCTTTTTTTGGTCCACAGGTAACCTAGTTCAGAAATAAATTACTGTAATAATGGCGTGTGAATTGGATGTTAATGACACGTTAACGATGGGCGAGAGGTCAAAATCCAAGAAAAAGAAATGCAAGAACCGCAAGAATAAAAGACATGATACAGAAGAAGATACAGAGACAGTGGCAGAAAATATTGTCTATGATAAAAGTAAAAAAAGAGAAAATTGGAATGTACGGGCATAAATAATGATGTGGAAAGTGAAGATGTTGTGCTTGATAAACAGGGATCAAGTAAAAAGAAGAAAAAGAAAAAGAAGTCTAAAAGTACAGAAGGAAAAGAGAGAGGGAGCAAAGAGGTGTTAGACAATGGTGAGGTGGAAGATGTAGCAGAAAGTGTAGACAGCGGGTGCATTGTAGACAGCAATTCTGATATTATATCAAATTTGTCTGATTGGCCACAAGTAAGTTGATACTGAATTGTCTCAAGTTATCTCATATAAAATTACTTTATCTGTAATGTACTATAATGTGTTGCAAGATTGATCTGTAATTGCCTTTAATAATTAAAATAATATTAGATGCTTGTGTAACTATTTTAGTTTTTAGTTTTACTGGATAATTGCATAGGTATCTCAGGAATATCCTACAGTTTTGTCATGTCCACATTATTGTCTCTTACATCATCATCTCTTACATTAAAATCCCACTGGGTACTTGAACATGGATCGTGTAGTAAGGCATTGGTGACACACCACAAGGAATTATGAAGCATTCATTCTTTAGTATATTATTGTGCAGTGTCATTGGAGAAATAGTCCCATACAGTACTTACTTAAATCCAACTCAGAGTTGGCCATAAGAGATCATATCCTTTCCAAGCCCTTGATTATGATCACAGGAGACCAAATGAAGGCTATTACTAACCATAGGCTAAACTAATTAATTGATCAACACTTTGACCACCACAGTCGGTTTTCGGTTTTGTGTTCTGTTGTAAGGCGTAGGGTGAAAATAAATTTAACAAGTTTATTAGTTTTTAAATGCATAAGTATTGAACAGTATAGAATGTCTTGTACTGTACAGTTTTAATTCTTTCTCCTAATTAATTTTTGGCATAAATTTTTTAAATTAGCTACTAAAACTTATTTTGTGCAGAGATTACATTTCCTGTAAAGATAGACAACTCAAACTTGAAGGTGCAATACTCTTCAGCTTATAGGAAAAATAAGGTCATGTTCCAGAGAGCTCCAAAAGTCCTTTTATCACTCTTCACTCAATAAGGTACTTAAGTATTAATATTTAATGCTGCCTTTATTTCTCGGCTACAAATAAACTTAGTGTTTTTCATAATATATACTTGCAATGATGCAAGAACATTGTAACCTTGCTCAAGGGTCTGAGGTACTGTATAATGAAACCTATTAATGGAACAATAGACTCCAATGAACTTGCAGATGAAACACAAAATATGCTAATTAGACGACACTCCCTGTCTCTCTTAACCCATATAAATTCCATGCTGTGGAGTATGATGATTTTGATTTGGCTGCCATCTTATCAGAATCATAAATAGAAAACCACCTTGGTCAGCTTACATTTTGGCAATACTGTACTTTGCCAATTCATGCTTATTTAATGAATAGAAAGCATGCCTCCTACTTTCATGATTAATCTTTTTCCTCACTTAAAACCTTGCATCTCTTAGTTGAATGTCATTTTCATGATATAAAACTATGCTTCCTAAGAATTCCTTTGCAACAATTATCAATACTGCTCTGTGAGGACCATTTTCATATACAATACTGTATATCAACCTGTCTTCTTGCAAAGAACGTCGCATTTTGCTCGTATGCACTAATCATGAGGCCAAAAATTGTTGTAGTAGAAAATGGAAGCAGCTCACGAAAGTGACGTACTCTCACGTTTTCTGTTTTGGGTCCTCTGGTAAGTTTGGAGAGGACACTTTAAATCGACCGTTTCCTTGATGTTGGGAAACCTTAGGAGGACAGGCTGAATGTACAGTATAGCCTTGTGTCTTGCCTGTATTGGCATCTTGAATAGTATTTAACTCTAGGTTGACTTCCATATCAAATTCCTGTACAGTATATAATCATACTGGCATAACACTATCTTTATAATTACTACTACTAATTGCTTCATTCAGCTGGATTCATAAATAGGCAGAACTCTATGCAATCTCCTTAACCCTCAGTCATGTGTTGATTGTCTAGTATAATGCAGTCATCAAATGAGCCAAATTATGGATCATACAGCACTTACCTAGGTAGCAGTGATTTTCAGTAATTAGTCCTTGTTGGACATGATATCCTTGTCTTATTTAAATGTGTGCTACTGTTAGCTGAATTTTTTACTGTATTTAATGTTGTGAAACAAAATTACTGTACTGTATTTATCTTTTCAGGTTCAGAGTGCTTTACTGGAAGAAAATAAGTTTATAACTAATTTTTTAACATGGCTCCCTGCTAAGAAAGTTTCCTTTGAAGAGAGTGCAGGTTAGTGTACAGTACTTTGTTTCATGTTTTAATGAAGGTAGTGTAAGTTAATATTTTGTTTTAATGAGTAGGTGGTGAGAATAATTTAAAAGTCTAATGGTTAAAAATGATGTATGAAATGCTGATGTGAACATGCATAAGACTTTGATGTGGATTGACTTAATGGTGTTAGAAGAGTGCAAGATGGCAGCTGCTTTATAAAAGCTAAAGGTGTTGATGAAATTTATGCAAAATTAATTGTGAGAAAAAGAGAATGGCATGGGAATAGAGAATTTGCTAAGAGGAATAGAATAGTTTGCCACAGTATTAGAAAATATGAGCCCCCTGATTGTATCATTGTATACAAGTTAAGATTTTACATATCAAATGTTTGAATTGTGGGTGCATTAGTTTAAAAGTGTAGTGGATAAAGTATGGCAGGATAGAGAATGCCATTGTGGAAGAGAAAGCATATGATAAAAATTGAAAGATATACATGCCATTTATTGTACTTTGAGCTTTCCCAGTTTGGTGCCTTTTGATAATTACTTACTTATACTTTGAAAGGACATATGACCATGTTAATAGAGAAGGACTTTGGAAAGTGATGAGCATGTTTAATACTCACTTAATACTTAATGGTTGATACCTGGTTGATGGGGTTCTGGGAGTTCTTCTACTCCCCAAGCCAGGCCCGAGGCCAGGCTTGACTTGTGAGAGTTTGGTCCACTAGGCTGTTGCTTGGAGTGGCCCGCAGGCCCACATACCCACCACAGCCCGGTTGGTCCGGCACTCCTTGGAGGAATAAATCTAGTTTCCTCTTAAAGATGTCCACGGTTGTTCCGGCAATATTTCTTATGCTCGCTGGGAGGGTGTTGAACATGTTTGTAGTGCTGTTATGAAAATGTTATGAAAAACTTCTGTGTAGGCACCATTCCATGGCAAATCATCAAAGCTCCCAACCCAACCATCTCAGATTTAAATGACATTTGGTAGGTTGTTAAGAGTTCATGAAGTAACATGCATATGCATGATACTTACACAGCAGGATTGCCATTGTGATTAAAAAATAAAATATTTTTACTTACAAACTCAAAAAAATATATCCTTCTAATTGAAGTAGAGACTTCATGGTGGGCTTGTTTTGAAGCTGAGGAAACATTGTTTTAATTAACACTTTGGCGTACCCCGCGCGCCACCCCTCAACTGTGCGATTTGGGTCCCAGGGTTTCACGGGAGCGCACGTAAATTCTGAAAAGTGTATACTCTCTTCAACTTTGTCACCTTAATTCTCGTCCTACAAGATTAAATTTGGTATCATTGTGTTCGCAATAGAATTCTCTACAGCACTAAATGCATATAAACTCCAAAAGCACGGCTAATTACCCGCAGTGAAAAATGGGAAATAGATTCACGGAAGATGAAAAGGAAATGTGTGAAACACTAAACGAAAAGTTCCAAAGTGTGTTTGTACAAAATGAAATCTTTAGGGAACCAGATACAATAAGAATTCCAGAGAACAACATAGAACACATAGAGGTGTCTAGAGACGAAGTGGAAAAAAATGCTCCAAGGAGCTCGGTAAGAACAAAGCAGCTGGCCCAGATGGCGTTTCACCATGGGTTCTGAGAGAATGTGCATCTGAGCTCAGCATTCCACTTCACCTGATCTTTCAGGCATCCCTGTGTACAGGAATCGTAGCAGACGGGTGGAAACAGGCTAACATAGTTCCAATCTACAAAAGTGGCAGCAGGGAAGACCCCCTCAATTATAGACCTGTATCATTGACAAGTGTAATAGTGAAAGTATTGGAAAAACTATCAAAACTAAATGGGTAGAACACCTAGAGAGAAATGATATAATATCAGACAGACAGTATGGTTTTCGATCTGGAAGATCCTGTGTATCGAATTTACTCAGTTTCTATGATCGAGCCACAGAGATATTACAGGAAAGAGATGGTTGGGTTGACTGCATCTATCTGGACCTAAAAAGGCTTTCGACAGAGTTCCACATAAGAGGTTAGTTCTGGAAACTGGAAAATATTGGAGGGGTGACAGGTAAGCTTCTATCATGGATGAAAAATTTTCTGACTGATAGAAAAATGAGGGCAGTAATCAGAGGCAATGTATCAGAATGGAGAAATGTCACAAGTGGAGTACCACAGGGTTCAGTTCTTGCACCAGTGATGTTTATTGTGTACATAAATGATCTACCAGTTGGTATACAGAATTATATGAACATGTTTGCTGATGATGCTAAGATAATAGGAAGGATAAGAAATTTAGATGACTGTCATGCCCTTCAAAAAGACCTGGACAAAATAAGTATATGGAGCACCACTTGGCAAATGGAATTTAATGTTAATAAATGTCATGTTATGGAATGTGGAATAGGAGAACATAGACCCCACACAACCTATATATTATGTGAGAAATCTTTAAAGAATTCTGATAAAGAAAGAGATCTAGGAGTGGTTCTAGATAGAAAACTATCACCTGAGGACCACATAAAGAATATTGTGCAAGGAGCCTATGCTATGCTTTCTAACTTCAGAATTGCATTTAAATACATGGATGGCGATATACTAAAGAAATTGTTCATGACTTTTGTTAGGCCAAAGCTAGAATATGCAGCTGTTGTGTGGTGCCCATATCTTAAGAAGCACATCAAAAAACTGGAAAAGGTGCAAAGACATGCTACTAAGTGGCTCCCAGAACTGAAGGGCAAGAGCTACGAGGAGAGGTTAGAAGCATTAAATATGCCAAAACTAGAAGACAGAAGAAAAAGAGGTGATATGATCACTACATACAAAATAGTAACAGGAATTGATAAAAATCGACAGGGAAGACTTCCTGAGACCTGGAATTTCAAGAACAAGAGGTCATAGATTTACAAACAGAGAAAGTGCGAACGAGTTACCCAGGAGCGTGCAAATGCGATAAAATGTTTTCACTATTTTCACTCTGGTCACCTCAATTTTCATCCTAGGTCTTTCATTTTGGTCTCAATGGGTTTGCAATAGAATTCTCTAGAGGAACATTAGCATATAAAATAAAAAACCTGGTCACGCTCCAACTGCCGACGAGTTGAAGACAGGCCACGCGTTAGCCGCGAGTGAGCGCTCAGGCGCCTTCCAGCTACACTCCCAATTCCTGCCCTTTTCAAGCCTTTCTTTCGCAATTTTCTTCCTGGAAGAGCCTTGTTCATGATCATTATCCATCGTGGAGTAAGCGTAGATAGTTTCTAAAGCCGCAGTAAGAAATATAGCCACGGAAAATGGCCGAAATGTTCACACGTTTGAGATGCGAGGGGAGGCGACACTGGTCACAACAATGGGCCGACGGTGTGTGCCGAGCCGCCTGTGGGCCACGAGGCGCAACAAAGAAAATGGGAAGACATCGGCGCGCATTTTAAAACCAGTCCCCCAAAAATCTGATAAAAACCTGATTTTTGGCGATTATTTAAAGTGGATGACGCAATGCTGCGTCATACCTGTCATTACCGACAGTAAACGGATGATGCTGCTTCATGCCCGGGCGAAAGTGTTAAAAATACTTTTACATTAAATATAATTAGAGCTTGTGTGGTGTTGACAAGTGGTGCTCGGGACTAGTGCAGTACTCGCCTAATTGTGCTTGTGGGGGTTGAACTTTGTCTCTTTGGTCCTGCCTCTCGACTGTCAACCAACTGGTGTACAGATTCCTAAGCCTACTGGGCTCTATCATATCTACATTTGAAACTGTGTATGGAGTATGCAGTATAACTGGACAGATGCATCTGTAAATAATAATACTGTATACAGTACCTCGGTTCATATTAGATATCTTTTCTTTTAAATGTTACTAAGAGTTTATTAGAAAAGTTCCTGGCATTTTTAAGGTTTTGCTCTGTCCATTGGTGGAGGTGGTATAGGTTTTTTTTTTGGGGGGGGGGGGCTGGAGTGGATGGATACTAGTGACTTTGCCCTATAACTATAACATGCATAATTGTGTTGACCATACATAAAATGAACACCGATACTAAATTTTTGTTTTAGGTACGAGTAATAAAAGGCAGAAAGAGGAGGAATCTTCAAGGCAAAACCAAATTAAAGGCAAGTTTTTATGTATCTTTCTATAGCCTTATTCATAAGTTCTTTATTTTTATGGTCTTGTGATTCCTGTGCTTAATGATACCTTTGAATAAATGTTAAAAATATGCATAACCCAAGATTGGTAAATTTAATTATCGGAATACAATTTCATTTCATTTTCTTACATGCATGTCCAGGTGTATCCTTTAGTGGAAAAAAATTAGTTAAACTTCCTTGTAGTTAAATGTAGCATAAATGTAGCAATCAGACTGACCAGTATTGATTTTCCTGTCATGAGATCAGATTTGATCTGTTAAAGAGCAATTGATTATTTAAGTTCTTTTCTTTATTACAGGTGGTGTAGGGTTTTCAGACCTTGATGAACTCCAGGAGAAATATTCAAGTACATTGGCAAATTTAAAAAGTAAGGCCTATTAAATTTATTTATATATATATATATATATATATATATATATATATATATATATATATATATATATATATATATATATATATATATATATATATATATATTAATACCTAATATAATAATACTTGTCATATTACAGTACTGTACTGTACTTTAATACGACAAGTTAATCCTGGATATTTGAAAGCATACAAATGAATGTAAGAGTAAAACAAGGGATATTTATAGGATACTAATAACATCAACAGAAAGGAGAATAGAATAATGGATACAAATGGATAAGTTCAGATGCAGGAAAGAAGTAAATATTGGTTTGGAAATAGGGTTATAGATTTGAGGAAGAGGTGGTTGTACAACGTAATAGATGTAGGGTTGTTGTTCAAGCGTTAGGTTAGACTAATATAGGAGTGGGTGTGGTTGAATGTAAATTAGAGCTGCTTGAACTGCTTTACGTGAACTAACACGCTTTCTGCAGTCTATTCTTACGTTCTTATTATTAGTGAGTGGTTCCTGGTGGGGACACGGGATGTAAAATCAATTTGCTGTAATTCAATATTTATGTATTTTTTATTTTATTAGGTACTAGGAAAAAGAAATTGTGGGACCCTGCAACACGAAGAAAAGAAGCAAAATTGAACAAAAAACTCAACAGATTAAAGAAACGTAAAACTAAGAGACTTCAAAAGAATACCAAACTGGAAAAATTACAATTTGAAGCGGAGGTCAAAGAAAATGGTTATAATCAGGGTGAGTTACTTCTTTTTATATTTTACAAAATAAGATGATTGGGAGTAAGGGAGTGTAGAGAAAGAATTAAAGAAAAACTGATGCATGGTAAGTACTGGTGTAGGGAATCAAGGTAAGATGTGTATGTAATGTGGGAACTTCTAGAGAAAAAAAGGGTATCTGTGAGAAAACAAAATGGATATTAACCTGTTTCTCCCTTTTGTAGGGTAAAGTACATATGAACATACCCCCTTTTAGGATAAATACAGTAATGTGAATCACTAAAATTGTGAAGATTTTACATTCCTGTAACATTGCCTCTCAGTATATTGAAAAGTGTACTTGTTTGTATTCTTAGTCTAAATGTAGTTATGTGCTTATTTTTAAATGCTTAAAACTATACAGAATGCCCTCCAAATCTGGACATCCATATACAGTAACTGATTCCTGTAAACAATGTAACGAATCGATGTACCTATGTCTCCCCTCCTAAATTTGGATTTGTTAGGGCAAAAACAAAATTAAAGATTCCAGGGGGATGTGGGTGAAATCCAGGTTGTCGGTCAGTCACATAAAGTAAATTTCCACTATTTCATGTTGATTGTTTTTGATAATCATTCTCTTTTAATGGTAAATATTATTATAATATTATATGTTAATACTTGGGACTATTTTATTGTGCCTTTACTGCATTATCTGTTTATATATATATATTACACAAGAATGTTCATATAAAGTTTTTCCTGTGTATCCACACCTACTGTGAGGACCATACATTGACCTTGAGTGTGTAGTCTTATCTTCCATTACTAAAGCAACATCATTCACAAGTTCATGTCATACTATCAGGGAGTAGTGTGGGTATTAAGATTAGTATACAACAAAAGCTTACAGACTAGTGTATATATATTTTATCAATCAATTTGAAAATTAAATACAGTTGTCAAATACATTTACAGTTTATAATTACTGTAATAATACTATTAAAGTATTAAATACTGTAATACAGTATTTGTGTAATGTGTACTGTAATACAGTATTTATAAAAATAATTAAATCATATTGAACATGTGAAATGTATAATATTACTTTATTGCAGACTCAAAGCCCAAAAAACCAATCTACAATAAGAAAGGACAGCTAGTGTTTAGCAAATTTGACTTTTCAAATGATTCCACTACTGGAGATATTGACACTAACTTGAAGCCTAAAGACCTGAAGCAGTTGCTGTCACAGGCTCTCAAGGAGAAAGAAAAGGTTTGTCTAATGAACTTGAAGGCCTTTCCTAAGGTTTTCAAAGTACTGTATGGCCTACACCTGTATACCGAGTACCACCAGGAAACTGCGTACCTAAATGCAGTTTCCTGGTGGTATAGGAGTTTGAATATACTGTACTGTACTAAAGTGACTTCTTAACTATTATAAAATGAAATACAAAATTGTCATGTTTTGTGATTACAGTATCTTGACAAATTACTATTTAACATTTTTTTATAATGAAAGGAGCCTGGAATGAGACGTGCAGAATGTACTAATGTGGGATATATTGTAGGTTAAAAGGATGGAGCAGAAAGGTGAAACAGAAAAGGCTGCCGGAGTAATTGAACAGAAAGCATGGTCAGGTGCACTGCAGAAAGCAGAAGGATTAAAAGTAAGTATTGACAGATTGGCTTTAATCAAAATTAAAAAAATTAGTTGTCTGTATTAATAATGAGGTTTTCAGTTGGGCTTATGGTGACTGTTTTGATACTTATGCCATACTCGACCAACACTTAAAAAAAATGGAAATTAAAGTGTGTGGATGTAAACACAACTGCAGTTGTCAACTTCGATTACCTGGAGCAGTTGGTACCGCATATTGTTTATTGCATTTTGTTTATTTTTGTGCACTTAGGCAAACAATTTTATTATTGTGACTAACAACTATTGTGTATGTCTATAGCTAGATCATATGGGATTAATAAAATTATTACTGTAATAGTTCTATACATTTAATTTCATTTCTATCTTATTTCTGGAATGGTGCTGGGTACTGAATTTTATTGTTCACTTATAACAGGTACGAAATGATGTAGATTTAATTAAGAAGTCCATCAAGAAGAAAGAATCAAGCAAGAAAACCAGTCAGAAAAATTGGGAAGAGCGCAAACAAACCATAGAAAAGAAAAAGGAAGAAAAGCAGAATGCAAGAAAAAAGAACATTAAAGCACGAAAGAAACCAAACTAAATAAGAAGATGAAGAAAATGAAAAAGAAAGGTCATATAGTTCCTGGATTTTAAGTGCTATTTTTTCAATTGATTTTATTGTTATAGGTCAATATTTTGTGGTAAGTGGATGTGTTATACATTTAAGTGAATTAAATTTGATAGAAATTGCATCAGTTGAGACGTAAAGCTTGCTGAAATGATATTCCAAACTTTCATACACGAGCACAACAAAGTGTCATGAAATGATGTTTGTTGACAATAAATATTTTATCTTAAAAACTCTTTATTTTGTAACTGTTAAATATTGTATTGGACTTGTAAATTTGAGAAGTTTTTTTTTTTTTCGTAAATTGCTATTTTCAGTTAGTATGAGTAAAATATATGTTTACAGTTTTGCTAGCTGATATTTTTGTATATAAATTTTTGACTGGAGTGTAAACAAATCATGTCACTGAGCACCGAGAAGTAAATAATTTCAGAATTAAGACCAGATTATAGTTTAATTTGCCATTTGTTTTTATGGCCTTTATTTGGGTAATGTCTTCCTCGTGTTGATCTTTTAAAATTTTCAAAAGTGTATCAAGAGAATTGATGTTGAACTTTTATATATTTTAAGTCTGTTTGTATTTTTAGCTTACAAGGTCAAAGTGGATGATGGGCAAATGCTGCTTGTAGTTTATTGTGCAAAGCATGGCTGATAACTATTGTGTATGCCAATATCTACATCATATGGGATTAATAAAATTACTACTGTAATAGTTCTATACATTTGTTTACATTATTATCTTATTTCTGGAATGGTGCTGGGTACTGAATTTTGGTAGTTAACCGACGTACTTACCTAGGTATGTGTTCAGGGAGGGAAATTCAGCTCTAATAGACTTCTAGCTATTGCACATGGTATATTTGCACATGATGTCCCATAGGATGTTATACTAGCTCTTGAAACTATGAATTTCAATTGCCTCCACTTCTGGCATAAATATTTTTCAACTTATTTACCACTCGATATCAATATATTGATATTGTATATCAATATATTTTTTATCTAGTTCATCTGTTTTCCAACTTCCATCTGTATGCCTTTATTCTGTTGTCTCTGGTCTGGTATTGTTTCTATCCACTTGTTTGGTGGTGGTCAAATAGTTTTCACAACTTAGTGTCTTCTCTTGATAATTACTTGTCTCTTCCTTTTGGTGTTTAGTATCTTTTTGTCTAATATTCTGAATGTGGAAAATTTTCAGGACCCCTGTTTTATGGTGCAAAGGCTTTTTAAGAATGTTCAGTAAATGACCTCCCTTGTAAAATACACCTCGTAGTTTCAGTATACAAAAAAATGTAATACCTATTAGCCCAATTGTGCACAGAATACAATAATTTGAATTCAAATTGCCATTTTAGCTTTGATCTTGAAAATGTTTTAACACTCCATGAATATATCGGTATATATTTATACAACTGGGACACACTACCATATATTTATCTATTACGTACTGTATTTTGAATGGCATTAAAATGTGCAACTAATTATATATTTGGTTGTGTGCATTTAATGGGCAATAAGATATACAGACTTTATTATCAAGTTTTAATAATACAGTATTCTATTGACATAAGTAAATATTTGGATTTGTACATTTGTAAATTATGCTGTATTACACTTAAATAGAATGATTGGTAAATTTTTATAAGAAGAAGTAACAGTTGTGCAATGCTCATGGTAAAGTGCACTTAAGGGTGCAGCCTTGACATGGTAAGGAGGCATTTTCATTTCATTCCTAGAGAATTGAGTGTAGCTTCTGCTCTCCTTTCCTTCTTGCTGGAGTAGTGTGCAATAAGTAGTGTCATCCATCATGATAGGGTGACCTCTCACAAGTGATTGTGTGGATGGAATGGTTATTATTCTTGTTATATAGTTTGATATTGTGTTAGTCTATCAGTGACTATGAGGGAGTGAGAACTTCCAGAATGCTGCATATTTTGGTGCATTAATCATAATCTGCCCTATAACTTCCTGTAGTTAATGGAGGTTGTAAATAACATCTACCACTATCTTCATGGTCCTCACTCTTATCATACCTAGTATAAAATCTTTCTGGTCGATTACCTCTGGGATCTCTATATCCTGAAAGCTCAAATGTTCTTGTATCAGTAGGGCTACTCCCCCAACCATTTATCCTTTTTTTTTTATTACATGGTATCCTCCTGGGAATATTCCATGCTCTATTATATTTGTGAATTTTGTCTCCATAACTGTGATTATATGAGGATGCAGTTGTGCCACTTTTTCTTTCAACTCTACTCCTTTTTTTGTAATAGACATGCAGTGATATCATGACACTGGATTCATTTATTACTTCTCATCCTGTGCTGATTTTTTAAACTGGGTGTTTCCTTTAGCAGGTACAATACAGTCAAGTTTTGTTGGGTTTCCAGCCATATTGGTGTTTCTAACAATGACAGCTGATGCTTAAGAAGCTGTTCATGCCCATAACATTTTGCCAAAGTGAATTCCTTACTCTGATTTGAACCTTGTCATTCATAATGAGTTCATTCATTCAAAGAGCTGATTAGTAATTACCTCAATAAATTACATGCTATTAAATGTGACCTGTCACTTTGGTCTTTCTCCTGTCACTAAAATAGAAAGAGGGAAACATTTCTAGGCAGTTTATGGACTGGGATGAATGAATAGCTTGTGGGCACATAATGTGGCCTGCACCTTGCTGTCAAAACTGCCTTGTCCTGCTGTTTGGCACCTACAGTACTTGTAAAATGTTGTGATTTTCAGGATGGAAATTTTATTTCCCAACTGTTTTCGTACACTATATGTCCCTCAATAAAATCCTTTGTGAATCCGACTTATTTGAGGTAAATCATCATGTTTCTACTCTTGTTTTGTCATCCTGAATGGTAAGAAGAATCACTTGATTATTCTGTAACAGTGCTATATAGTGATACTAGTTACTCATATGTCCAAACTGGATTATGGCTAACCCTCCCTACAACAACACTGACATTTCCCCCTCCAGTTCAGCATCACAACACTGTTCTACATCATAGTGACCTTGTGGATGGTGAATGGCTTAGTTTTTCTTCAGGTTAAAGGTGAGACGAAACTGTTCATAGCAGCAGCTTCCCACTCGTAATTTGCTATATACAGTGACTCATATATTGTTTCCCCTCATTTTTTATTTATTTATATATATATGTGTATATATTATATATATAATGTGTGTACACAGAGAGAGCGAGCGAGAACGAGTGCCAGACAGGATTTCTTACATTCTTGTAGTCACTAGCACACAGCATTTTGACCAAGTCCTTTTCCTAATATTCCCCGGAATACGACCTGCCAAATTGTTTAACAACCCGGTTAAGTCTTTCCTTCACAGAGAAAGGGATTACATAGGCTGTTAGGTGGAGCTTAACTGTACAAGTTGGCATTTCAATTTTGATGTAGATTAGCAGATACAGTATTGCAATGTTAATACACCTACCAATCTCTGGTACCATTACTCTCATCAATGGTAATGCACATATACTAAACAGTACCCCACTAGTCAGGCTCCATGATGGGTGGAGATTCAGGGATGTGAAGGCCTCATTCAAAGAAACATTTTTTTTATGCATTTTAACTGGTGGTGCACAATTAAATTCTAGTACAGTACAGGTATAGCACCTTTGCCATAGCACACCTTGTGTTTTCCTGTATCTGTACAGTATTATCATTTTGAGTGATGTCTAGGAACTTATGAATCTTCAGAGTATATAGTTGCTAAAGTATATAGTAATACTTTACTTAGCATTTTTAACACTTATTCATCACTCCTACCATTTAATAGATTTGTAGGACTGGCAAGATGTTACAACCAACTTAATTCAAAGTCACACTTCCTTGTACCTGTGTCCCATATGGTAAATGAACAAAACATTGTCCTGTTTTTCTCCCTCTATTCCTTCACTCCTTTTGCTCAAAGTCCATCTTTTATACATCATTACTATACCCAACCCACATAATTGTACCAGTCTGCTTTTTCTAAAACCAAAAAACGTCTACTGCTTGTATTCTTCTGCACACTACTACTACTTTTTCATATCAGTTTAATTTCCATATGACAAAACTGAATAGTATACATCTTTACAATTATAACTCCCGTTCCTTCTCTTCTACAATTCCCAACGTTCATAACCTAATGGTATACACAATTAACACCATCTCTTGGAGTGCTTCACTTGTTATTCAGATGGTGTGCCACTTCATTAGGCTAGTTAGGTGATTATTATACGGTATTTTAATTATTTTATTAACCTGAATACTAAATTGTTATAAATTTAGAGTTGACAAAACTTTCTGGGTGGTTATTTTTTTTTAGACAAAATGTTGGTAGAGTATATCATTACATTGGTAAAATGCTGGAAATTATTTGTTGTTAATTAAGTACAGGTTCAATGATCAATACAAGCCTTTAAAATTATACAGCTGCTTTAACTGTCCTGGGCATAATAAGGCTACAATGTGTTTGTATATAAAAGGCAGTACATTATAAAACAGTACTTGCAAATTACCATTCATGAGAAATGTGAATAGAATATTCAAGTACTTAGTAAATAAACTACATTTTTAATCTGCATCAGATTGGCATTATGAACAGGATGCCTTAAAAACCAGCGTACCCCTAAAATGAAAGTACTTATTGGTACTTTTGACTATGTAATTAGTATATGTCGTGATGGACTTTTGTAGGCTATTGTATTATTTAATTTGGACAAACTAGAAACCTTTTATTAGCAACATAAATAAGACCTGACCTAGGAATATTTAAGTTTGGTTTTAGCTTTATTTTCCTGACGTAAAAAAAAAGTACAAAAAGTTGTTTATTGGAGCTTCAATGCCAGATATTGGCACTCACAATCAGTTACAAAACATACTATAATTGCAGGGGGATGGGTTGCTAGAAACAGCAGTATTATATATAATGCCTTATTGAACAATATAATATTAATTCAAAGTAGGAAATATTACTATACAGTATACAATTTTTTTCAAGTATTAAATCATTTTAATATTTGTTTTGGTACAAGAAAGTAATTACAGTAATTATCAAAAGTTGTCCCCCTACTGAATCTTACCACTAGATATAGAGAACTGACATGATGATGCCAGACAACTTCTGATAGCTTATTAGCTTCATGTATTATTAACATCCTAACTAATTACTATTTTTTGCCCACATGTAGATTGAGCAGATTGATGAAGAAAGGGACCTGGTAGTAAAGATCCACCACCTATTAAAAAATTGCACAACAGGTGGGTGCATCAGTCAGAAAAGCTAACCAAACTCTTGAGATAATCAAGCATACTATAAGGAAAAGAAGGTAATGGTTCAACTGTATAAATCTCTGGTGCACCCACACTTAGATTACTGTATCCAAGCATGATGACCTCATTTTTGGAAGGACATTAGCTGCTCTAAAGGTGCAACACCAAGCAACAAAAGTCATTCTAGAGCTAAGTCATCTCTTGTATCAAGAACACTTCAAGGCCACAGGGCTAACAACACTGCAAACCAGGCATGACAGGGCAGATCTCATCGAAACTTTTAAAATACTGAACAGGTTAGAGGATGTTGATTCGGATATTTTCTTCAGAAGGTCAGATGTAACAAACAAGGAGCAACGGTTTCAAGCTCAACAAGCCTCAATGTAGGACTGAGAACAGGAGATGCTTTTTCATCCACAGTGTTATTAACCCATGGAACTGCCTACCTGCCAAAACTGTGCTGAATTTCAAAATATACCTGGAAAAGATCAAGGCAAATGGGGGGGACCTTCAACAAGCCACCGGTCCTTGTCGAGACCACTAGGGTTATTGACCCTCAGGTAAATGTAAGATGTGACCAATGCACATCATAACACTCCATTTATAATAATAAAGATAAAAGTCATAATTTATAATTATATGGACCAAATTTTGACTAATAACTATTATTTAACAGAACTTTCTACAACCTTATAAGACTTGAACTAAATGGAGTTTACAGTGAAAATATATTTTCCATTGGATCATATAGCCACAATATTACCATTGACTTCAAGGAAAAACCAAGTGAACTAGCCTCCAGGTTTTTCGTCATTTTTAAGCTATCTTGCAAACTATTATGTTAATAGTGATATATTAATAATACTACAGTTTGCTTGTCTTATCTTAAAGTATTATTGATGAAATGCCTAGAAATTAACATTTTGATGCTTTTAAATACAGTACAACATGTATAG
>NC_091150.1:45278584-45284112 GCF_040958095.1 Procambarus clarkii | reverse complement strand
ATGACGGTGTGACCACTCACAGGATGAGTGACGCCGCCCAATACTGTCACTATGACGGTGTGACCACTCACAGGATGAGTGACGCCGCCCAATACTGTCACTATGACGGTGTGACCACTCACAGGATGAGTGACGCCGCCCAATACTGTCACTATGACGGTGTGACCACTCACAGGATGAGTGACGCCGCCCAATACTGTCACTATGACGGTGTGACCACTCACAGGATGAGTGACGCCGCCCAATACTGTCACTATGACGGTGTGACCACTCACAGGATGAGTGACGCCGCCCAATACTGTCACTATGGCGGTGTGACCACTCCCCCAACTACTCTGGCGGGAACCCTCACAGGATGAGTGACGCCGCCCAATACTGTCACTATGGCGGTGTGACCCACTCACAGGATGAGTGACGCCGCCCAATACTGTCACTATGACGGTGTGACCACTCACAGGATGAGTGACGCCGCCCAATACTGTCACTATGACGGTGTGACCACTCACAGGATGAGTGACGCCGCCCAATACTGTCACTATGACGGTGTGACCACTCACAGGATGAGTGACGCCGCCCAATACTGTCACTATGGCGGTGTGACCACTCACAGGATGAGTGACGCCGCCCAATAAACTCGCCCCTCGGGGCAAAAATTTATTTAATTTAAATACCACTGTCAGAGGTACTGGTAGCCAAGTCTTGCTGCTGCTGCTATTTCCTGGCCTTGTCTCACAACTTTTCTGAGAAACTTTCGACAGAACACGTGTTGCTCCCCCCCCAACCTCCCCTTCCCCTGCACGTCTCCCTCCCCCCACCTCCCCTTCCCCTGCACGTCTCCCTCCCCCCGGTGGTTCTCCCCCCCTAACACTCCCCCATTATCACCCCCCCCCTAAAAACACCCTTCCTAACACTCCCTGACCTCTTGTTATTTGAATGGCTCGGCCCCCCCCTTTCATCGCCCCATGCCCCGCCCCCCCCCCCTGATATTGCCACGATCCCTACCCCCTGCCCATTAAACAGGTGCACTGGGGGAGGGAATATGGAGGTAAAGGATCTAAGGGGAAGGGGTACCTGGGGGAGGGGATGGTTGACTACCACCACACACAGTTATAGACGTACGTTGTGTGTGTGTGTGGGGGTGGGGGGGGGGGTGTGTGTGTGTACTCACCTAGTTGTACTCACCTAGTTGTGCTTGCGGGGGTTGAGCTCTGGCTCTTTGGTCCCGCCTCTCAACCGTCAATCAACAGGTGTACAGATTCCTGAGCCTATTGGGCTCTTATCATATCTACACTTGAAACTGTGTATGGAGTCAGCCTCCACCACATCACTTCCTAAGCCTGTGTGTGTGTGTGTGTGTGTGTGTGTGTGTGTGTGTGTGTGTGTGTGTGTGTGTGTGTGTGTGTGTGTGTGTGTGTGTGTGTGTGTGTGTGTGTGTGTGCGCGCGCGCGCGCGCGCGTGTGTGCGCACTCATGTATAGCAAATATTTGACTTTAAATTTAGAGTGCGTAATACATATAATGGCTCACATATTTATCTTTATTTACTTTCCAGCATATGTACAATGGTATTGTCACCATTTTGAATTTTCCCAAAATGTTAAGATGAGTAAGAGTCGCTGAGAGAAAGTGTAATGTGCACAACATTAACTTGCGGTCAGCAGCAGCAGCTGACCTGCAGCAGCTGACGTCTGCCTTAACTCTCTATTATTAATAATACCACGAAATAGAGCCACAATAACAACACATGTTTTACAACAAATTATGTGAACAAGATCAGTTACACGAACAAAAGGAAGAACAAGTTATATGAACATGTTATAAGAACAAAAATAACACAGGTTGTAAGAACCAGTACATTGTAAGAACAAGAACATTGTAAGAATAAGAACAACAATTAAGAGCATAAAAAAACTATGAGCAAGAACAAGAACATTATAAGAATACCTACTAAGAACAAGTCTTAAGTTATAAGACCAAGAACAAGTTATACGAAGAGTGAGTTATAACAACATAAGAGGCAGCTTCTGTATATAGTTTATAACTACCTTAATATACACGTACGCACACAATAGCAACAACCGAATTTCCTAACCAGTATTTACCCAGGTCTTTCCTGAATCTAAACTTATCCACTTTATATCCAACTGTTTCGTGTTCCGTTTTCATATATTGAAAGCTTTGTATCCATTTTGTTAAAGGAAGGTTCCAGTTTCCAGGATTAACTTTTCATGGGTTTATGTACTTACGTGCCTGTATGTTTATTCTAATATATGGAGACCAAAACTGACTTGCATAATCTTAATGGTTCCTAACAAGAGTAAGATAAAGCTGAAGAAATAACATTAAATTTGTATTACTAACGTTTCTGGATATGAATCCTAGCATCCTATTTGTCTTACTTCATAACTTAAGATTTTTGCTTAAGATCCCCCGACTAATAATGTCTCGGATCTTGTTTTAATTCAGATTTTGCAATTTGAGGGTTGTCCAGCTCAAATTCTGCAACTGTCATTCCCCAGGTTCACGACCCTACAATTGTCCAACCCGTCCTCTTAAAAATAATGTCGCTTTTCGCTGGTATGCGCACTATGGCCAGAAGTGGACGTAATTTGAAATGAAATCGACTCACAAAAGTGACGTACTGTCCCGTTTTCTGTTTGAGTCGTCCGGCCTACTCAGAAAGGTTAGGAGAGGAAACTTTCAATTAAAATTTTTCATAAAAATTTGAAACTTTGAGAATTTCTTACCTACCTAACCTATCAGAGGACCCTTAACTTACTGTCGTTGAAAAAAAAATCCCAAATTTATTTTCATTTTTTTTTTTCATTTTCAAATTACGTCCACTTTAGGCTATACGGGCAAACGGCCAAAAGCGACGTTATTTTTAAGAGAACAGGTTAAATTGTCAGCATTAAACTGTATCTTCCAGCCATTCGTCCACAAAAAAGACTAATCACATACACATTCAGGATCTGAGTAAGGTCAGTAGAACTCCCGGTTACAATTCTTCTGACTATGTCGTGACACAGTCGACTAAGGCAGCGTCTGGGATCTTCCCGGGCGTAAGTTTGAACCCTCATCACGGTCCTTGTGGATTTATTCACCTAGTCACATGTTCATTCCAGTCTCGATGGCAGTTACGGAGTTCACACGTTCCTGTTGCAGAGACAGTGGTGAAATTTCATACCTTCTCCGCAGCCATGTTAACAAAAACTGGCGTTAAGACAGGAAATACGAGATTGGAAGAGCGAGAAGCATACGATACTGCCGCGTGTGGTGGCGCGCTCGGGGTTTGTTTACGTGGTCCTCGTACAGGTGGCGAGAGTTGTCATACCCAGGTGGTCACGTTGTGCCTGTCTACATGTTCAGATGTAGACAGGCACTTGTTGCGAAGAGGGAAGGTCATTGATTGGTTAGAGGTGACTGTGGCATCACTTTGTTTGTCGAGGTGGTTAGCTGTGTCGCACTAACATCATATACCACTGAAGCTTTGAAAGGGAAGAAATTAAGTAACTTGTAAGATCCAGCTACATAACTCAACGAGGCCTTAGTCAGGGGAAACTTGCTATCTTAACTACTGTCACTGACAAATTCCATAGTCAAGAGAATTATATCACTATACAAATGTTGTTGTAAAGGGGTTTAAAAATGTAACTATGGAATGAGAGCTCTTAAAATGAAGTCTAAATGCTTAACAGGTAAATTAAAAAGTGGATATTGAAATTGATATAAACAGATCACAAACACAGAATAAGCAGTTTCGCCTGGCACTCCTCGTACCAATGGTCCTCAACCTCATAGATATATAAAGAGCTTGTTTTCATGATAGATATAAGCAAGAACATAAATTATTCGGCTGAGCTTTCTCATCCTCACAGCAGACACAGACATCTTTCATGGACCCAAATTATCATGAAAATCGCCTCGGCGTAAGGCATAAACAAATATAATCCAACAGCGCCTCCCAGCAGACCAACAACACGTTGCTTGTCTCCCAGCAATGGTAGTGTTGTTTATGGTAGTGTTCGAACTGGTCGTTTCTTGTCCGGAACACTATTCTGTGGTTACATCATCTTTCACGGTAGGTGAGGTCTCCGAGCTGCAAAAATGTATATATTTTGCTTCTAACATAGAATCATTAGAACATCTTAACTATTCGTGTCTCCTCAGAGCACTGAATTCCCACCCTGAGTACATAATGGGAGAGATATCATTCTGTATTCATGAATGTACGACGAGGCTTCTATCCCACACACTACAACAACAACTTCGGAGGAACACACAAGGATTTCGTTATTCAGTTACACGCCAAGACGGTTTGGGCAGCCATAACCAGTTCAAGTATGTTTATTGAGATAAGCAAGAAATACATCTCAAAGGGATAGAGTAGCTTAGGCTATTTCTACCCCCCTTAGCCATAACCAGAGGCCGCGTTGAGGCGCGAAAAAACAGAGCATCTTGCTCCGTGCGTGAGTTTTCGTCTAGAGGCGTTTCGTGATCAACTCTGCGCTTTTGTTTCCAATTATTAAACAGCTAATGAGCTCCGAAGCACCTGGAGGCTTTTTATAACAATAACAACAGTTGATTGGCAAGTTTTCATGCTTGTAAACTGTTTAATAAATGTAACCAAAGCCGTCAAATATTGAGGAAAGGTGTACACGTTCATAAGTGCTTGCGTAAGTGCTTTCGTGAATCTGGCCCCTGGAGGCGGTGTAGGGTAAGGCTGCTTAACAAGTATTGCTGCTTTAAGAACAATTAGAAAGCACTACGTTGGCATTAGAACTTCACGACTCCTCACCTTTCCTGAGAGTGAATATAAGAAATATTAAAGGAACAAAGGTGACTTCAGGAGAATCAACCCGGTTTTTTGTTTCCAGAGTGCCTGATCAGCCAGGCTGTGATTGGTAAGTAGGCCTCGCTAGCAGCAATAGGCTGATTGTTCAGACGATCTCCATAGCAGCTTGAACTCAGGCCTGTTTGGGAAGGTATATATGTTAGGGGAAAAAAGTTAGGCCTAATCAAAGGTTTAACAGCATCTAGCCTACCGTTAGTATTGATGGCGTCTGCTTCCCCCCTCCCCCCTCTTCCACCCCTCCCCCCCTCTTCCACCCCTCCCCCCCTCTTCCACCCCTCCCCCCCCTCTTCCACCCCTCCCCCCCTCTTCCACCCCTCCCCCCCTCTTCCACCCCTCCCCCCCTCTTCCACCCCTCCCCCCTCTTCCACCCCACTCTCCCCCCCCTTCTTCCACCCCTCCCCCCCTCTTCCACCCCTCCCCCCTCTTCCACCCCACTCTCCCCCCCCTTCTTCCACACCTCCCTCCAACAACACCTCTCTCTCCCCACGATCCCCTCGTCCACCCCTCTCTCTCCCCCACTTCCCATTGTCCCTGAATGGGAACGAGTGGGGGTGAATGGGAAGAGGGGGGGCGAAGAGTCGGAAAGAGGGGGGGCAAGAGTGGGAAGAGACCCGGGTGCAGCCGGGTTCGCCTTCTATCAATGGAAATGTCTGTGTATTGGAGGTTGGAGTGGG
>NC_091150.1:45251084-45273584 GCF_040958095.1 Procambarus clarkii | reverse complement strand
GTCTGCGGCACTGATTGTCTGCGGCACTGTTTGTCTGCGGCACTGTTTGTCTGCGGCACTGTTTGTCTGCGGCACTGTTTGTCTGCGGCACTGTCTGCGGCCCTGTTTGTCTGCGGCACTGTTTGTCTGCGGCACTGTTTGTCTGCGGCCCTGATTGTCTGCGGCCCTGATTGTCTGCGGCCCTGTTTGTCTGCGGCACTGTTTGTCTGCGGCCCTGTTTGTCTGCGGCCCTGTTTGTCTGCGGCCCTGTTTGTCTGCGGCCCTGTTTGTCTGCGGCCCTGTTTGTCTGCGGCCCTGTTTGTCTGCGGCCCTGTTTGTCTGCGGCCCTGTTTGTCTGCGGCACTGTTTGTCTGCGGCCCTGTTTGTCTGCTGCACTGTTTGTCTGCGGCCCTGCCTGCCTGTCTGCTGCACTGTTTGTCTGCGGCCCTGCCTGTCTGCTGCACTGTTTGTCTGCGGCCCTGTTTGACGTGTTTTAAATTAGTTTTTTAACGCGCACTTTATTAAGGTAGGGGGGGGGTGTTTTAATCAATACTTTTCTCAACAAATAATGCGTTTTATTGATCTCGAAGAAAAATCACACAGAAAATCATATATACTGAGTTTCCCGTTGGTAATATGGCAGTGAGGCTCCGTCCTGACTTTGCAGTGATCTCACGGGGGGTGGGGTTGGGTGCTTGCACTCAAGCAACTCCTCCAACACTAACTACAACACACTCTCAGACCTTACCACAAACAACCACACACACACAAATTAACTCGAGGCCTCATTGGTTAACTCAAGTATCGTCCAAGTACTAACTCTGCAAACTCTTTCAAGAAGACAAGCAGTAACTCGAGCTAATCCTCAAGTGCCCCATACTACCCTGTGAGTGACAGTGGAGGGGGAAGAAGAGGGACAAGCAACTGCGCTCAAACTGCAGGAATTGTATCCAATTCAGAGGAGACAGAGAGCAAGAGGCCATCAGTGAAATTACGAGGAACCAAAAACATTCCTTCTATATATTAAGACCTGCTGAAACAATTGTAGGGACACATTTAGGTACATGTGCATTTGTGCAGCTGTCCTAGACTATATGAAGGGGAGTACCTTCCTGGAGTCAGCTACGTGATGCTAAAATCCCCATCACACAGGCTGGTTAGTGAGGCAGGTGATGAGTAGTCTGCACTGGCAGACTCTGGGTGCATTATGAGGATATCATCAAGAACAGGTGAGTGAATAAAGTAATTACAAAGCTCCAGGTACCTCATGCCAACGGGTCTAAAAGGTCTAATAACTGGGCATTCGGTGATGTAGTGCGAGAGATCAGTCTTGTGGACATTTTGTGCTGCCCATAAATATAGGTGTTAGATTTGAACAAATCATAGTTTTTTGTTATACTGGTGCTTTCAGGTAGTTGGGAGTCAGTAATTTCGTTCCCATCAGACCTGAGTGTTTGGACCAATACAGTTTTGACAGTAGAGATGGGGACACCTACATGCCGCTGCAGTCCGTCCAGTGGAGGATTGGACGGAGCCGTCGGTGTAGGCACAGTGTTCGTGAGATCTTAAATTTTCGATGGAGGAGGCAAGTGTTTCAAGCGTGACAGCTTTGAGAAGAGCAAGATTCTCATTATCTTTCTTGGTGACAGGTGTGTATGATACTTGCATGGTGGGGTACAGATAAAGAGGAATATCAGAGACAGGTAGATTATACTTAAAACGAATGTTGAGTTTGATGAAATTGAAGGCATTTTGGCTCAGCCATTTGTCATAAAAGGAGTGAGTTGGTATGTTGGCACCAGTCAATAGTGTTAATAGCATTAAATAATTTGTCTCTGAGCAATGCAGACGTTGTACGGTCTCACGTGACTTTAAGGCAAAAGGTAGTGTTGACTTGCATGATTCTCTCTAGTATGGTTGGAAGCTTCAGTTCTTCCCGCATGTTGATGATTCTTGTGCATCTTGGGGCACCAAGAATTATCCTCATGGCTTCATTCTGTACTACTTCAAGTTTGTTCAACACAGAGGAGGGGAAATTAATTAGGGGCAAGGCATGATAATCAACGAGATCTAACAAACATCATATAGAGTAGTCTAGCATATTTAATATTGATACTAATATTCTTTTGTGATAGGATCCCTGGATTTGAAAGTTCTCGTAATCCATCCTATCATTTTTTCTGGTTGACGCAATATTTGCTTGGTTATGCTCCCTAAACGTTAGGTCGTCGGACATTATTCCCAAATCGTTTACATGTTGCTTTCCTACTATGGGCAGATGTGATTCTCCTTTGTACCCTGTATTCTGTTTAAGGTCCTCATTTGAACCGTACCTGAATACCTGGAATTTATCACTGTTAAACATCATGTTATTGTCTGCTGCCCAGTCGAAAACTTTGTTAATATCTGCTTGAAGTTTTCAATATCCTCAGCCGAGGTAATTTTCATGCTGAATTTTGTGTCATCATAATGGATGATACGAAGCTGTGACTTGTATTTTGGTCTAAATCTGATATGCGAATAAGAAACAGCAGTGGTGCAAGGACTCTACCTTGAGGTACAGAGCTTTTAACTGCACTTGGACTCGATTTTATTTGATTGACTGTAACTCGTTGTGTTCTGTTCGACAGGAAATTGAGTATCCAGCGTCCTACTTTACCAGTTATTCCCATTGACATCATTTTGTGTGCTATCACTCTATGGTCACATTCATCGAATGCCTTTGCAAAGTCTGTGTATACAACATCTGCATTTTGCTTTTCTTCTAGAGCTTCTGTGATTTTGTCATAGTGGTTGAGTAACTGTGACAGACAGGATCTGCCCGCTCTAAATCCATGTTGTCCTGGGTTGTATAACTCATTATTTTCCATAAAACTAGAAATTTGATTTCTAATCACTCTTTCAAACACTTTTATTATGTGTGATGTTACTGCAACTGGTCTATAATTTTTTTGCCAAAACTTTACTACCCCCGCGTCCCCCCCCCCTTGTGCAGAGGAGCTATATCTGCAGATTTAAGTGCAGCTGGTATAGCTGCCCCCACACATCACTGCCACCACCTCACCACTCCCACCACACAATACTGCCTCCCACCTCACCACAATCAGTACCAACACTGTAAATGGCGTCAGACACAGTACCGAGTACGCCCCTCTGCTGTACCAGGTAAGTACCACTACGGGCTCACCATAGCCCGTGCTACTTGGAACTTTTTGTTCCAAGTAGCGAATCTTAAACAACAACCACAACACGTGCCGAGTACACTGTTACACAGTACATAACAAGTGTCTTCACTCATATTATGTGCATCTTATGTGTGTGTGTGTGTGTGCAGACGAGAGACCGACACACACACACACACACACACCACTTGGCAAATGGAATTTAATGTTAATAAATGTCATGTTATGGAATGTGGAATAGGAGAACATAGACCCCACACAACCTATATATTATGTGAGAAATCTTTAAAGAATTCTGATAAAGAAAGAGATCTAGGAGTGGTTCTAGATAGAAAACTATCACCTGAGGACCACATTAAGAATATTGTGCAAGGAGCCTATGCAATGCTTTCTAACTTCAGAATTGCATTTAAATACATGGATGGCGATATACTAAAGAAATTGTTCATGACTTTTGTTAGGCCAAAGCTAGAATATGCAGCTGTTGTGTGGTGCCCATATCTTAAGAAGCACATCAACAAACTGGAAAAGGTGCAAAGACATGCTACTAAGTGGCTCCCAGAACTGAAGGGCAAGAGCTACGAGGAGAGGTTAGAAGCATTAAATATGCCAAAACTAGAAGACAGAAGAAAAAGAGGTGATATGATCACTACGTACAAAATAGTAACAGGAATTGAAAAAATCGACAGGGAAGACTTCCTGAGACCTGGAACTTCAAGAACAAGAGGCCATAGATTTAAACTAGCTAAACACAGATGCCGAAGAAATATAAGAAAATTCACCTTCGCAAATAGAGTGGTAGACGGTTGGAACAAGTTAAGTGAGAAGGTGGTGGAGGCCAAGACCGTCAGTAGTTTCAAAGCGTTATATGACAAAGAGTGCTGGGAAGACGGGACACCACGAGCGTAGCTCTCATCCTGTAACTACACTTAGGTAATTACACTTAGGTAATTACACTTAGGTAATTACACTTAGGTAATTACACACACACACACACACACACACACACACACACACACACACACACACACACACACACACACGCACGCACGCACGCACGCACGCGGAAATGAGAGAATACACCATGAAAGTGAACGACAAGGCCAGACAATGCTGGGGTCGTATACAACAATGATGTATAATGATATTACGTCAACACTTCTTCCTGCCATTCTCTCTCTCTCTGTCGTCCATCACCTGGTTCTTCTTATCCCTTCCCCCCCCTCTCTTCCACCCCTCCCTCCTCTCTTCCCCCCCTCCCTCCTCTCTTCCCCCCCTCCCTCCTCTCCTCTCTCCCCCTCCCCCCCTCACTCCCTACCCCCCCCTCACTCCCTACCCCCCCCTCACTCCCTACCCCCCCCTCACTCCCTACCCCCCCCCTCACTCCCTACCCCCCCTCACTCCCTACCCCCCCCTCACTCCCTACCCCCCCCTCACTCCCTACCCCCTCTCCCTCCCTACCCCCTCTCCCTCCCTACCCCCTCTCCCTCCCTACCCCCTCTCCCTCCCTACCCCCTCTCCCTCCCTCCCTCCTCTCCCTCCCTCCCTCCCTCCTCTCCCTACCGCCCTCCCTCTCTCTCCTTTTCTTTTTTCTTTTCTTTTCTTTTCTTTTCTTTTCTTTTCTTTTCTTTTCTTTTCTTTTCTTTTCTTTCATATCCTGTTGTTATAGATTCAGCTACTCGGAACAAGTACCAAGTAGCACGGGCTATGGTGAGCCCGTAACGTACCTGGCACAGGAGCGGGGCAAGTAGCGTGGGTTATGGTGAGCCCGTAGTGGACTTAACTGGCACAGGAGCGGTGCTGGTTTCCTATCCTTTCTCTTTCCTCTCCTGTCTGAGTGTGTGTACACCCAGCAGCGTGACACACCAGACAGTGTGTATGTATAGTGATAACATGACATCGTCCCGAATTTATTTACCCTTGTATATAACGTCATCAGTGCTGGTTCCCTGATTGGCCAGTAACAGCTCTGTCTCTCAACTGATTGGTGAAGGCTCTCCCGGCTTGTTTTCCTCGTGACGTCATTACCATCCCAACGTTCATGTGTGGACAGGTGTAGGGTCCTGCCAGCACCATGCTGACAGGTGTAGGGTCCTGCCAGCACCATGCTGACAGGTGTAGGGTCCTGCCAGCACCATGCTGACAGGTGTAGGGTCCTGCCAGCACCATGCTGACAGGTGTAGGGTCCTGCCAGCACCATGCTGACAGGTGTAGGGTCCTGCCAGCTGGTCCCCATCACCACCACCACCTGGTGAGGGGGACCCTGGCCACCACCTGGTGAGGGGGACCCTGGAGTGTTGGTTTACATGTGAGTATACCCCCCCCACACCTGGCGATATACCCCCCCCACACCTGGCGCGGGTCAGGTGTGTGGGCATGAGGTGCCACAGTGGTGAAAGGCATACCAGTGGCACACCTGTCAAGGTCTCTTGCCCTGCCCTCACTCGTACCCTTGACCCCTTGCCCGGCGCCCCCTGGCCTCACGCCCCCCCCCCCCCACCTCCCCCCCCCCCCCCCCCCGGCCTCACGCTACACGAACGTGTCCACCTCCCTCACGAAAACAATATTCCAGGAGTATTTGTTAATGTTTAGTGGCGGGAGGGAGGGAGGCGGAGATAGTCATCAGGTGGTGACCGAGGTCACCCCCAGCCTCCCGTGACCCCCCTGGTGACCTGGGTCACCTGCCAGGGACGTCTCTCACACGTCAGGTCATGGTCCCGTGGCAGGGGCCAAGGAGGAGCCATTGTGGGGCACGTCGCCCGGGCCTCTAGTGGCACACCACGCCGCCCCCGGCCATCTTTACCTCGGACTCCTCATCCTCAACTGTTATTGGTTATCTTGAGATCTTGAGATGATTTCGGGGCTTTAGTGTCCCCGCGGCCCGGTCCTCGACCAGGCCTCCACCCCCCAGGAAGCAGCCCGTGACAGCTGACTAACACCCAGGTACCTATTTACTGCTAGGTAACAGGGGCATAGGGTGAAAGAAACTCTGCCCATTGTTTCTCGCCGGCGCCCGGGATCGAACCCAGGACCACACGATCACAAGTCCAGCGTGCTGTCCGCTCGGCCGACCGGCTCCCATAACCGGTTCCCTACTGTGTCACCGCATGTCACCTGTCACCGTATGTCACCTGTCACCACGTAGCGCCGTGCCTTTTATGTGACTTCTGTTCACAAGTGTTTGCACTTGTGTATTAATACAGGTGTATATAGCGCCCCGCGACGCTACGGTGGTCTGTTGGTGTCTGCGGCTGGCATCCTTCTGTAACACTCTCGTATGTGTAGCGGCCTCCCCTATATAGCGGCCACCAGTCACAGCCCCGCTCCTGTGTCCAGGTAAATCCACCACGGGCTCGCCATAGCCCGTGCTACTTGCAGCTTTGTGTTCCCCCCAGCTGACTCTACAACAACAACACGGCCTCCTCCCTCTGCCTCACCTAGCGTGAGTACTCGTGCCTCTTGAATGAACGGATGACAGCAGCGAGACTCATAAGAGACTCAGACGGGGGGCCAGGCACGGGGGGCCAGACACGGGGGGCCAGACACGGGGGGCCAGGCACGGGGGGCCAGGCACGGGGGGCCAGGCACGGGGGGCCAGGCACGGGGGGCCAGGCACGGGGGGCCAGGCACGGGGGGCCAGGCACGGGGGGCCAGGCACGGGGGGCCAGGCACGGAGGGCCAGGCACGGAGGGCCAGGCACGGGGGGCCAGGCACGGGGGGCCAGGCACGGGGGGCCAGGCACGGGGGGCCAGGCACGGGGGCCAGGCACGGGGGGCCAGGCACGGAGGGCCAGGCACGGGGGGCCAGGCACGGGGGGCCAGGCACGGAGGGACGGACATGAAGGGACAATCACATAGTCACATGTTCTACCCCGCGTGTTCAACACACCTGCAGTTGAAATTGAAATACGTTTATTGAGGTAAAATACACACAAAGGGATGAGGTAGCTCAAGCTATTCTCACCCCGTTCCGTTTATCGTGTTAATACATACAATACACCTGCAGTTGTGCCCACATGTGCAACCTTGCCTCGTATCCTTGTATAAACTTGTATATGTTTAACCTGCCATCCTCGTTGGTGTTCCTGGCCGTCCCCACCACCTCCTTCACCGTCCTTCACAGCGCCCGTATCCCGTCACGCCATAAGTTATCCCGTCACGGCAACGCAATAACACAAAATGCTTCCCCCCCCCCCCCCCGAGGACACGTGGAGGAGAGGGCGGCCAGTGTGAGGGAGGCGGTGGTCTGGAGGGCCACACCACACACCCACTACCTTGGTTGTAAATAAGATTCTGGTTGTAAATTATGTTGGGTTGTGTGAGGGGGGGAAGAGGTTTGTGGGTGGCGGGGAAGGAGGTGGGTGTGACACTGTCGGGGACCAGGAGATGCAGCCTCTAGTGGTGTGTGTGTTAGGTAATTCCATCACTTTGCCCCTACTGAGGTTGAAATCTAGGAGCCACGTGCTAGATCCCGTCCATGTTCGTGTCTTCTCTCAGACATTTGTAGTCGTCTCCGCATTTCTTATTTATTATGTTTGAATCTCGGCTGTAAGTGCTTCATCCACATACTACAAATACAAATAATCGCCAACAGAACCTAAACACCTAACCTAACCAGTGCCTAAATATGTACAATATGCTAATATATAATAATATTAATTTATATTTGAGAAAAGTTCTGTTCCGAATGAACAGCATGTTAATTTTGATGAGTCTTTGGGGTTGACCGCTGGATGGAATGGACTTGGTCACAGGACGGTTCGGCGTGTGTAAACCGATTTTCATTCATAAACAAGGAGTTTGGCGGCTAATTTAACGAGCTTGGATGTTTGTATGCGAGGACGGGCTGTGGTGTGTGTGGGGGTGTGTTTGTGGAGGTAGATGGTGAGGTGTGTGTAGTGGTGTGTGTGGAGGTAGATGGTGAGGTGTGTGTAGTGGTTTGTGTAGTGGTGTGTGTGTGGAGGTGTGTGGGGGACCACTGGTTCCCAGCAAGCGGGTCAGGAGAGATGTAGGCTGCACCAGCGTGACCGCAGCACCCGGCCTCACTCAATCACCTTGTTACACTGCTAGCCACACACACTTGTGGCCTGGTCATTGTTCACGCTACTGAGGTAAATATTGTGAAGATCTTGCTGGGTGGAGTGGCGTGGTGGTGGTGTCTACAGTTGTGTGGGTGATGTAGTACAAGTATCACTGTACTATTCCTCCAGCTACTTCAACTATTACTACCCCATCGCCACCTCAATTACTTTAGTACTATTACTTGTAGTAACAGTAACAATAGTGATTGTCGCCGTAGACGTAGCAGTAATGACAATAGGTGGTAAGTGGTCAAACTATGGTAGTTGAAGGTAACCATTTATTACAGAACCCTTTTTCTAATTAGTCACCGCTAACGACAAACAGGCTCCTTGGCGGGAAAATAAAGAGGAAGAGTACTCTATTCAGATACTCTGTATAGTCTGTGCGAACTGAACACTCCCATGTATAGAGTCTGCGGCCTGAACACTCCCATGTATAGAGTCTGCGAACTGAGCACTCCCATGTATAGAGTCTGCGAACTGAGCACTCCCATGTATAGAGTCTGCGAACTGAGCACTCCCATGTATAGAGTCTGCGAACTGAGCACTCCCATGTATAGAGTCTGCGAACTGAGCACTCCCATGTATAGAGTCTGTGAACTGAGCACTCCCATGTATAGAGTCTGCGAACTGAGCACTCCCATGTATAGAGTCTGCGAACTGAGCACTCCCATGTATAGAGTCTGCGAACTGAGCACTCCCATGTATAGAGTCTGCGAACTGAGCACTCCCATGTATAGAGTCTGCGAACTGAGCACTCCCATGTATAGAGTCTGCGAACTGAGCACTCCCATGTATAGAGTCTGCGAACTGAGCACTCCCATGTATAGAGTCTGCGAACTGAGCACTCCCATGTATAGAGTCTGCGAACTGAGCACTCCCATGTATAGAGTCTGCGAACTGAGCACTCCCATGTATAGAGTCTGCGAACTGAGCACTCCCATGTATAGAGTCTGCGAACTGAGCACTCCCATGTATAGAGTCTGCGAACTGAGCACTCCCATGTATAGAGTCTGCGAACTGAGCACTCCCATGTATAGAGTCTGCGAACTGAGCACTCCCATGTATAGAGTCTGCGAACTGAGCACTCCCATGTATAGAGTCTGCGAACTGAGCACTCCCATGTATAGAGTCTGCGAACTGAGCACTCCCATGTATAGAGTCTGTGTGAACTGAACACCCCCATGTATAGAGCCTGCGAACTGAGCACTCCCATGTATAGTCTGTGCGTACTGAACACCCCCATGTATAGAGTGCGAACTGAGCACTCCCATGTAGAGTCTGTGCGAACTGAACACCCCCATGTATAGAGTCTGTGCGAACTGAACACCCCCATGTATAGAGTCTGCGAACTGAACACCCCCATGTATAGAGTCTGCGAACTGAGCACTCCCATGTATAGTCTGTGCGTACTGAACACCCCCATGTATAGAGTGCGAACTGAGCACTCCCATGTATAGAGTCTGTGCGAACTGAACACTTCCATGTATAGAGTCTGTGCGAACTGAGCACTCCCATGCATAGAGTCTGTGGCCTGAACACTCCCATGTATAGTCCGTGACCTGAACACACCCATGTATAGAGTCTGTGACCTGAACACTCCCATGTATAGTCTGCGGCCTGAACACTCCCATGTATAATCCGTGACCTGAACACTCCCATGTATAGAGTCTGCGGCCTGAACACTCCCATGTATAGAGTCTGCGGCCTGAACACTCCCATGTATAGAGTCTGCGGCCTGAACACTCCCATGTATAGAGTCTGCGGCCTGAACACTCCCATGTATAGAGTCCGTGACCAAGAGTGTCACAAACTAATATTATTTAACTAAGTGTGGAGACATTAGACAACTTGGACCCTCCGCTCTGACAACTTGTGATGGCCCGTGAGAGGTGTTGGTGTGTGGTGGTCGTGGTGGTGACCTCACACTCTCTCCACGGTGTCTTGGTGGTGGTGGTGTTGAGGTGTGTGGTGGTGGTGTGTGGTGGTCGTGGTGATGACCTCTCACACTCTCCACGGTGTCTTGGTGGTGGTGGTGTTGAGGTGTGTGGTGGTGGTGTGTGGTGGTCGTGGTGATGACCTCTCACACTCTCCACGGTGTCTTGGTGGTGGCAAACAAACCCCAGTCTGCGGCAGGTGGAGGATATACTTAACTATTACAAATATAAGAATGTGGTAATTGTGAGGGTGGAGTTAATTGGCAGTTAACCCTGAACACCCTCGAGGGGGGGAGGGGGGGTGGAACCCGACGACGAGGGGGGGGGGGTATGTAAAGTGAAGCAATTTGTCAAATTTCCCGCGCAATGCTATCTTACCTTGAGGTGTTTCCGGGGCTTACCGTCCCCGCGGCCCGGTCGTCGGCCAGGCCTCCTGGTTGCTGGACTGGTCAACTTGGATGTTGGACGCGGCTGGTCGCAGCCTGACGTATGAGTCACAGCCTGGTTGATCAGGTATCCTTTAAAGGTGTTTATCCAGTTCTCTCTTGAACACTGTGAGGGGTCGGCCAGTTATGCCCCTTATGCGTAGTGGAAGCGTGTTGAACAGTCTCGGGCCTCTGATGTTTATAGTTCTCTCTCAGAGTACCTGTTGCACCTCTGCTCTTCAACAGGGGTATTCTGCACATCCTGCCATGCCTCCTGGTCTCATGTGGTGTTATTTCTGTGTGCAGGTTTGGGACCAGCCCCTCTACTATTTTCCACGTGTAAATTATTATCTATCTCTCCCGCCTGTGCTCAAAAGAATACAGATTTAGGCTCTTTAGTCGGTCCCAATAGTTTAGATGTTTTACTGAGTGGATTCTAGCAGTAAGGATCTCTGCACGCTCTCCAGGTCAGCAATTTCTCCAGCTTTGAAAGGGACTGTCATTGTGCAGCAGTACTCCACTCTAGAGAGCACTAGCGTCTTGAAGAGTATCATCATCGGTACAGCATCTCTAGTTTTGGGCCAGGTATGAGTGAGCAAATGTGTGAGAGTGAATGTGTGTGTGTGTTTACCTAACCTAACTTGCAGGAGCGAGTCTCATCTCCCGGGCCCGCCATTTCCCCCTATCACCTGTGTATTCGAATGTTTCCATTTTCTCTCCAGTCATATCTGTGTTTCAGACTGCTAACATTCCCTTCTAACACGCTCCACTGACCTCCTCCTGTAGTGTCTTCACGCACTCTCTGGCTCTGTATGTATGACAAAAGTTTAACATTTGCAAGAGTGTATTGCAAAATTTTACCATTGGCCAGGGGGGGGGGGTGGCCTTCTGATTTTTCATAACTATAATTTCTTGTCAAATAGTTATATTTCCAAAATACAGGTTTGGAACGTACAAAACATGTACATGATGTGCACACCTGTTTTAATAATTGTGTGTTCTAACCTAATTGTGTTTGCGGGGGTTAAACTTTGGCTCTTTGGTCCCGCCTGATATGTTTCTATTGACGATGGTATCTGTGTTGTTTCAGCGGTGGCAGCGACGATGGTTCGTGCTCTACGACGACGGGGAACTGACCTACTCCGTGGATGACCATGTGAGTATATCCAAGTGTTGGAACCCCCGGTCTCTACCGCAACATGTACTACAACGTCTTCATAAAATGTTGCCATTCTTATTTAAGATCTGTGTGTATGTGTTGGTCACCTTTGGATATGTTACAACACTGCCCGCCAACTACACTAAAACTAAACTATTTATGAAGATTAAACTTTGATTTGATTAAACGTTGGAATTTATTTACAATAAAAGTTCATACATCAAAAGTGACAGAACTTTACTCTAGCTTATTTATAAATTATTTTAACTGTTGCGAATGTGTTCCTGAATTGTGGCTAGAACTTTTGGACAATTGTTATATGGTGATGGAGAGCGGGGGGGGGGGGGGGGGGAAGGGAAGTGTCGGCGTGGCCTTCTTCATGCCCTCCTCCGAGGAAGGAGGAAGTGCTACATAAGGCGCTAAGGAGAGCACCATATGACCAGACAGTCCAGGAGCTCCAGGAACTCCTGAACACAACCACTAAACACCAGTCTACAGCACCAAGCCTCCAGGGTGTGGAACACCATCCTTATGTTACAAGACCCGATGTTAGACAGATTACTCCAAGATGAGACGTCCCACTCCCACAGCTGGTGGCCCAAGATGAGACGTCCCACTCCCACAGCTGGTGGCCCAAGATGAGACGTCCCACTCCCACAGCTGGTGGCCCAAGATGAGACGTCCCACTCCCACAGCTGGTGGCCCAAGATGAGACGTCCCACTCCCACAGCTGGTGGCCCAAGATGAGACGTCCCACTCCCACAGCTGGTGGCCCAAGAGCCTAAATTTACTCTATGGAAGCCCAGCCCTACAACACATTATTCCTAGATGAAATACTGATCAGAAATCCCCCCTATAAAAACAGTAATAAATTTAAGACCCACAAACAACATTAACATGTGTACTCACCTGGTAGAAGGTACACCTCTGAGTACAACATCCGAGTAGAAAGTGAAAGCATCTGAGTGTATGTGTGTGAATGCTACATAGTGTTCATCAATAGACATCCATATATGGTGAAACACACGTGAAGAACTTCTCACACACTCGCAGCTCCCTGACAAGGCAGAGGCAGCTTGGCTGCCAACACCCACACATCGTGTCAGCAAGGCGGACTGCCCGCCTGCTCTCATAACATGGAGGGAGGGGCCCGTGGTCGAGGGAGGGAGGGAGGGAGGGACCTTTTTTGTTGTTATATGGTTGATTATGCTCCCTAAACGTTAGGTCGTCAGACATCATTATTCCCAGGTCCTTGTGTGTTCTTGTTCTTGTATGGGTAGGAATTAGGGTTGCTAGTGGGTATGGGTAGGAGAACAAGGTCGTCTTACACACTGTGTTTCCTTAAGGGCCTCATTTCCTCCATACTAAGTACCTCGAATTGGTCACTGTTAAATATAATTTTTTTTTCTCCCCAATTTAAAACTTTATTAATATCAGCTTTTTTAGCGTCTTACTATCCCCCCCCCCCTCCCCCCCCCGTGGAGCAAGACTAGTAACTGTGTGACTCACCATAGATGAAAAGGGCCTTGTATTGTGACTGTTGTGAACCGCTTGTTGAATCACTTGATACAAAAGACTATTGATTTGTTTAGGTGATTGTATATGTATGTATATGTATATATATGTGCATGTATGTATGTATGAGTATGTGTACATGTATATATAACATCAATAATTGTGTAACTAGTGTCAAAACCCTCCACCTAAGAAGCTGATTAAAGAACAAGCCATGCTTCGTCAAGAAGCAAAGTACAATGCCTTAAGCCAAACTAATGCTTTGGTCAGAGAGCGTTCCCTTGCCCTAATTATTTACACTGATGGATCCTTGCATCAGTCCCATGGTGCAGCTGGAAGTGCAGTTGTTGTGACAGCGAGAGATGGTTCCTTCTCCCATGAGTGTGGAGCGCGTATAAATAACTGAGCCTCCACTCCTCGTACAGAACCGGTTGCCATAATCCTGGCACTCGAGCGCGTATATATGAATCCAAAGGTGACACGCTAATTGTAAGTGACTCCTTGTCATCCTTGACTGCCCTCAGCTCCCCAAGGCATAACTGTAATATGCTTGTGTCTGAAGCTAGACACAGATATAATGAAATAATGAATGGAGTCAGATACATACTCAGATGGAGTCAGAGTTTGTCTCCTGTGGATTCCTTCCCATATTGGTCTCCGAATGCATGATAGAACTGATGAGTTGGCCAAGACTTTTGCTCGTAAAGAGGGAATTGATTACCAACTAGGACTGCCTTTGAGCTGCCTGAGGGCAGTAATATTCCGGAACATCAACTAAATTTCGGAGACTTGAGGCAAACTGAAATTCACACCAGTTACTCCATCTATCATCATTCTATTATGCAGGAAGAACCGCACGTCTATGGGTCATCCAATAATGTTAGCAGACTTCTAGATGTTACCACTGCTAGGCTTAGGCTCGGCTACAGGTACCTCTTGGAATTTGTAACATCTGTTGATGTAGATTTGACTAAATGTAAACTCTGTCAGCAGAACTATTCGCATACTTTGCGTCATTATATAATGGAATGTGGAACACTCGCGGAATTCAGAGAGAACACTATCAATGGAGTCCAAGAATTGTGTAAGTACTTCATTCATAATGATGTACTGCCATGAATCTTAGCGAAGTATCCAAAATTTGCTTACTATTGTAAACTTTACGACTGTAAAGCTGCCGCCCAGTTGGGTGGGTATGGAGCACATGACTGTAAAGCTGCCGCCCAGTTGGGTGGGTGTGGAGCACATGACTGTAAAGCTGCCGCCCAGTTGGGTGAGTGTGGAGCACATGACTGTAAAGCTGCCGCCCAGTTGGGTGAGTGTGGAGCACATGACTGTAAAGCTGCCGCCCAGTTGGGTGGGTGTGGAGCACATGACTGTAAAGCTGCCGCCCAGTTGGGTGAGTGTGGAGCACATGACTGTAAAGCTGCCGCCCAGTTGGGTGAGTGTGGAGCACATGACTGTAAAGCTGCCGCCCAGTTGGGTGGGTGTGGAGCACATGACTGTAAAGCTGCCGCCCAGTTGGGTGAGTGTGGAGCACATGACTGTAAAGCTGCCGCCCAGTTGGGTGAGTGTGGAGCACATGACTGTAAAGCTGCCGCCCAGTTGGGTGGGTGTGGAGCACATGACTGTAAAGCTGCCGCCCAGTTGGGTGGGTGTGGAGCACATGACTGTAAAGCTGCCGCCCAGTTGGGTGAGTGTGGAGCACATGACTGTAAAGCTGCCGCCCAGTTGGGTGGGTGTGGAGCACATGACTGTAAAGCTGCCGCCCAGTTGGGTGAGTGTGGAGCACATGACTGTAAAGCTGCCGCCCAGTTGGGTGAGTGTGGAGCACATGACTGTAAAGCTGCCGCCCAGTTGGGTGGGTGTGGAGCACATGACTGTAAAGCTGCCGCCCAGTTGGGTGAGTGTGGAGCACATGACTGTAAAGCTGCCGCCCAGTTGGGTGAGTGTGGAGCACATGACTGTAAAGCTGCCGCCCAGTTGGGTGGGTGTGGAGCACATGACTGTAAAGCTGCCGCCCAGTTGGGTGAGTGTGGAGCACATGACTGTAAAGCTGCCGCCCAGTTGGGTGAGTGTGGAGCACATGACTGTAAAGCTGCCGCCCAGTTGGGTGGGTGTGGAGCACATGACTGTAAAGCTGCCGCCCAGTTGGGTGGGTGTGGAGCACATGACTGTAAAGCTGCCGCCCAGTTGGGTGGGTGTGGAGCACATGACTGTAAAGCTGCCGCCCAGTTGGGTGAGTGTGGAGCACATGACTGTAAAGCTGCCGCCCAGTTGGGTGAGCGTGGAGCACATGACTGTAAAGCTGCCGCCCAGTTGGGTGGGTGTGGAGCACATGACTGTAAAGCTGCCGCCCAGTTGGGTGGGTGTGCAGCATATGACTGTAAAGCTGCCGCCCAGTTGGGTGGGTGTGCAGCACATGACTGTAAAGCTGCCGCCCAGTTGGGTGGTGTGCAGCAAGACTAGTAACTGTGTGACTCATCATAGATGTAAAGTGCCTTGTATAGTGACTGTTGTGAGCCTCTTGTTGATCACTTGTGACACAAAAGATTATTGATGTGTGTATTTGTGTAGGTGATTAAATATGTATGTGAATAAGTATATATATATATATATATATATATATATATATATATATATATATATATATATATATATATATATATATATATATATATATATATATGTATGAGTATATGTACATGTACATATAACATTAATAATTGTGTAACTGGCTACAAAAGATTGTTATTTTGCTTAGCTAAACGAACTAGAGGGTTCAGTTCCTGAACAGATTATGTGCCTCTGTAATCCTTTACACCACCGCCCACGGGATGGGTATGAGGTGTGCCAATGACTACCATGTTGTGTGGGTATGTGGTTCTTAATGTGAAGGTGCTCAGCTGGGGGTTCTATCCACAATGCTAGTGGGATTTGAGGGAAATGAATAGAGTTTAAAAGGGATTGTCTTTAGTTGGTGGTTATTGAAAGAGTACGTGAATTTTGGGATTGTTGAAGGTTGTGTTCGGCAGTCTTGCTGCCATAGTGATTGTCATTTTTGTTCTATGCTCTGGCGGTTAACATAATTGTATATTACAATGCTTATGATTAGTTGAGTGATGTAATCATTGTAGCATGTGGGCAGAGGGTTGTATAGAGGGTGAGGTGTGTAGTGGAGACACCACTACACTACACTGTGTGTGGTAGTGGAGGAGTGTGGTGGTGGTGGTGGCGGGGTGGGCTGCTCCACAGGTCGCCTGCCTCACCCTCACATCACTACGTGAGCGGAGAACAAACGCCCTCCCTCACCACGCTCCCGCACACCCAGTTGTTTATACCTTCCCTGACCCCGATCTTCACTAATATATTCACAACTCTTAATTGTGAATTTGTATACATTGTGGTGCAGCGTAACGAGCAGTCCGGGGACTGCCGAATGACCGCACATGACAGCTTTATGGAATTGTTAGCAGAGCGGCGGGTGTAGGAGGGGGTGGAGGGCGGGGGACCTACTGTGGGGTTAACCCCCTTGTACCTCCTCCAAGTTGGGATTGTTCAGTCTAGATTGCTCTCGTTACCACCGCAATAATAAATCGCCATTATTTAATCAGCCACGCCATTGTGAAAACACCACTTTTTTACTGGCATCAACACATGTGGCAAGGATTTTTGTGATAGCTTTATCAACAAAGCTGTTGGAGCCAGCGTCCTGCAAGCCCTCACATGGCCATCACAGTGTGGTTATCTTGCTGCTGGAATCTTAACTCCTCCTGGAGAACTTCACCCCTTTTGTTCCGGCAATATTTCTTATGTTTGCTGGGTGGTTAACGAGCCCCGAGTCTCTGATGTTCACTGTGTTCTCCATGCCTATCACGCCTTGATACACCTGCCCGGGTCCCTAGGGAGCAGTAACGGCAACACTGTTCTCCTACAGCAGCAGTGACGGCAACACTGTTCTCCTACAGCAGCAGTAATGGCAACACTGTTCTCCTACAGCAGCAGTGACGCAACACTGTTCTCCTACGGCAGCAGTAATGGCAACACTGTTCACCTACAGCAGCAGTAATGGCAACACTGTTCTCCTACAGCAGCAGTAACGGCAACACTGTTCACCTACAGCAGCAGTAATGGCAACACTGTTCTCCTACAGCAGCAGTAACGGCAACACTGTTCTCCTACAGCAGCAGTAACGGCAACACTGTTCTACAGCAGCAGCAGTAATGGCAACACTGTTCTCCTACAGCAGCAGTAACGGCAACACTGTTCACCTACAGCAGCAGTAATGGCAACACTGTTCTCCTACAGCAGCAGTGACGCAACACTGTTCTCCTACGGCAGCAGTAACGGCATTGCTGTTCTACGGCAGCAGTAACGGCATTAATGTTCTCCTACGGCAGCAGTAACGGCATTAATGTTCTCCTACGGCAGCAGTAACGGCAACACTGTTCTCCTACAGCAGCAGTAACGGCAACACTGTTCTCCTACAGCAGCAGTAACGGCAACACTGTTCTCCTACAGCAACAGTAACGGCAACACTGTTCTCCTACAGCAACAGTAACGGCAACACTGTTCTCCTACAGCAGCATTAACGGCAACACTGTTCTCCTACAGCAGCATTAACGGCAACACTGTTCTACAGCAGCATTAACGGCAACACTGTTCTCCTACAGCAGCAGTAACGGCAACACTGTTCTCCTACAGCAGCAGTAACGGCAACACTGTTCTCCAACAGCAGCAGTAACGGCAACACTGTTCTCCTACAGCAGCAGTAACGGCAACACTGTTCTCCTACAGCAGCAGTAACGGCAACACTGTTCTCCTACAGCAGCAGTAACGGCAACACTGTTCTCCTACAGCAGCCGTGCAAAAATATAGAATTGGAAGAAAGCAATATTCATTTTTACAGGAACAACATATTCTACCTAAATTAACTTCACAAACTGAAGGGAGTATACTATTTACCATCGATTTATAATTATTTTTAGACGGCACAAAAATGAGGTCAAATTAACGTGGTGCTTGAGGTGTATGAGGATAGAGGGGGTCAAAAGTCCTACTGTCCCGCCTGAAGCAGGACGTCTTGTCACCCCTAGCCTTTCCATCATCCCTGGTCTTTCCATCATCCCTGGTCTTGTTATGTGTATGAATGAAAAACGGTTTACACACGACCCACAACTGATTTCGTTCGAACACTTCCGGAACAAGTGCTTCACTGACGAATTTATTTCGAACCACAACGCTGTAAATGCTTCACCCACGTACTACAAATAATCGCCAACAGAACCTAAACACCTAACCTAACCTATGCCTATATATGCACAATATGCTAATATATTATAATAATTTATATTTGAGAAAATTCCTGTTTTGAATGAACAGCATGTCACATTTATGAATGCGTCTGTGGGGTCGACCAAGTTCAAGTTCAAGTTCAAGTATGTTTATTGAGACAAGAAAAAAATACATCTCAAAGGGATAGAGTAGCTTAGGCTATTTCTACCCCCCTCTACTTCAAGTCCCTCAAGGGGCGCACAAATTCAGTGAGTACAGATACACAAATCACAATACAACATTTAACATTGCATATTAATATAGTAAGTGTTACAATCATTGGGGCAAAATTCTTGTAGTTCCTAAGTATTCTGTCTATCATATCATTATCACACATCCAAACAATTTGAAGTGGTACACTACTTATTTCCTTATTTCTATGGTTATCCATAATTTGACACTTTAATACATAATGGTCTTCCAAGTTCAAGTAGGTTTATTGAGACAAGTTAAAAAAAAAAAAAAAAAAAAAATCAAAGATTAGCTTAGGCTATTTCTACCCCTTCCCATACTTCAAGTCCCTCAAGGGGCGCACAAATTCAGTGAGTACAAATACAAGAATCCCATGTAACATATCAGGTTAATATAGTACTATCTAAGAGTATAATAGTGTACATCCACCGCACTGGATTTTAACCCATTAACGCTCCAAGATAATATTCTCACTCTACTTTCATCCATGATTTAATAAAACTACCTTTGCCCTGTCTGTCACATTCCATGAGATACGAGATTTTCTCAGACAGACTCTCCCAACACTGTAACATTTCTGCTTTCTCCTCATTTGCACAACAGCTACTAGCATCAAAGGTGATCTTATTCATATCTAATTTCTTTCTTATTTCTCTATACCGTTTTACTTTAACCTTTGTTTCGACATTTGTCACTACAGAAGGTTGAACGCTAACACTACTAGAAAGTTCATTTTCCTGACTATCCTCTATCATCAATACGTCATGTTCTTCCTTACTTTCTTCAACGCACATTTCACGTCCTGTTTCACTTTCCACTTCACGTCCTATTTCACTTTCCATTTCACGTCCTGTTTGACTTTCCATTTCACGTCCTGTTTCACTTTCCATTTCACGTCCTGTTTCACTTTCCATTTCACGTCCTGTTTGGCTTTCCATTTCACGTCCTGTTTGGCTTTCCATTTCACGTCCTGTTTGGCTTTCCATTTCACGTCCTGTTTGGCTTTCCATTTCACGTCCTGTTTCACTTTCCATTTCACGTCCTGTTTCACTTTCCATTTCACGTCCTGTTTCACTTTCCACTTCACGTCCTGTTTCACCACCATCTTCACCCCGTCTACCCCCCATAGTTAATTTTTCTAATGCCTCAATCCTCTTTTCTAGTTTTTTTAGATATTCCAATATTTGAGTACCAACCTCAGAGTTCACTATATTGACCTGAACCTTGTTTCCACAAGGTTTAATTTTTTCAGCTGCATTTCCTACTTTCCCTAGGCTCGCCTTAATTGTCTCTGTTCCTTTCTCCCACACATTGTTCATAGGCGCTGTCATTGGCTTCCAACTGTTTCCTCCATGTTCCTGCTGCACAATCTTTCCTTCCTTCGAGGATACATCTATCCTGCTTGTAGCACCCGTCCTCGAGTCTCTCAGATGAGGCTTCATGCGACATAGATAGGAACCAGCATTGTGGCTTCCTCGACAATTGCAACAAGATGGGACGATTTTTTCACCGTTTTTAATCTTGACTCTACACTCTCGAGAGTCGTGTTTCTTACCACAGTACCGACACCTGGAGTCAAACTGGCATTTCCAAGCCATATGTCCCCAACGAGAACACTTCATGCATAATATGGGCTCCTCAATGTATTTTACAACTTTCCTGTAGCCTAGTCCTTGCACAAAAATTCTTTCTGGAGCCTCACCCTTTACCAAGGCAACAACCTGGCTTTGTTTTTCACCACGAACACTGTTCCTCTTTGCCCAAACAACACTATCATTGTTGAGCAATAGATAATCAGGATCCAAATAAGTTGGATACTTAAACACTATGACCTTGGTGTACATCATACCTTTTTCCGGAGTAACCATCACAATATTCTCAAACCCATCCTTCGTTAGGTGTTCCACGGCCTCCTCTGTCCCAACTGTTATATAGGGCCGGTGAAGACCCTCCTTGAATAGTGGTTCATATTCAAAAAACTCCTTAGCCAAACGAACCGTCCACTCCAGCTTTTGATGGAAATTCAGTTGACATGCTGTAGGGAACAACAGCCTCTTCCTTCCATTAGTCTGCATCTCCCGCGTCCTGCTGAGCATGTCTTCATTTTTTGGTCTCTTTGTTATTTCCTCCTCACTGTCTTCGTCTCGCTGTCTTTGAATATTTCTCCGTTTATATCTGTTTACTACTGCTTGATACGGCCTAGTATCATCCTGTCTGCCATCCTCACTGTCACACTCTCCAGGCCCAGTACAGGATCTTCCATCACCTAGGCAGACCGCCTCAGCCATTTCCTCGATACACAAAGGCACTGTATCACTGCAACAGTCGAGAACAAATTCACAACATCTAGCTGCAGCAGCCACGTGCAAACACGAAGATGCGGAGCAACACGTCCTCCTCGCATCATGCAGCAGACCGCACTGTGGGGTCGACCGCTGGATGTAATGGACTTGAATGGAGGACGGGTTGTGTAAACATATAGGCTGATTATGCTCCAGGATAAACTAGCAGGGTAAGGCTTAAGGTGACCTGTGGGAAAGGAAAGGGAGAGGTCTTATCCTACTAACATGTCGTTATCATCTGCTTATGGGTTAAAACATAAATAATTATTTTTTGAATGTTGGGTTGTTAATTTGCGCAGAAAAAGTTGCAGCATTTGACGAGTGTCGTGTATTGATAACCGTGATTAACCCATATATATATATATATATATATATATATATATATATATATATATATATATATATATATATATATATATATCGTACCTAGTAGCCAGAACGCACTTCTCAGCCTACTATGCAAGGCCCGATTTGCCTAATAAGCCAAGTTTTCCTGAATTAATATATTTTCTCTAATTTTTTTCTTATGAAATGATAAAGCTACGCATTTCATTATGTATGAGGTCAATTTTTTTTATTGGAGTTAAAATTAACGTAGATATATGACCGAACCTAACCAACCCTACCTAACCTAACCTATCTTTATAGGTTAGGTTAAGTTAGGTAGCCGAAAAAGTTAGGTTAGGTAAGGTTAGGTAGGTTAGGTAGTCGAAAAACAAATAATTCATGAAAACTTGGCTTATTAGGCAAATCGGGCCTTGTATAGTAGGCTGAGAAGTGCGTTATGGCTACTAGGTACGACATATATATATATATATATATATATATATATATATATATATATATATATATATATATATATATATATATATATATATATATATATATATATATATATATATATATATATATGTATATAATATAATATAATTATTGATGTTTGTGGTATGTGTTGCAGCCGGCGACCATCCCCCAGGCCGTGGTGGACATGAACCGGGTGCTGGAGGTGTCGCAGGCGGAGGACGTCACGGGGAATCAGTTCAGTCTGGCCATCACCGCCCCTGACAGGGTCACCTTCGTTAAAGGCACCTGCAGGGAGGAGTCCCGCTGGTGGATGGACGTCCTCTCTGTCTTCCCTCGCACCCATAAGGTGAGCGCCACACTCCCGCACGCTCTCTCTCTCTCAAGCACTAAATCTATTACAAAATACTCGCACACATGTAATTAACTTGGTTTACAAAACTTCAAGTACATAATTCATCTGTACAAGAATACAGCTCGTCACTGTTGTTGAGTGGAAGCTGACAGCCATCTCTAGTAGGTCCCTCTAGCATCTCCATGAAAATATTGCTTTC
>NC_091150.1:45076084-45246084 GCF_040958095.1 Procambarus clarkii | reverse complement strand
ACATGAAGTGAGATGATGGTGGAGGCCATCAGTCATATACATTGTCTCTGATTACCGCCCTCATCTGTCTGTTAGAAAATTTTTCATCTATATCAGAAGTCTTCCGGTCCCAGCATGTCTCCCTCCAGCATGTTCCGGTTTCCAGAACAGTCTCTTATGTGGGACTCTGTCAAAAGTCTCTTTTTAGGTCTAACTAGACACAGTCAACCCAACCACCTCTTTCCTGTAGTATCTCTGTGGTCCTATCATAAAAATTAAGAAGAGTTGTTAAACAGGATCTTCCTGTTTAAAATCCATACTGTCTGTCTGTGTTATTATGTCATTACTCTCTAGGTGTTCGACCCATTTGGCTCGAACTATTTTTTTCTAGTGTTTTGATTACTACGCTTGTTAATGATACAGGTCTGTAATTTAGAGGTTCCTCTCAACTACCATTTTTATAGATTGGTAATATATTTGCCTTTTTCCATATGTCTGGTAAGATTCCTGTGCACAAGGATGTTTGGAATATTAATTGGAGTGATATGCTCAACTCATTTGCACATTCTCATAGCACCCAAGGTGAAAATCCATCAGGTCCAACCACTTTATTTCTTACTAGCCTCATGAGTAATTTTTTCACTTGGTCTCGAGATACCTCTAATGTATTCTATGGCGTGCTCTGGAATTGGTACAGTATTTGATCTGCGCGTGTGTGCATCCATGTTTAATTTTATATTAATTTTGCTTATGTTGTATAAATTATATCACTGAACATTTAAAAGCTGTACCAGTTGGTAGGTGAACTTTTAGTGGAAAGCTAGTGTTAATTACATTAAATTAATTTTTTTATTAATTTAAGCTGCATTTTATGTTATAGAAACAATCAGTGAAAATAATTATATTGACATCACAGCAATTTAGTCATTTACAAACTATTATCTTAAATGTGAGACCTGGTCATGGATTTTTTTATGAAATACTGTACTGATTTATTTACTATAGCAGGTGAGGTGACGAGACGGCAGCTCCTCACTGACTTGGAAGAAACCAAACGGGAGGAGAAGCTGAAAGATATTGCAGACTCCATCACAAGACTGAGAGGAAATTCATCTATTTCATACCTGAATTCCAAGGTTTGTTGACTACATAAATATAAATGTGTATGCTAAGTAATTTACCTGAGGATATTTTCCAGCTGAACCTGGAATACTATCTAGTCATTTATAGTAAGTAGGTGATTCCATGGGTTTATTACCATATGGGTGAAAAAGCATCATCTCCTTTTCTGTTCTACAGTTCAGCTTATTGATTCTAAAACTGTTGCCCATTGTGTAAGTTATATTAGAACTTTTAAAGAAATGGTTTAGATTATTATCTTCCAATTTTTTCATTTCTTTTAAGATATGAGATATTTTTTTTTTTTTTTTTTTTTTTTTTTTTTTACTGCAGCTGCTACTTGCAGAGCAGCTTTCAACAACCAGTGGATCATAATGCCTAGGTTCTTTTCTTTATCAATCTGCTGTATGGTCTTGAGAGACATGAACACTTTCTTAAATTTTATATGGAGGGTCTCTGTTAGTGTCTTCTTCTGCCTCCTCACGGTCAGCATGGCACTGAGCTCATTTGACCACTGTCCACTTATATGCAGGTACCAAGTGTGTGTGTGTGTGTATATGTATATGTACTATATATATATATATATATATATATAGCACATATACATATATTAAATTATATTACTGTATATTATTTATTTATTTTTCTTAAACTTTGCAGCCAGGAATAGGGGATGTAAAGCCCACACGAGAGTGTGACACTCAAGATGAAACAGAAGGTTCGCCAGATCTGTCAAAGACACCATCTCAAGATAAAACAGATTCTTCTCACCCAGACCATGTAAGACCTTATGTATTTATGTCTACTGTAATGTAAATGAGAAAATATTTTTCCTGAGCATCAGGCAAGACGGATAGATTGCTATATGACATGTAAAAAGTGCTTTTTTATCATATTGTATTAATATGAATAAAGCAAGCCCCTCTTATCTAAAAGTGCTGTATCATATGAAAATGGTCAAAGAGAATTTATAAGGTAGAAGAATGTACTGTAATCTAATTTTTATTTACATAAAGGTACTTGTGAAAATATTTGTAATTCCTATCATTTTTCAACACGAGTTACTGAAAACCAAATAGTCTAATACACACCTTTTCTCTCCGTCTGTTAGGTTCGAGGAGACCCAGATGGGTGTGGGTTAGAGGTGTCACCACCGTACACAGCTAGCCCAGATCTTCAGCGTGTAGACCTGCCAGCGGAGGACCTCCTGTACATCAAGAAGGGTTGGCTCATGAAACAATCTCTCAGCCAGGTAACTTGTACTCTTCATTAATTTTTTTTTTTTTAATGAAAGCACATTTATGATGAGTTGATAATCTTTTGTGTATGGTTTGCAGCGGCTTATTTATTTTTATGCAATGAAAATTTTTATGTTATACATTACTGTATATCTAAACTAACAGTAGACATGTACTGTATTAAAATGATTAACTAATGATATGTAGTTCTTATAAGAACTGTAGCAACTTCAATAACTCACTGCATGTTACAGTGTTTTGTTGACCTGGTAAAGTGTGTAACATCCAGTTGCTACCATGTGCTGCATCAGGCAATTACAGTATGTACTAATACCATAATTTTGTTTAGGGCAGATAACCTGTGGTGTTTTATCGGGTTTTCATCAGTAACAAAGCCAGCCTGTTGCTATTACATGTGTTGTGCTGCACTGGGTGTGTGTTGTGAAAGTCGCCTGATTGTCATTAACAGATTGCTTGTTTGTATATGTTGAGTGTCCAGCTCCGTCTGTCTTGGGCTCAAACTTTGTTGATGCTGGAGTGCATTTTTAATACCTGAGACCTTTGGTGGCTAATTCACAATGTGGCAATTCACTTTGTTCTCATTTATTTGTATCTGCAGGCATTTGTTATTCTTAATGTTGTTGAAATGCATTTGTGTGTGAGATTAACCTCATCTATACCTAAAAGAGAGAATGTCTGTCTCTGTCCAAAGCTGGAGGTCAGATGCTTGGGGCTAGCCTTGCCAAAAGTGTCAGGGAGAATGGTCTGTGGTACAGGACAGACATAGGCTAGTTGGGGATAGGTAAAAGTTAAATGCTTTTAGAAATATTAACAATTATAAACACCCCTAGGCCATTTTCACTGAGTCTTTCATGGAGTAAAGTGTGAAATATGGCATGCAATTAATGTGAAGTTGTTACTTAAAATAATCTAGAATGGATAAGGAAGAGAAGAGAAAGGGAAAGCAAAGCAGCTGAGATCCATACATTTGTTTCATTGCTTCTCGAGGGAAATGGATGCAAAGGGAAAGGGGGGAAGGACGAAGAGATAGCTAGATCATTAGCTAGATAGATAGGGAGAGTGTGAGTGAGATACAGGCAGATATAGGTAAAGAGTAAAGAAAGGTAGAGATGCAGACCCGGGCAGTGCTGGGTACCCCCTAGTTCAAAATAAAATGAGGTAAAACAGCCTTTTAACCTCCCTAGGTTTATGGTTAAGCTTTATAAAATACTCCCATCTCTTTCTAGTAACTTTTAGTTTAAATTGGTAATTTTCATATTCCTAGTAGATTTTATATTTGCTTAAGATGATTTATGATGCTTCAAAAAATCAAATATGATTGTCATCTATCTGGTCCTCTTGTTATATGTTGGGGCACATTCACTGTAATTATAGTATTTTAGAATCATTTACACAACTCCATACTCCAACCCATGCTCCAAAAATAAGAGTAATTATAGTAACCATTAGTGGAGTGTACAGAAATGTATTCTTGTACTCCAAAAAGTTTGTTTTGTACCATTGAAATACAGTATCAAAAAAGGCATGCCAAAACCTGGAAGAGTAACTACCTAACCTAACCTACCCTGTCCTAGGCCTTATATATTTCATCTTGCCCTAAGTTAGCACATACGTATGCTATGCTAGGCCTATGAGCTTTTTGGTTTGGTTGCTGCCTTCTGTCTTGATCTATATCAAATTAATAGAGCATAATTTTCTTTTTTGGGAGCAACAGACAATTTTTTTTTACATTCCAGCCATAGTTGCTATATTTACTCTCATTTGTAATTGATAGGCTACCGTACTCACATCTCATAAATACCTTTTCTGTTTGAATTGTAAAGTTCATCTTGAAGACTATGGATATCGTTAGTGTGGTTGTGCGTGTGTTGTCATGATTACATTCATTATCAGATGCTGGTGAAAGGAAGTGTCAAGTTTAGAGAGCTTTTACAACTAATTTTCACCACTGTGACCATCCAAACTGGTCTGTTTTTATTTGAATATTGTAACTTTTGCAACAAGATGTTTGTATGAGAATTAATTCTAGGTCTTATCGTTTTTTGGTTTTATTAGCATGTATATAATTAAATTTTGTTATATAAATACTTGGTCCTAAAATAAAGGCCTTAATACTGGAGTGCTCAAAAAAGGAGGAAATGCAGTAGTAATGCAGTTATAAGAGAAATATGTATGTCAGATTGAAAATAGGTATGGGAGTAATATGTCAGCCTATTGTGAGAGGGGTAATAGTGAGAGAGAGAGATGAACAGGTTGTAAAATTGCTGATGATGATGATATTTTCACTAGGACTGGAACAAATATTGGTTTGTGCTGCGAGGGACAGGCCTCATGTTCTACCGTGACCCCAGTGCTGAGGACAACGGGATTCTAGATGGTATCATTGATCTCAGTGTTGCAAAATCTATAGAGGAATGTGATGTGGCTCGAAACTACGGCTTCATGATTATGGTAAGTGCTACCAAGAGAACATGTCTTTTAAAGAGATTTAACTACATCTAGCATATTTCCCAAACCCTAGCCTTGAAATATAATTTTCAAAGGAAAAATGGCCCATATCAATGAACAAAAACTAGGGAATTTTAATTAAAATGAACCATAGAATTTGATTATAAACATGCTCAATGACTTTCACAAGACTCCATACTATTTCTTTTAATGCAGTGCCCATCTACAAAAATCATTAAAAACACAATTAGAGGCATATTAAGATTTGCCATTTGCCCAACAAAAAAGTTAAAACAAAATTTGCAACAAAAATTGTCAAACACCCAACTGGAAATTTTCCGAATTAAGGTTTGTTGAATAGAGGTTCCACCATATTTGTTAGACTTGCCCACTGGCCATTTATAACTGATAGATCTATAACATATAATAACAATAATATTAACAAAATCTGCTTTCAGACAACACTCGGCCCCCCTTGTCTAAATCCCTTAATATGCTAAACATAAACTCACTCCACACATTCTCTTGTGACAATTACATTTACAAAACCCTGTTCTTAAATGCAAATCCTGCTCTGAAACTCTCCCTGGACAGATGTAATAGGGCCCATTATCATCACACCAGTAATAAATATCTCTTTGATATCCCCAGAGTCAAACTTAATCTGCGTAAACACTTTATGCAAATAAAGGGACCTCGTCTATGGAACTCACTCCCTAATGAATTAAAAAACTGTCCAACTTTTGCCTCATTCAAAAACAAACCCAAAAAGTACCTAATTTCATCTTCATAGTTTCCTACCTTGTGCTTTAAAATTGCACTGTATCTAGTGCTACCCAATCCCCCAATCTTTATGTACCTAATCCAAACAACTTTACCATTATGATCATTGCTGTCATCTTACATGTGATATCAATATGCTGTATTGTGCCTATTAATCTCTGTTAAATTACCAGTCAAGCTGTCAATGCAATCAATCAGAGCTACCGATGTGCTTTAATATACCTACTAATCTCTCTCATCTCATTTTTTTCCTTGCAATGTACCAGTTATCACTTTATAATTTTTGCTAGAATTTACCTACTTAAAATTATCTGTTAGATTAAGGACCTGCCCAAAACGCTTGGCGTACTAGTGACTTTACAAGAATGTTAACACCATGCTATGTATCCTCACAAACCCAATGTACCTTCTTGTATATAAATAAATAAATAAATACTAAAGATAAACAAAAAATGAACCGGCTTTATTGAGCATAAAAGATTATGGCAATGTTTTGATGCTTTACTTCATCACGTAAGTTTCATATTACTTAATTCATCTAGAACAATTGACTCATTTTATAAGATAATCTGATATTTTCTCATCAGTAATTTATAATCTGATCTGTATTTTATTAACAGACTTGGGAAGAGAAGAAATATGTCTTCTCAGCTGTCACATCAGGCATCCGAGGTAACTGGGTGCAGGCTTTAAGAAATGCAGCGAATCTCAAGGAATCAAAGGACCGACCACTTACCCTTGGCGAGCAGATTGAGAGAGAGATTGTTGCTAAGAGAGACCGGCATAACTCACAAGGGTAAGCTTCAACACTGCTAAAAATACAGAATTATACATTTTAATAGGAAATGTGTCAACAAAATGGTAGATAAAAAAGTTGAAATGATAAGAGGAAGAGAAAATTATAAATAAGAGGAAGGAATTGTGTTAAACTTGTTGAGTTTGGAAGGAAATATGGTAAAGTGAGTAAAATAGGTACTGGGAAAACTTCTTTTCCATTGACTTGTATGTAAGGCTGCTCAGCGGTGGTCAGTATAATTTTGAATGAATAATGAATTTCAGCACGATTGTTAATACAATTTCTGTGAAGCAATATATGGGTTAAAGGTAAAGATGAGTATGTGGTATAAAGGGATGCACAGAGTAGTTGTGAAGCAGAATGGAATGCTTGAAAAGAATATACATGAATAATATTGCTGTATTAAAGTTTGTAGAATGAATTGTGCAGTTTATTGAAGTGCGCTGAAGGTCAGTGTTGAAAATTAAATACTTTTTCTCTATTATGTTTGTTAAAATGACTAAGAGAGGTAAGGAAATATTTATATTTGATACTAATACGCAAAATGGTGAGTTGAGAAAAAGTGAGTTTTTCACTTTCTAAATATTGTGAGGCACTGTTCATCTTGCTATCATGATGTAAGTAACGTGTTATGGGCCCCCTTTGTCATGGTAGCCATGTTAAAGTTATAAAGTAAATGTTTATTCACCTTTGTTACATTTGTGCCTAGTTAATTATAAATATTGTTTAACACTGTAAAGCCCCCCAGTAAGAGACGAGGTCTGGGGCTCGGGGAATCGACTCCCATAAATAATAATGAACCTGTGTTCAGGAATGATGAGCCTGCTCCGCACTGGTGTAACAATACACTACATAAAAGTTAACAGTAATTTATTCAAGTATAACTTCCCACTAGGACCGGGGAGCCGGTCGGCCGAGCGGACAGCACACTGGACTTGTGATCCTGTGGTCCCGGGTTCGATCCCAGGCGCCGGTGAGAAACAATGAGCAGAGTTTCCTTCACCCTATGCCCCTGTTACCTAGCAGTAAAATAGGTACCTGGGTGTTAGTCAGCCGTCACGGGCTGCTTCCTGGGGGTCGAGGCCTGGTCGAGGACCGGGCAGCGGGGACACTAAAGCCCCGAAATCATCAAGATAACCTCAAGATGTTGGTTGAAAGAAAAACTAGGACATTTAAGTCTTGTTGTATTCTCTGCTGAATATTTTGTTCATAGATAGGTTAGTAAGTGTATACCTGTCATATACCTGTTGATGATTCCAAAGATCAATGTCCCCTTGGCCCAGTCTATGACTAAGCCTCCTGGTTGATGGTTTGGTATTGTTTCTAATGAATTCATTTTGTTGGGGACAGGCAGCCTGTGAATGTACACACATTAGACTTGTATTGAGGTCCCTTCCCAAAGGTCAAACTACTGACCCTTCCTAGGACGCAACAACAGTTGATTTATTCCCTAGCAGTACCTATTTACTGCTAAGTGAATGGAGGCATTTGGTGAAACAAAAAATGCCCAATCATTTCTGTCTTGCCTGGAATTGAAACTCGAAATTCCCAGTTGTGAGTCAAGAAACGGGATAATAAAGAGTACGACGAAGATGAACAGAATTGGTAGTTCAGAGAATATTGGAATGCAGAAAACTTAATAGATTTAATATTTACAGAATAGGCTAAAAACTATGAATTTTTAAAAATTCAAGCTGGATTGAGAGAGTGGTGGATGTATGTGATGCTACAATACACATCATAGACAACATGGCAATTGAATTGGTGTAGCTGTCTATATCTTTGTTTTTCTAGTTATATCTGCTCTCCTATTTCTTACGAGCTAATGTCTCCTGATCCCCAAGAGAGTGAGAAATGGGATATTGATGGTTTAGCTTTTGCAGTTTCTGTAGCACATTGTGATTTAATTTTCCATTTCAGTTCAAATTTTGAGAGCATGGCAGCCGAGCGTGACCAGGGTAGCGATGTGCATAATGAGTCCATCTCATCGGTCAACAGCCGCTACGCATTTTCGTCTGATGACGAGTACCGAACTGCCTCAGAAACTTCTACTAGCAGCCACATCCAGACCAACGAGGATTACTTTGAGTGGGGTGAGAAGGATGGAAAATGTACCAAAACACTTCTCAGTGACTCCCATATCTCCCCAAATCCTGGTAGTCCACCCACCACTGCCAGTAGTAACTCGTGCAGCAATCTCAGTCTTGTTACCAGCCAGAGTCTTCCCAGCTCCCCACCTCTGCTCCGCACTCCTATCTCCAGGGTGAAAGGTGCATGTTTCTCCCTGTCTGAGCTTGTGCTTTTCAATTAATACTGTATATTGAGTGTCTCGATTCGTATTCTTGCTAAATTTTTGCTGAATGGCAAATGACAGTACAGTACATGTAATGTGTTAAAATTGTGTATAATTACACAATTGTTTCTTTTTCTTTAATAGAATAATTATAAATGTTCAAATAGAATAATCATAAATGTTCAAAGAGAATTGACTGTATTAAAAATTATGATAGTCAGATTTTATCGAGGGTATTGAAATATTTCTTTCCAGCAAAATTTCTCGTAGTATGTACAGTAATTCTAATTGTATTGATTAACCTCACTTGATTTAATACTAAACTGTGTCTATATATTTCCTCTATTTATGTTCTCTTACAGCATTTCTCCTGCATGTGTATACTGCACAACTTTGTACTCTAGTCCTTTACTTTCTATGAGCTCACTTATGCCTGCTTCACCTTGTGAACCAATAGGCACCTCCCTTGGCCACAAATCCTCTCCCCCACAACACAGGATTTCTGTGTCCATGTTCTTGAAATATCTGTAGTTTTAACCAATTGCCTGACAAGTCATTAGCTGCAATTTTGTATCTATTTATTTATGCTTTATTTATTTATTTATTTTGCTGTTGTATTTGAAGAGATCTTAAATTCTGACATACTGAAAGTTTAATTAATTGGAAGAATAATCACTGCAATACTGTACTGTATTGTTGCTGGAAGAAAATGAACTCTAAATCAACAAATGTCAATTTATGAAACCTGTACATCTTTTCTCAATCATGGGAGCTTAGTTTGCATTTATTACACAGTTTATGAGCTGCTAAGCACTATGAGGATGTCTGTAATGATGATACGCTTTGGACGAGAATGACCTCACAGCATTTAGAAGCTTATAAATTGTTGACTAAATATAGACTAAGCCATCATGATGGAGGAAAGACAAAGGTGAATCCTGGCCCCTGGACACACACAAATGTTCTCATTTTCCACATCTCTAATAAGCTGGAATATAATTTATTAAATAAATGTGTGATGTGTAGGGACATAATGCCATGATTTTATTTATGTTTTGTACTTAATTGGATGAATAATCATATGCACATTTTATATTACTTTTTTGATATGTCAGATCGTGCACGGTCACGATCAAACTCAAGATCCAGGTCTAGCAAGAGATCAAGATCATCTCCCCCATCCTCACGACGTAGTACCCGTGACGACTACCCATCTGTGGCCAAAGATGAATTGTCGGTGTCCTGCTTCTCCGAGTCTGGATCTATTCATTCCATCTCGGACTTGGTTGACAGGCAGCAACCAGAGAAAGTAAGTCATATATAGAGAATTTTGCCTTGAAGTATTTTTCCAGATTTGTAGTGCAGCATTGCTTCATTACTAAGAGAGGTCAGTGTATGGGTTAGTTCAGGGATATATTAGCAAATATAACATCTTATCCAACTCTTACACAATTTTTTATTTATTGGATAATGGAGATTATCCAATAAATAAAGACTTGCAATTTTCAATACATATATATTTTGGGAGTCTAGTGCTTCAGGTGCTAATATTTTTCTCTGTGACTTACAGTTGCATTCAGCATAATGGTGTAGTAATTAATTTGTTGTATCTGTGTCATGTGATGCTCTTCCATATGTCTTGGCTTACCATCCGTCTCATCATTGATTTCTTGCCGTCTCAAGTTGCAGACTTATCTGTTTCTCTGGTTTGTTGACAGCTGTTTCTTCACTAATTATATAATTATCTTAAAATAATTACACTTTTAAAACATGGCATTTTGGCCAACCCCAACTGGCCTTTGACAGCCACATATTTCACATATTTCATGAGTGAAAGTTGGTGAGCCCCAATCATCTGGCCTCCTACTTTGGATGGACAAACAGACATTCTATTTTATTGATACAGTATAGATAGCACTGTGCATCCCATAGTATACTTAGCATTGTGTAGTCTATAGTACAGTATTTTAGTCCATTATATATACAGTACATCACTGTAAGTAAGTTTAATAAGTAATAATATAAAGGTGAAGGTTAATTTTATTTACATAAGAGTAATGCTAGATTAATCACATAACAAGGTGATTACAAAATTGATCAAATAGATGATTCCTTTGTATGTGAACTGATATTGTAATGGAACTTGACATTACAGGAAGGTAGCATCACAACTTTAACGGGCTCTGGTGATGCTGTGTTGGTCGACCTCCTGGAGACGCAGGTAGAGAGTCTCAAGGCCAAACTGGAACAGACACAGGTGAGTTTTATTATGATGTATAGGTAGTGTTTGAGCCAGGAATAATTATTGGCAAATGTCAGAGTACAGTTTATGAAACCGAGTTATATGTTTGAAAAGATCAGAAGAGCAGAAGTTAAACTGTAACTTTTGGTCTCGCATATCACTAGAATTCTAAATTGATGATACTATCCTAGTCGTATACTGTACTTATAAAGTAGTTGCCTATAAAGGACCAGAAACTGTTGCGTTTCTAAGTTAAGGCTCCTTGGATGGTCCCTATACCAGAGCCCATATGGTTCATCCACTCGGGATTCGTATCACCCACTAGACTCTTGTCAACTTTGCCTCCTACTTTGTAAAGGAACACTTTAGATGGTCTTTTAACAAAATGAGAAGAAAGAGTGGTGACTAGCTTACAACACAATTATCCAAAACAAAGTTTAATACTATTAATACCCTCTGCAAGCAATACAAATAAATGCAACCAAGACTATTAATTGCTTGTTTTGCTACTTAATAATGGTAGATTATCCTGACCCCCACCAGTTGATAGCATCTGTTGTCACCACAAAGTCAGAGGAGCTGACAGTCCTCATTTTTGTCTGGCATTTCCCCTATGTTTGCAGTGATGTGTTTCCTAGGAGGATATTGTGTTGCCTCTCTTCCCCGTTCAGGGTGTTTTTGAGTTTTTCAATTCCTTCCTTGAGCATTTTGTTCTATATTTTGCACAGTCAATTTACCCCCAGTGCCAGCATCTACTTCAGCCCCATTCAGCTTTTGGTTTCCCAGCTTCCTCTAGTTTCTTCCCCTATCATCTCTCACAAGATCTTCATCTTTAGTTACTGCCGGTGTGAGCTCCAGTGGTATCTGAGCTTGTATTTCCAGCTAGGCTCTACCACTACCATTCCTCTTCACTTCAGAAGGTTCATCTGAAGATGGTCCAGAACATTTTTCCCCCCATCCCCCCTTCCTTCCTGGTTTAGAGGATTGTCAAATTGTTTTTCTTCCTTTAACTTAAACATGACCCATTTGGTGACTGTTTTAGAGTTTTCTCTGGTTGGATGAGGTTTTCCTCTTGTTTTTGTGCTCTGGATCTGAATCCCTGGATCCCCTGGTTTGGCCCTTCATTACCTTTGTGCTCCTTTGATCTATGTTATCCCTTGGGTCCTTGAGTATTTTCATTGCTCTCCCTGGTGCTTGCAGGCATTGAGATTTGGCTCTTTGGTCCTTTGGTAGTGAATTTCTCTAGGCTCTGGTGCCCCTATGACTGGTGCCTTTGGGTGACTGATGCCCACTGCTTTGGGCATTGCTGGTGGATTTTATTAAATATGTGTATATATATATACAACCCACCTGCTTCTAGCTGCTACGTGACTTAGTCCAGTTTTAGTGGCTTGGATTTGATAGCCCTGTTCTTTCTCCCACCTGTGATCAGAGATCTTGTCCCATTGATTTGTATGGGGCTTCTTTTGGGTGCCTGGTTGTTGGGTTCCCTAGGGTCAGTACTCTACTTCTTCCTGTGGCTCAGGCTGGCTTTGTTCACTGGATTACTCACTGGATTGCTTCCTTATATGCTTGGTTCTTTCTGGGATATTTGTAGCCTTGCATGTAATATGAAGTTTGCTCAGGGATCCTCTGATTGACATTAGCTCAGAAATGTGTTGTTAATTGTGATGGATTCTCTTGTCCATCACTACCATCACCTCCACCATTTTGAGCTAGTCCCTAGAATTGTAATAACTATTGCTTACAAAGGGTGTTGAGGGTTTTGATTCCTCATTTATATTATTCCAAACTGGTGACTCAAGTTAGACTCGACACTCTCCCTTCTCTAATTTCATCCTGAGACCATCTGAAATATTCCCTGTTATTGTGTGGGACAATGTGAAGAAGAGCCTGGACTATAAGCTCTGGCTCTAGGAAGCAATGAGGGACCAGCTTAGAAAGAAGTACATCATTACTCTTCGCTTCCATATTTGATTAATTTTGAAACCTTTTTATTAATGTGTTAAACAGTGTAGCTAGTTTTGTATATTTAAAATTATAACTAGTATACCCTGATATGGTCATAACTTTGCTCGTCTGTGATAACATTCTTGTTATATCTCCTAATGCATTAAATAATTACTGTACATAAAAAATGTAAATATTTCAACAGTTTTATACTGCCTTTGCTTGACTCTGGACTGTAGAAACTGACTTGTAGACTTATGGATTACTGATCTGAAGTGCCTAGTACCTCTAGTTATCTCAAGTTCAGCTTAGCTATTTTCTTTTTATCATTGTAATTAGTAAAAATAATAATAATATTATTATGATTATTGACATTTTCTATTCATTAGGACTTTGTAAAATATTTAGGGTGTTGGATACTATCTGAACCTGTCATCAGTTTCTTTTGCCTGAAGAGTTTCTTATCGATTTATACCATAATCGATATGTGACTTGTTTTTGTGTTTGTAGTCTGGTGGTAATGCAAGATATTTAATAGCTGGCCTATAGTTCCTGAATCCATACTGTAATACCAGGTAGTGATATTCATTAGCACTGCCTGAAACACTTGCTTATGGCTATGGCTATATGTGTTGGTCTCAAGAAGTGTTGCTGTTAGCATATTCCACATGTGGAATGTAGTAGAATATGATAGAAAAAGGAATCGTACTTATGCAGTCATCTAATGCAAGGCAGATAGGTAGGTATATTGGCAAAATATACAAGAATTATTGTATTTAATTAGTAGCATTCATACATAGTTTATACGTAAGGGAATTATGAAATGTAAGTAGCTATGGTTAATAGGTCATATACCTACAATACTTGCCTTGCACTGTAAATATCAGTTGATCCTCCAAAAAGTGATAAGTGCACGTTTCCAAAGTGATGATACTGACTGAAGACTGTTATCATGTGGTGCATTAATCAGGCTGACTATCTGGAGCTGCACAAAGAGAATTCTGGCCTGAAGACTCGTCTGCGTGGTGGCAGAGGAGCCGCTCACTCCAACACTGCCACCGGCGCCCACCATCACCACCACCACCTCCACCATCTCAGCCAGTCTGACTTTGACCTGCTTCACCAGGTACTAGGCATTGTCAATCTCCAGGAAGGTCAGACATGTTAGAAAACAAATTTGGAAACTTGGAAGAATAGACTTACTATCGTATAGGCTCTGTAACTGTGTAAACTGAAAATCTTGGAATTTGAGGTTATAGTGACTGGCCTGTATTATAGAATTAATGTGTCCAAGTTTTGAAATTATGTTTCTAATTTTTATAACTGATTTCTCCTTGGTCAAGGAATGGGGCCTAGCATGCAGGATGCAGCACCTATGGATAACAGTTATTGATGGTTGAGGGAATTTAACAGCAGATGACAGTTTCTTTCATTGGTTGTCACGAGACCAATTTCTCATTCTGGCTAACATTGGGCTGTTATGTAACAAAATGTACACAACAAATCAACTTGCAGCATAATGTGAAAAGTTTGTACTTGTGTTTATCTGCATAGATCCTCAGTTGTGGAACAAAGTAGACTGAAATTCCTAAGAGTACAAACTTGTTCACTTTAAAATTGGAGTTATTCCATCACCAATCATTGGAATACACCAAGATATGTTGTTACAACACTGAAGAGTGGGTGATTTGTCTCTCTCCTTTACATGGAACACGACTCATTTTGAAGACTGACTCATGGCTCGAGTTGCCAATGTTTGGCCTACTTCTGGTCTATCTTTTTCAAATGGCACAATATTCTTCAAGCACCTTATTTTGCATGGTATTTAAATTTGGAAGCCATAGTTAAGGTCACATGAACAGCACTGACTTCTCTGTCTAGATTGTGATTGAATATAAAAGAGAAAATCATTTACAGTCAAACACAGATATAAATGTATTGAAAATGGAGAAGACTTCACAACTATTTCTACAGTATTTAAAGGCAGTAAACAGCAGTCACATACCTATTATTGAACAGTGTAACGACCAAAAATTACATCAGTAGTTGTAACCTGACTAGATCTTCAGAATTGACTAGAATTTATTTTCCCCAGACTATAGTTTTACACAAGACTAACCTAATAATATAAATTATTGCCATCTTATATGTCACATATGTAGTGTGGGCATAAACAAGTGGTTATTCCATGTGTGGATACTTAACTTCTAACACACCTATTTGTGATCATTGCCTTGTGTCTCATAAAACTAGTTTCTGTGAAGCAAATCAAATGGTTATTGGAGTATGCCCGTCAACTGGTCCCATGCACTGGTCTCATGCACGACAGCACATTCCCCAGTTCTCTGGACACACTTTCCCTGATACGCAAGCTCACACCTCTCCTGGTACCCAAGCTCACACCTCTCCTGGTACCCAAGCTCACACCTCTCCTGGTACCCAAGCTCACACCTCTCCAGGTTGACCAAACCACACAATAGAAAGTAAAGGGACGACGACATTTTGGTCCGTCCTGCACCATTCTCAAGTCGATTGCCATTCTCTCACAATCGACTTGAGAATGGTCCAGGACGGACTGAAATGTCGTCGTCCTTTTACTTTCTAGTGTGTGGTTTGGTCAACATATTTCAGCCACGTTATTGTGACTTCTCATCTGCACTTCTCCTGGTACCCAAGTTTGAACATTTCATTATACCCTTCCTGTGTTATTTCATATTCATATTTTCCACAATACCCAGGGTTATACTGCATCTTCCATGATACCCAAATTCGTAAGTTCCTTATATTTGTGTTGCATTCAAGGCAGCAGTGAGTCAATTTTTTTTTTTTTTTAGTATTATCTGGATTTGCTTTCTAACTTTGAAGAACTTGATCTTCAAGATTAGACCATTGTATTAATCAGATGGTATTTTTTTCCCTCATAAATTGGAATGTTTTTGACAGATATCCAATAACTAAGCTTCTGTAAGATTGTTTCACAATTACTGCAAGTTCTTAATTTAAATTTAACTCGTTTTGTGTGTTTGATAAACTGTTAGCATAGTTGTAATAATGATGATCCTTGGGCATCTGATTCTTCTTGCCACAGTGTCCGATGTTTGCAAGCTTTGGAAGCCTAGTTTTGTGTCACTGGAGCTTCTTTATCTAAATGGATTGTTGTTCAGTATTGATAAAATCTGTCTGGCTAGGTTTTATTTTTAATTTGTGTTGCTAGGCATATTGCCAGTTGAGGCTAACAAGCTGTGTCTGTTCTGATGGGAAGGGGGAAGGGGGTAAATACAGAAGATGTTCTCTTAAAATGGTTGTTCATAAGGCATGAGAACTAACTGGGCCCTTTGCTCATTCGTCATGGCAAGCATTCAGTTGCCTGAAACTGTTTAGAAGGGAAGGGAATTGCCAGGATAAAGCGCCAAGCCATTACGACTATATAGCACTTCGAAGGGGTCCAGGATAAGGTTTTTGGGATGGGACAGGGGGAAGGAATGGTTTAGCGAGAACAGTGGCAGCATCAGAAGGCATTACATCTAGATATTTAGGCAGGAGAGGTTGTAAGTGTGTGCATACATCTAGGCCTCTTGCATGGTACCATATCTATTCACAGGGACATTAGAAAGAACTTTTTCAGTGTCAGAGTAGTTAACAGGTGGAATGCATTAGGCAGTGTTGTGGTGGAGACTGACTCCATACACAGTTTTAAATGAAGATATGATAGAGCCCAGTAGGCTCAGGAATCTGTACATCAGTTGATTGACAGCTGAGAGGCAGGACCAAAGAGCTGAAGCTCAACCCTTACAAGTACAACTAGGTAGTACAGAGCAATATAATCTATACATAAAAAATTATTGTTTTATCTCACTGGGATATTCAGCCAAACCCCAATAATCTTTGCTCCATGTATTCAAGTCAAGTATGTGCTTGTGTATTTTTATAAGGATGCTCTGATCCTGCTTTTGTGTTGAGATTTTAAAATAAAATCACTTACTTGGGAAGGCTTTATAATTTAGTTGTTAGACAACATGATGGAGTGATAGACGGCCGACAGGCCTTAATAAAAACACCTCTACTGGTTGGTGGGAGGATAAAGACTTAGGGTATTGGGACAGGGGGGCCTTTGTTGAAGAAAGTTATATGTAGAGGGATTAAACCTCGGCTTTGGCCTGTCTGCTTCATTTTCAGTGTGCAAAAATGAATGCAATTGTGACTGCTGTGCTTCATGTACCTCATCAGGTCTTTGTAAATCTTATAAGTAAATATTCTAAATACAGTATTGACTGTCACACATCAGTCTTGTTCATCCACCACCAGTTGCACACTGTTTTGTCCCCTCTGTGAAAGTACAGTGTGTATCCCGGCAGCAGGTTATCACTTAAGTTATGTGGTGGCCTTTAACGTGTGGCCAGTGCATATTTGTATTGTGTTTTTCTTTTATTGTGCGTGTCATTTTTTAATTTAAAGGAATGAAGGTCCAGAGTTATTCTCTAAAATAGATATAAGGCATTGCTCACAAATGGGTATCTTTATTCAAGCAACAATACTTGCATTTTAAAACCACCATTCTAGTGAGAACTAACAAAATAATTCATATTAACCTACAACTTTAACAAACATAATATTTAACCCCTTATCAGTATAATTATGCTGCAAAATGTATTAAGTACAGTAGCACTGTTTTAGGAGGTGCATTATAAAAGTTAATTATTTAATGATTGATTATATGGAATTTTAAACAAAATTATTTATGGTATTAAGTAATAGCTTGCAATAGCTACGTAAGCTTGTATGGCTGCAGGAGTTTAAAACAAATAAAGTTACTGTAAAAGTTTTTCCACAGTTACAAAAGCTATAAACATTTTAAAACATCTGTAAAAACAAAACCTTACTTGCTTGGAAATTTAGATATTGAGTGTTGAGCATCGCGGTAGCATTGGCATCTTTTCCCTTGCAGTCTCCTTCTAGTAGGTCAAGAGCAAAGCTTGAGCTTAGTCTTGCCGAAGCTCGCGAGACCATAGCTTCCCTTACGGCCGACCTAACCCAACTACGCAAAAAGTTGGATGTATGTGAGGGTGATCTGGACAGGTCAGAGAGGGAGGTTGATAAGCTGAGACGTGACAAGGAGGAGATGACCTCGGATACGTACAACCTGAGGCATCGTGTGGCCAGTCTTGAGATGCAGGTAAATAATGACTTGAAAAGGGGGGATCTCAAGCATTGGTTGGCCTTCCCTAAGGTATTCTTTGATAATTTTAGTCAATTTGTACTGTAAGTTTGACAGTTTTGGCAACACAAATAATTTAAGAACATTCAAATTGATGAATAGAGTAAATGGTTTGGAAGTAAGTAGAGTTTGATGTGCAGCTTCATTTCAGTAAGCTAGATATGAAGTTAAGCTATTTTCATGTACCTTTTCCATTTCATTTACAAATGGTTATACTGTATTTGAAATAAAGCTGATACTTCTGTAGATAAATTGATTGCATTAAACAGTGTTCTCTTGTATATATAAACAATTCTTTATAATAACTATGCATTTTTTAACCAAGTTGAATATGTTCTGTACAGTACTTCAAATTTAATTCAGAATTGTATTTAACAATAGTTGTACATTTATAATTACTGTAGCTTAGTGTAAAAAATCACTATACATAAAATGCCCAACCTCCAGTAATGATAATACAGCAATTATTTACTCAAACATACATTAACTGTTGGACCCCAACAAGTTCAAGTTTTGTATTATTGAATTAACCAAAATGCCATACTGTACTAAGAGAATGAAAATGTTGCTAAAGAATCTAATCTGTCCAGGGAATTCTAGGCCTAATGTATGCTATCTGAGGCCTAATATACTACACATATGTGCTAATCTAAGCATAGGGAAGTTGTGCAGTTAAGCAGGGTGATATTTGAGATGAGGGCAGTATGGGAAACTTTTCAAACATCTTTGTACATAATACTGTTACTAGGAAGCATAGGAATATATCATCCAGCTAAAGTTTGTAGTAAAAAATTCAAATCATTCACACTTAAACTTAAATGGCTCCACTCTGAATACTCCCCAGTGGTTCTTTGTCTAAATTGTGAGGATTTGCTTTGGGGTCTTCCTTTGAGGGGCTGGACTCTGCAAGTAGCTTGTATTCTGGCTACTTGGGGTTTGGCTTTGCTTGCGACTCATGTTCGGAGGCATTTCTGGCATTCTCATGGTAGGTCTCGTTTCTGTCTTTTCACCATAGCCGACATGTCATTCCATTGAATTTGTAAGACATTTGTTTGCCCCATTGTTGATTCCTTTGCGTCAATGTGGAACCAGCGACTTTCAGTTTATATGACTTCATTCCCTGATAGTGAGACTCTTGTTGTAGATGCCTTTTGGTTTGACTGGGGTCCGTGGGGATTTCTCTCTCTCTTCCCTCCAGTTTGGTTGGTATTCCAGGTTCTCTTCAGACTAGAGACATTCTCCAACAGGGTTCTCCTATTGACTTTTTTTTTTTTTTTGGCCGGCCTACCTACCTTGTGGAATTTCTGAGGATCAACGGACCTGTGGCCTAGTCTCTGACCAGGCCTCCCTGGTCGGAGGGAGGCCTTGCTGTAGTTTCCTGCTCTTTGGGCTTATTGTTCAAACTTAACATTTTCTATGGTTCTGGCTCTGCCCGTTTTGGCATATTGGCCAGAGATGTTTCGCAATGGTTCAAGGCTCTCCAGCGATCTGCAGGTTTCGAATTTTTGACACATGCCGTTCTTTGTATGGTTTGCAGGTGGCTAGTCTTTTGGTGTTTCGCTTGCAGCTGTCGTTGAGGCAATGGTACGAGGTTTGTTGGTTTCCTTCCTTCCTATTTCTCATGCCAAATACTCACCTTGTATCATTTGACCTTGGCAGAGCCACTGTTGTTGGTGTTATCACTTAGCTGTTGACGTTTTGTCAGCCCTGTTTCACTGGATGTCTCGGGCATTTTTTGTTTTCACCTCTGAACTGCTCATGCTCCTCCTAAACCTTCTCGGTTTTTAGATGGAGATTTTCTCTCCTCTCTCTGGTTTTCTGTTGCCTCTTCAGTCCAGGTTTGTTTCCTCAAGGCAACAAACTTTTGTTGGCCCTCACTTCTGGTTGTATGGTTGGGAAACTTCATGCTTTCCTCTGGAAGTAGGAGTTTTGTTCTTTTGTCCCTGGATGTTGGTTTCTTGACTTACGGTCCTATCCTTTCTGCTTAAGTACGAGACATCTGGTTTCTGGAATAGTCCCTTGGTGATTGATGTTTGGTTGGTTCAGCTGGAGATGTATCATTGGACATTTGCTGTTACCTTTGCACCACTGTGTGTGTAATTACCTAAGTGTAATTACCTAAGTGTAGTTACAGGATGAGAGCTGCTCTCGTGGTGTCCCGTGTACCCAGCACTCTTTGTCATATAACGCTTTGAAGCTACTGATGGTTTTGGCCTCCACCACCACCTCACCTAACTTGTTCCAACCGTCTACCACTCTGTTTACAAAAGAGAATTTCTTATATTTCTCCTGCAGCTTTGTTTTGTTAGTTTAAATCTATGACCTCTTGTTCTTGAAGTTCCAGGTCTCAGGAATTCTTCCCTCTCAATTTTATCGATTCCTGTTACTATTTTGTACGTAGTGATCATATCGCCTCTGTTTCTTCTATCTTCTAGTTTTTGCATATTTAATGCCTCTAACCTCTCCTTGTAGCTCTTGTCCTTCAGTTCTGGGAGCCACTTGGTGGCATGTCTTTGCACCTTTTCCAGTTTGTTTATGTGCTTCTTAAGATATGGGCACCATACAACCGCTGCATATTCCAGCTTTGGTTTAACAAAAGTCGTGAAAATTTTTTTAGTACTTCACCATCCATGTATTTAAAAGCAATTCTGAAGTTAGAAAGTGTAGCATAGGCTCCTTGCACAATGTTCTTAATGTGGTTCTCAGGTGACATTTTTCTATCTAGAACCACCCCTAGATCCCTTTGTCAGAATTCTTTAAAGATTTCTCACATAATTTATAGGTTGTGTGGGATTTATGTTCTCCTATTCCACATTCCATAACATGGCATTTATTCACATTAAATTCCATTTGCCAAGTGGTGCTCCATATACTTATTTTGTCCGGGTCTTCTTGAAGAGCATGACAATCTTCTAGGTTTCTTATCTTCTCTATTATCTTAGCATCATCAGCAAACATGTTCATATATTTCTTTATTCCATCTGGTAGATCATTTATGTAGACAATGAACATTACCGGTGCAAGAACTGAACCCTGTGGTACTCCACTTGTGACATTCCTCCAATCCTATACATTGCCTCTGATTACAGCCCTCATTTTTCTATCAGTTAAGAAATTTTTCATTCATGCTAGAAGCTTACCTGTCACCCCTCCAATATGTTCCAGTTTCCAGAACAACCTCTTATGTGGAACTCTGTCACATGTGTGACAGAAACCTGTATGGAACTTGTGTGTATATTGGGGAGGATGCTCTGTACCTCTGGTGTCCCAAGTTTCTTGTTCCAGGGCCATGGAGCAAGTTATCTGCAGGTTGTCTGTCTAAGGTTGTCTGTAATCTCATCAAATTTAGCAAGCCTGTAGTCTACCCTTGGGCCCATGATGTTTGTTTGTGGCTCTGTCCACTTTTTTTTATGACCTGGGTGGATATTTTGGTTCAGGGGTTTTGGTGGTCTAACAGCATGCTGAGAGTTTGTTCCTTGGTGAATGTACTTTGTCCGTGCTAGGCATATGTGGGTTTATGTCGCTTCAGGTAGCGACATAAAGCCACCACCGGACTTAGCCACATAATCCCCCCCCCCAGCCTAGCCAACCAAGCAGCAACCAACGGACCCTTCTGGAAGCCGGCTATCTCATTCTTTCTTTGCCAGAAAAGAAAGAGAAGGCTGCAAATGAACAAAACGATCTCCAGGATCTAATGAACAGAAGAGAGCATGAAGTCCTGGAGAAGAGCATGGAGCTCTTTCTTCCCCCCCCCTCTCTCTCTGAGGCCAAGGACCAAAGAAGGTTCTTGGCTTGCTGTTTTTGCTAAATAAGAATTGAATTTTGTTTGCCTCCTGTGTTCATTGGCCTCTCTTATAATCAGCTTTTTGGTTCATCTCAAGTACTGATACACGAGTCCAACTTCTAGATAAGCACAGTTGGATGAATACTTAAATAACATGTCAATAGAAGACATGAGTGAACTGTATTTGGTTGGCTGTGGTGTTAACACAACCTACTTCCTCTTAACCTTCAGGATGATTGCTGCTGCTACCAGACATATTCTTGGCAAAAAATTACCAAAGTTACTATGAAAACAAAGAAAGTTACCGGGCATTTAAAAAAATGTTTCAGTAATGACCCAGCACTGTGGTATAACATGAGTCAAGAGCACCTTGCCTGTTTAGCTTAACTAGGCTTGGACAGGTCAACTTGGGGCAGGCAGGCAGGCATGTTATGTAGACTGCCAGGTGGAAAAGATCCCCAAATTTTAGCAGGAAAATAGTCTTCATCCTGTACAGAGTATTTAAGAAACTTGTATTTGTTACAATATTGGATAATATTTATTTAGTTCTTACTGTAATGAATTGTTTTAACATAATTCTTGGTTATTCTATACAAAACGGATCATAGCAGATCATGCCCCCTCCAAACAGACCCTCCCGACTCCCTCGACACCCCCAACCCTGGAACAACCCACTCCAACACTGCCCATACCCCCCGCCTCAAGCCACTGCTCTATGGGATTAATACAATATGGCCTGATGCCTGTCTGCAGTACAGGTATTCGGCAAAATCTCCGGTTTTCCCCATTTCTGTATGGATATGGTGAAGTGCGTCGGAAAGTTATCTGGATTTGATTTAGAACCTATACCAGACTGCACTAACCGGCCAAACTTCCGGTTTTCCGAATTTCTATCAGAATATGGCAAAGTTTTGTCAGAAAAATATCCAGCACGATTTTCACCAGATAACCCAAATATTTGGATCATTGGGCTCTGGATAAGCGGGTTAATATGATAGTTTTGTAAATTATTTTGTTTTATGAACTCCACAATGTAGGACTTTTTATTAGTTGAACCATTTAATAGCTACAAATATATTACAAACTCCCTGGCAATACTGCCCTTCCCTATATGGAGTGTCCTGGTAGACTATTGGTTGCCTTATCAGCTGAGTGTCTCTTCCTTCACCGAAGAGCAGGAGCCGAATCATAACAAGGTCTACCTCATCAATCCGAACATTTAAGGATAGTAGTGTGTGTGTCTAGGAGAGGAGGCAGAGGAGGAGATTCAAGAATTTTTATGCTTGTTCATCTTTTGAAACAGTTTCTGAGGAGGGTTGATGAGTTGAAATGTATTGTAATTCAGTGCTACCATCTGGTGGTGGGAAGGACAGGTAACCGATGAACCATGGCTTTATGAATGAGTAGGATTTCAGCTGACGGCTCACTTTACCTGGATGATATCCTCCAGTGCTTCCTAGTATCAGGTTAACCAGAGAAGACTTTTCAAAAGTTTCCTATGGAATTAGTAAATTGAGGTCACCCTGCTTGACTACAGGAATTTGCTCCCATCTGGATGGCAGACCCATACTTTGTGGGACAAGCAAGTAACTGCTTGCATGCACTTTTTTTATATATACAGCACTCAAGTTTTTTTTTTTCAGGAGTTAATGCATTTATAATTACATTCATACATAAAAGGACTACAATTCTGTAAATTCACACCTATTACCACATATTATTAGTGATAAATCATTAAAATCTAAGTATAAGACAAAGGTTACAAAAGTAAAAGATAAAATAAGCACAGTACATTACAAACAAAAGTATACATTATAACGCAAACACCAGTCCCAAATCTGTGCGATCACAACCTATTTAGTCTGAACTTGTGTGGTAGATATGGTGGAAGTGCTGATAGTCAAAATAGAGATCCTAAATGTAGTTGTTGTCCTTGTATATAAGTCACCGGAGGCAAACCCTCAGCAGTTTAAAGACCAACTAATGAAAATAGAGCACTGCTTGGAAAACCTCACAAATCCAGCTCCGAACATCATCCTGCTTGGGGACTTCAACCTACGGCACCTGAAATGGAAGCACCTGGCTAATACAGTAATATCAGAAAGAATACCAGGAAGTAGCCTAAATGAGCAGGCACATGCAAATGACCTGCTACGGATGTGCGATAGGTTTGCCTTAAACCAGCAAATAGTAGAACCAACTAGGAAGGAGAACACGCTGGACCTCATTTTCACTAATAATGATGAGTTGATCGGGAACATAATGATTACAAATACCTGTTACTCAGATCACAACTTAATTGAAGTTCTGACAACCATGGGGAATGGACCTTCAAAACCAGTCCAGATTCCCGGTGGAGGAGATTTCAGCAAATTCAACTTCAATAATAAACGGATAAACTGGGAGCAAATAAACCAGGACTTCACAGAAATAAACTGGGAAGAACAGCTAGGAAATGCAAACCTGAACCAGTGCCTGGAAAAAATAAGCTCAGTAGCACTAGAGATATGTTCAAACCGCATACCCCTAAGAAAAAAGAGAAAGAGATGCAGATTGGAACGGGAACGTCGTTCCCTATATAGGCGAAGAAAACGAATCGCGGAACAACTTGAGAGTCGCACCCTATCTCAAGAACGGCGAAGAAGGTTAGGTAGAGAAATAGAAACAATTGAACTCAAGCTACAAGAATCATACAAAACTCAGGAGAGGCAAAGAGAGCAAAAGGCCATCAGTGAAATAGAGAGAAATCCGAAATATTTTTTCTCCTATGCAAAATCAAGATCAAAAACCACATCTAGTATCGGGCCCCTGCGAAAGGGAGATGGAACTTTCACAGATGACAACAAAGAAATGAGCGAGTTACTGAGGAAGCAGTACGACTCTGTTTTCAGTGAGCCATTAAATGCACTAAAGATTGATAACCCAAATGAATTTTTCATGGATATGATACCAACATCAAATCATATATCAGACGTCGCCCTATCCCCACTAGATTTTGAAGAAGCCATAAACAGTATGCCTATGCACTCTGCACCAGGCCCGGATTCTTGGAACTCCATATTCATCAAGAACTGTAAAAAACCACTATCGCAGGCCCTTCACATTCTGTGGAGACAAAGCCTAGATACTGGCGTTATCCCTGACATACTAAAAACAGCAGAGATAGCACCACTCCATAAAGGAGGAAATAAGGCAGAGGCAAAAAATTACAGACCGATAGCACTAACATCGCACATCATAAAAATTTTTGAGAGAGTGCTAAGAAGTAAGATCACAAAATACATGGAATCACAGCATCTCCATAACCCCGGACAACATGGTTTCAGAACAGGGCGCTCTTGCCTGTCGCAGTTGCTGGACCACTATGATATGGCATTAGATGCTATGGAAGACAAACAAAACGCTGATGTAATTTACACAGATTTCGCAAAAGCTTTTGATAAATGTGACCATGGTGTTATTGCACATAAAATGCGTTCAAAAGGAATTACCGGGAAAATAGGCAGATGGATCTACAATTTCCTGACTGACAGAACCCAATGTGTAATAGTCAACAAAATAAAATCCAGCCCATCAACAGTGAAGAGCTCAGTCCCCCAGGGTACTGTGCTTGCTCCAGTACTTTTTCTCATCCTCATATCGGACATAGACCAGAACACAACCTATAGCACTGTATCATCCTTTGCAGATGACACTAGGATTTTCATGAGAGTTGGCAACATAGAGGACACGGCAAACCTCCAATCAGATGTAGATCAGGTCTTTCTATGGGCTACAGAAAATAATATGGTATTCAACGAGGATAAGTTTCAGCTCATGCGCTACGGAAAAATTGAAAATATAAAAACAGAAACCACGTACAAAACGCAGGCAAGTCATAACATAGAACGAAAAGGCAATGTAAAGGACCTGGGTGTACTCATGTCGGAAGACCTTACCTTTAAAGAACACAATAAAGTAGCCGTCACAACTGCAAGAAAAATGACAGGTTGGATAACAAGAACTTTTCACACTAGAGATGCTATACCGATGATGATACTTTTCAAAACGCTTGTGCTCTCTAGAGTGGAGTACTGCTGCACAATGACAGCCCCTTTCAAAGCTGGAGAAATTGCTGACCTAGAGAGCGTGCAGAGATCCTTTACTGCTAGAATCCACTCAGTAAAACATCTAAATTACTGGGACCGACTAAAGAGCCTAAATCTGTACTCCCTTGAGCGCAGGCGGGAGAGATACATAATAATTTACACGTGGAAAATAATTGAGGGGCTGGTCCCAAACCTGCACACAGAAATAACACCACATGAGACCAGAAGACATGGCAGGATGTGCAGAATACCCCCGTTGAAAAGCAGAGGTGCAACAGGTACTCTGAGAGAGAACTCTATCAACATCAGAGGCCCGAGACTGTTCAACACGCTTCCACTACACATAAGGGGCATAACTGGCAAACCCCTCACAGTGTTCAAGAGAGAACTGGATAAGCACCTCCAAAGGATACCTGATCAACCAGGCTGTGACTCATACGTCAGGCTGCGAGCAGCCGCGTCTAACAGCCTGGTTGATCAGTCCAGCAACCAGGAGGCCTGGTCGACGACCGGGCCGCGGGGACACTAAGCCCCGGAAGCACCTCAAGGTAGCCTCAAGGTAGGTAGATATATTGAGATCTCTTAACATAATATACACAGTATTTTAACCTACATGGACTTGGAGGGTGCTGTTACAATTCAGCACTACCTGAACAAAACTGCGCCAAATTCCAAATAAAGATCAACCATCGAATTTTACTTTTTCCCACGCTCTATAGCAAAGTTTTTTTTAAGCAAAATATTAATTTCACTCCATATGAAAATCTTAAATTAATTTTCTCTTTTCCACTAAACTCCCCCCCTCGCCCTCTTCCCTACTGAAAGATTGCCCCTGAATCTCAACTTTTTCCCTATCAGCTCCTATCCCAGCTACCCTCCCAGCCACCCTCCCAGCCACCCTCTCAGCCAGCCTAGCCCCCCCCTCTCTCTCAATACCTTCAAATTATAATTATCCTTAGGAATTTCTATTTGGCCAACATTGGCATTCTTTCTCTTCCTTCTCATGACACATTTTGCCATCGACTTCATGCTGCATTAAATTCTCACTTATACTTTTTTGCATTAAATGTTTTCCTGATCTTTTTTTTTTATAAAGTTTAATTGATCTATATCATTTTGTACTACTCAATTTTGTCTTTGTCTCCACTGTAGATCAAGGAACTGCTTGACCGTGTAGAGGAGCAAGAGCACGACCTCTCGGAGAAGGCATCCTGTGCCAACGAACTCAACGAGATGAGGAAGAAGTGAGTTGTTCCAATCTCTCTCTCTCTCTTCGTGTTGTTTCATTCAGTGTGTTGATGTCATTTGAAGGGTTTTGTAGATGTTTGATGATGTGGACATCTTGTCTTGATGTTTGATGGTGTTGACATGTTGTGTAATCACACCTTAGTGTAATTGCCTATTTAACTTTTTGTATAGTGGTTTGATAATGTTGAGACCATCTGGGGGTGTTGTGTGTAGATCTTTGATGATAATGAGACTATCTTGGGGGGGGGGTGTAGATGTTTAGAACATCTGGGGGGTGTTGTGTGTAGATGTTTGATGATGTTGAGACCATCTGAGTGTTGTGTGTGGATGTTTGATGTTGAGGAGACCATCTGGGGGGTGTTGTGTAATTTGACAATGATCTATTCTACAATTCTTTCTATATTCTGTTTTATCATTCACATCAATATTTTGTAATCAATATTTTGATTATGTTTCTAGTTACCAATAATGTGCAAGAGTTCACACTTTAAAATATAAATAAATAAATAAATAAATAAATAAATAAATAAATAAATAAATAAATAAATAAATAAATAAATAAATAAATAAATAAATAAATAAATAAATATATATATATATATATATATATATATATATATATATATATATATATATATATATATATATATATATATATATATATATATATATAATATATATAATATATATATATAATTTATTACTAGTATTGGATTAATTAATATATTTCTTGTTGAATCATTATGAGGAATGAAGTGTAATAATTTTCTCTTATTACTTTAATTATATAATCAGCTAGTTATTTTTCATTTCACATCATTTTTTTTTCCATTTGATACAAAATCTCAATGACTGATGGAGTGTATGGTTAACTGAATGACTGGAGAAAAACGTAACTGAAGCAGTAATATAGTGGTGTGTTGCCAGTCCAGTACACATGTGCACACCCACTCCCAGTCTCATAAATCTTCATACCGGTGGTTATGGCTGCAGCTGCCATCTGGGGAGCACCATAAGGCTCAGTCTGTCTTCTCTGCCACTGGGGCTTACCACCTTAGAGGATCTTAATTAGGCGTGGGAAGAATGCGGCCCACTGCAGGCCAGTTGCCTCGCTTGCATTATGCACCATTTGACAAGGCTCTCTAGGTCTGTTCCTCCTCGACTTTTGTCTTGGAAAGCTGCTCAGTGTGCTCTTAAGAAGTGACAAGTGAACTATTGTTTAGCCTGGAAGTAAATAGTTGTATATTTATATGTACTTTTATGTGTGGTGATATATTGGTCAAGACGTGTGTTACATTGATGTATTTTGGTGATAAAAAATTCTGGTGATATATTTGTGAGGTTACATATGCACATAATGTCTTCTCTGCTGTGGTGGTAAATTTGTGAAGTTACTTGTAGTATTTCTTTCATAACTTCCTAAATTTGGCTTGCCAACTGATTGAAGTAGTCCTTATAACTGCACTGTAAATCCCTTATAATAATGAGTGTCTGTTACTAATATAACAACTTGTCGTTGACCTTAGTAGTTCACTCGGCTGTGGTTTGTTTTGCGATGCATTGTGTGTTTATAACTAGTTAATGTGTGCATGTTCATGTGTAGGTACAATGAACTCCTGGAGCACCTGTCAACCCAGTCTGGTAGTGTTAACTGGAAACAAAACTTCCAACTTCTGGAGAAGAAGTAAGGCAGTCTGTCTGTCACCTGTTTTTGATAGCATTTATACAATATTTTTGTATTTTGTACAATAATTTGTATTTTATATAAATTTTGAAATATATACAATAATTTAAATATTTTTATTAAATACTGAATATAAAATTCACAAAGGAACTTCAGTAGGAGGTAGTTAATGTAGATAGGTATGGATAGAAAATGGGGGTTAGAAGTTAATGTTTGGAAAAAAAGTATGGCATGTGTTACCACCTAAGTGTAGTTACAGGACGAGAGCTACGCACGTGGAGTCATGTCTTCCCAGCACTCTTTGTCATATAATGCTTTGAAATTACTAATGGTTTTGGCCTCCACCACCTTCTCACCTAACTTGTTCCAACCGTCTACCACTCTGTGATAGTGAATTTTCTAATATTTCTTCGGAAGCTTTGTTTAGTTAGTTTAAATCAATGACCTCTTGTTCTTGAAGTTCCAGATCTCAGGAATTCTTCTCTATCAATTTTATAAATTCCTGTCACTTTTGTACATAGTGATCATATTGCCTCTTTATCTTCTATCTTCTAGTTTTGGCATATTTAATGCCTGTAATCTCTCCTCGTAGCTCTTGTCCTTCAGTTCTGGGAGCCACTTAGTGACATGTCTTTGCACCTTTTTCAATTTGTTGATGTGCTTCTTAACCCTTAGACCACACATATTACTGCGAATATAGGGGGCATAATAGCAAAAAATATTTGAATTATGTAAAAATAACTTAAAAATGTTAAACAAATCTCCAACTTATTGGCTTCAGTGTCGTGAAACTTTCATCAAAATATTTTCAGAAATTAATTTTAGATGAATTTTTGAAAAATAAAAATGTTTTATTGATAAGAAGAACAGCTCCTAATAACTGTAACTGAAGGATTATGCAGTAATAAAGAGATGCAAGCACCTGTCCTATGTTCAAAGAAGAAGAAGAATGATATTAAGAAGTGTCCACAAAGTGGATATGCAGCTGGTGCCTTTATATCATTGCTGAGTAATACATAATAACACCAATAATAATGAATAACTATGTTAATATGATCTATTTTGTTATATATCATATAAATACATTGTCCAATGTTAATATATGTTACTTTCATCAATGTCCCAAAAATATTTTATTTTTAGAGGATTTTTTTTTTTTTTTTTTTTTAAGAATTTAGTTATTCTCATTTGTTTATTATCTGATCTTGTTGTAACCTTTACATCCTGGAGAATGCATATGTTTTCCTAACTATGTGAAGATAGAATGAAATTGGTCAACAAGTAAGTCAGTCACAACTCGCAAAACTTGGGACTTTTAAATTTTTTTGTCAGATTTTTATCTGATTTCAAACTCTATTTTCTTTGTCTCTTTAGGTTGTTTTAATGTTTAGGGACCATATTAGGCCTTTTTCACTTATATAAAGTATTCCCTAAATATATCCCCTGAGTCATTATAATTATTATAATTGTCCCTATATTTTGTGTTTTTTGGGGATTATTTTTTCTTGACTTAATTTCAACACACATTGACCTACAACTTTCACATATTCGAGTACAAATGCCAAACAATGTTTATTAAAACATACAATTAAATTAACGCATTAAAACTACCTTTATTCATTGTTGACAACTTCGACTTCAATTATCTCTGAAACCAGAGTTTCAACATTGAGGGGCTTCTAAAAATTCCAGTTATTAACCGATTCTCACTATTTTGACATATTGTGTACTCAGGTGTCATTTCTACAATCCCATCAAAATGGATTTTTCATAAACTTTATAAATTTGGAGTTATAATTTTTTTTTTGGTCTAAATTTGCCGCATATTTCAAATGCCCTATAGACGATTTTTTTTACAGTAAACTATACTGAAAACCTATATTCTAATTTGATAAAAATGAAGGTCATATGCTATTCTGAGGGAATAGCAACATTAAATGAACAATTAATGATGGTTCATATTTTTTATTCTGAATTGAAAATATGAAGTTCTCAATATTCAATTTTAAAATTAATTTTGATTCTCTTGTTTTTCAAGTTACGCTGTGATCGTTTAGACAAAGTTGGAGTATTTGCCTAGCTGATTATGCAAAAAAAAAATTGGAAAGTATTTGTGCAAGTTTTAAAAACTTATGTTAAATTATTTTTTGTCAAATCATATATGTATGATTTGACAAATATATGTATAATCATATATATATGATCTAAGAGTTAAGATATGGGCACCATACAACTGCTGCATATGCCAGCTTGCACTCACATAGTTGTACTTGCTTAGTTGTGCTTGTGGGCATTGAGTTTCAGCTCTGGTCATGCATCTCGACTATCAATCAACTGGTGTACAGGTTCCTGAGCCTACTGGGCTCTATCATATCTTCATTTGAAACTGTGTATGGAGTCAACCTCCACCACATCACTTCCTAATGCATTCCATTAGTTAATTTTTCTGACACTGAAAGATTTCTTTCTGTTGGCTCTGTGGCTCATTTAGGTATTAAGTTTCTCCTTGTATCCCCTTGTTCATGTATCACTCATGCTAAATGATTTGTCTCTATCTACCATATCAATTCCTCTAAGAATTTTATAGGCAGTAATCATGTCTCCCCTAACTCTTCTGATTTCCAGTGTTGTGGTAGTGTTATATAACTCAAGATTAAACTTGAGGGGAAAACAGGTGTGTAATACCTCTGTTAAAATGGAAGTGGTAGCTAGTATGTATTACAAGCAAGTTGAATAAGCTGAACAAATGCAGTGGTACCTCCGTTGTTTAATTTAATCTGTTCTCAGAGACGGTTTGAAAACTGAAATGAATTTTCCTCTAAGAAATAATGTACTGTAAATGGAATTAATCCGTTCCACACCCCATAAATTATTATAAATATTAACTATAAATACTGGCATTAACTTAAAAATACATTTTATACATACTACTGTACTTACATTTTTTACTACAGTATGTACAAGTATATCTTATCTTTATTGAGGACTCTAATTGGCATATAGAAGACAGTGAGGAAGGGGGGAGGAGAGAGGTGTTAGTGTTTGGAAGGGAAGTCCCCTTCCATTATAACAGCAGTGATGACATTTCTGGGGTACTCTCTCTTACGTTTTGCAGGCATACCTCTAGAATCTGGTTCTGTCTATAGACACTTGTTTTTTTCCTACATTTTAAGACTTGTCTGTAGTGAGACGTCACATTGTCTCGCTATGAATGACCTCTTGTTTTTCCTCTCTCGTCATCCTCGCAACTATTTTCTTAGGTTGAACTTTACCACTGACTTTCTTGTAACAATTGGCATGATATATAATAAGAACTTTTATGTTTATAATACAGAAAAGCACAAAAGCAATGAAATTCTTTACAAAGACTTCAAGCACGGTCGTCACTTGGCGGGAGACACTGGTAAACTGAAGTACTGTACACTACAATCTCGGTTGGCCCATAGGTGTATCAACAAACTTGAGCACCAAGGCAAACGTTGAGTACCGAGTCAAATTTTTTGAAGAAATTGAGCTCGAGAACCAATAAATTTGAAAACTGGAGCATTCGAAAACCGAGGTCCCGCTGTATGTTTAAATTTCTGGGGGAGAGCCCCTTTTGCTCACTGAAGCTTATCCAGGCTGATATGGATATATCAGACTTTGGCATCAGTCAGTGTGAATGGAGTTCTTAGGCCTAACGAGGACCACGAGCCAAAACCTGGCCCCCCTCAGAGACACGAGGAGCAATGGCCTATAGAAATGCACATGTGATTTGGAGCATTCTATGTCTGCCATTGACTGGGTCAGGTACCCAGAAAGGTAAGCATCCCAAAACAAACCCCTATTCTGGTTAAAACTTCTACTAAAAGTCAAACGAGTGGACAGAACTCCCCAAAGAAAAAGCAGCAAATGAGCGTGACATCACCACGTGTGTGCCGCCGCCTGCGCAGCTTTCCCCTCCATGGTAGGGGAAAGTGGGAGCCCCAGACCTCTCACACCGGCTACCCACACCCCCATTTCTTGGCTAATGTGTTTGAAGCTTGGTCATGTGACTCCAGCACCTGCTGCTTGTTCTCAGTGCTGTGCTGTGCTGTTCCCTTCCCCAAGTGCCCTGTAAGTACCGCCCTTGGTGCTTGGGGTTATCTTCCACAGGGCACCTTGGGGTCTACCTCTGTTGGTCTTTTGCTGCTTGGTAATTGACCGCCCTGAGTGTGCTGGGGGGGTTTCCTCCTCCCTTGTTTACCTTAGGATAAAGGGTAGTTTGCACTGGTAGGGGCACGGTGTTCTACACAGTTAGTTTTCACCTATTATAGCGGTTGGCTCTGTTTTGCCTGGGTATGTTGTCCTCTTGCGGATTTTTTCTGTTTTGTTTTTGTTTTCCTGCCTGGTAGAGGGATGTCTGCCTTTGGTTTGTTGCCCCTACCTATAACTTAGGTTTATATATATGTTTCTGGGTGGTACCCCCTGCTAGGGCCCCACGAGTGGACATGACCCGGGGTTTAGCTTTTAGCAGTTTGATTGGTAGATTTGGGCACCAGTTCACAGTACCCTGTCTGGGCTTACCCTTAGCGATATCAGTTCAAGGATCCTGGAAACCCCATGGGGGCGCAAGGGGTCCAATGGTCCTGGGTGTCCTCTCGCCTTGAGTGAGTTTGAGGGCTGCTCTGTCCCTTTGTCTCAGGGTGACTTTCACGATTTTTGCCTCTGTCATGCTGCCTGTTGGGTCAGTGACACCTTTGACCCAGAGTCCTACGAGTTTTGCTGATTGTTTGTGACTCGGTTCACCTAGTCCACTGATGAGTATCCGGGAGCAGTATCCGGGAGCAGGTGGCTCAGGCGTTGCATTCTAGATTTAGGTTGCTGCAACGCGCTCAGGTGATTGCTACCCCGGAAGCCCCGAGGCTGCTCCATTTTGTTTATAGGGACCCAAACTTGGTGGTGTTGGTCGCTTCGGCCTTGATTCAGTCTGCACCCACTCGTTCTTTCCCTGCTTTGGTTCATTCTGCCCCCCTCCCCCCTATCCTCCTGCTTCCAACTCCAAAGCATCTGAGGGCTTTGGGGTTAGGGCAGGGTTTACATGGTTCTGAGACTCAGGCAGTTTCGGGGGTTGCCCCTTCCGGGAGGGGGGGGGGGTGACGGAGGCATTCGATTCGGTTTCTCCAACTGTGGCGACGGGGTCTAACCAGTGGTTAGGACCGCTTTCTTGGCTCTCCCTCAGGAGTCTCTGCTTTGGCTGTGCTCCCACCTTTGCTTGTTTCTGGAAGGCTCCTGGGTCACTTAGAGGTTGCTTGAGGGTTTTTGCTGTAGCCTGAACTTTGCAGTGATGGTCTACCTGCAGGGGCGGGTTAGGCTTTGTCAGCTGTTAAGATTCCTTCGTGGACGTCCCATCCACCTCTCTTGCGATTGCTGGGTTTGGCCTCTGGGGGACCTTGAGCCAGCTGCTGCGTCACTGGCTTCGTCTTCGGGTTTTTTGGAGTTCAGTGCTTGGCGCCTACCCGAGCCCCTCGCTCGATGTGTTCGTGGACTTGTCATCTCTTGGCTATGGCTTTGTGACCATTGCTCACCAGGCTGGCCAGGGGTGGTGGGGTTTGTCTTTCCGTTGAGCCCACAGCACGCTGCAGGAATTCGCGGTGGTGTGAATTCTCTGGAGGGTTTGGGTTGCTCGCGGATCGACAATCAGGCTCCATTCAGACTGCTCCCTGATAGTTCATTGCCTGAACCGAGGGGGGTTCAATGTGGTCCTTGGCTCTTTGGGGCTGGTCGCTTAAGGTGACTCGTCTGCTGAGCTCTCGGGGTTTGGCTCTCCTGGCCATTCACGTTCGGAGGGTGTCCAACGCCCTGGTGGACGACCCATCTCGGTTCATTCCCCTGTCCACGGAATAGACGGTAGATGCCGACTCATTCAGTTGGCTCTGCCGGACGTACGGGCTCCTGGAGGTGGACCTCTTCGCGTCAGTGTGGTCGAGGCATCTCCCGTATTATGTGGTGCCCTTTCCCGACTGCGAGGCCAACAGGGTTGATGCCTTTCGGCAAGACTGTTCGAGGTGGAGTTACCTTTACCTCTTTCCCCCAGTTAGACTGTTACTCCAGGTCCTGGCTTGCTTGAAGACTTACCAGAGATGAGTAGTCCTCTTGGCCTGTTGGCTGGCCCAGCCTTGGTTTCAGGCGCTGCTTGCTCGGAGTTTGAAACCGGAGGTTTTTCCACAGCTCCTCTTTCAGGAGATCGGCCTGGTCCATTACATGGCTGGTTTGATCTGGTCCTCGAGTCTTCGTGTCTGGTCTTTTTGACTCGAGTCTGTCACCATTTATATGGTGATCAGGTGGCTTCTTTGATGGTGTCCCACCTGCGTGCTTCCTCTTGGCGGCAGTATGAAGTTTCTTGGCGGTCCTTCCACTTTTTCTTGTCCCTTTGTAGGTTTACTTTGGTTTCTGATGCAGTGGTGTTGTCCTTTCTCTCGTGGTTGTTTCAGGACTGTCATCTTATGCCGAATACTGTTGCCTCTTATCGTGTGGCGCTGGTGGAGCCACTGCAGCTTGCTTTTGAGGGTTGATGTTACTTCAGTGCCATTTCACAAGCTGTCTCGGTTGTTGTTTCATCTCTGGCCTGCTCATGCGCCACCGGAGCTGTCCTGGTCTTTGGATCGGGTGCTCTCTTTTCTCTCTCTCCCTCGGTTTATAGTGGCCCCATTGGTTCAGGATTGTTTCTCTAATGCTCTTTTCCTGTTGGCAGTGGCCTCTTGGGGTCGGGTTGGGGAGCTTGATGCTCTCCTGCAGCGCAGGGGTTTCTGCTCGTTTGGTCCTGGTGGTTTGTTTGATTGCAGTTGTCTCTTTCTTTTCTGGCGAAGAATGAAACTTGTTCTTTCCGGAGGGGTCCTTGGGTTGTTGATGCTTGGTTGGTTCGGCTGGGGGTGCATCATGTGTTGTGTCCCGTTGTGGCGTTCTGCCGTTATTTGCATGCCACAGCTTCTGTGTCTGGGGACACGTTGGGTTGATCCGGTTTCCCTTCTTCCCTGTTCCAGGGTTTAGGTCTCCCAGGTCGTCCGCAGGGTTATTAGGTCCAGCCAGACTGCAGTCTATCCCCAATACCCACGACGTTCGTAAATTGCTGCGCTTGCTGCCGTCTTTGGTAACATGTCTTGGGCTGTCATTCGGGCATGGGATTTTTGGAGGTCGAACAGGGTCTTAGCAGCTCACTACCTTGTCAATGTTCCTGGGCCTAGTCGGTCCTGTGTTGCATTGGGTCGGCGGTTGCAGCCAGTTGTCTCGACCTGGTGTTAAGGAGCGAGGGCCAAGCGCCTCCTGGATAAATCCCTCTTATTTCTATGGGTAAGTCACTCCGGGGAGCCGGCGGGGCTCCCCCAAAAAAGCAGCATTGAATGTAATGAAACGCCATTTTCTGGGTGAGACCCGGAGGCTTCCCGCCATCCCACCCTCCCTCCGGTCGGTGGTTTTTCGCATATTTTGACATCCAGTCTTATAACTGATGGGTGGATAGCTAGTGGGAGGTCTGGGGTTCCCCCTTTCCCCTCCCTGGAAGGGGGGAGCTGCGCAGACAGCAGCGTGTAGACATGGTGACATTTTGCTTGTTTGCTCGTTTTCTTTTGTTGAGTTCTGTCCACTAATTCATCTTTCAGTAGTAATTTCTTAACCAGAATAGGGGTTTGTTTTGGAGTACTTACCTTTCTGGGTGCCAGACCCGGTTGATGGCAGACATAAAATGCTTCCAACCATACGGGGTTTTTTATAAGCTATTACTCCTTGTGCCTTTCTGTGAGGGCCAGGTTCTGGATTGTGGTCCCCAGTAGGCCTAAGAACTCCATTAACCTCCATTAACATGACTGATGCCAAAGTTTAATATATCCATATCAGCCTGGATAGCTCCGGGGAGCCTCCAGGACTCGCCCAGAAAACGGGGTTTCATTACATTCAACGCTGGTTTTTTGTGACCTAACTAATTGTCCATTATTCAGTGATCATACATAATATTCATTATTTTGTGACCAAACTAATTGTCCATTAGAAACATTTAGTTTGAATGAAAAGCTGAGTTTTTCCTGGAAGATTGAGGAGCACTTTGTTCTCCTCAGGACCAGTACTAATATTCCTTCTTTAGTGACCTGACTGATTATTGTACAGTTTATAAAGCATCTCTGATTCTGAGGGAATAATGAATGGGTTGTAGATAGATGTGTAGTACAGTATATTAGGTACATGAATGTCCTTGTTTGCATGCCATGAATGACTAACGTAATTCCTTCTGCATCCACCTTTATCCTGCACCACCACCACCTGCATCATCACCTCTTCCACCACCACCTGACCTACTACCTTGTGCACCTCCACCTTCTGCACTTACCAAAACAAGGTATTTGAAAGAGAGGGAGGAATGGGAAGAAAAAGTGAGTGCGGAGGAAAAGAAGTTTGTGGAACTCACAGCCAGTCAGAATAGTCGACATGACAGTATTATCCGAAGGCTTAACAGGTAAGGATATCTAAATTGGAAGAAGCGAAAAGTAAGAGTTTTTCTGATCTGGTATTGCTGATGAGTATTTTTAAACAAAGTCTGCTGTTTGGATGATTTTTCAGGTGTCAGATTGATGTATATATCAGTAAGTTAGGCATCTGTTACAAACAAAATGCCTTCTAGCTGCCTTAAAAGTACAGTAGTCAGTGTTTAAAGTCATTCATTATTTACTATTAAATCCATATAATTTGTTCAAAGTTGTCTTCTTTGTCATCAGAGAGAATTTATGGATATCTATAATTTCAGATCACTGCAGGAGGCAGAAAAACGGATTCATGGGCTTGTTTCAGAGCTAGAAGCCGAGAGATCGAACATGAACCCTCAAAGGAAGACGTCTGCCTCTCTTGAGGTCACAGGCCTGCTTCAAGAAAATCAGGAGCTCGCTTCTAAGGTTAGTGTTAAGTATATTAGCTGGGGTAAGCTTGACAAGTCTCAATATAATGTTTATTATCTTTAAATTGTTTTATATGTTAGCAAAATATTTAGCAATAATTCTGGCTCTTGTTAAGCTCTAACTTTGAGTCTTCATCGGTGGTTTTAAGAATCTAGACAAGTAAGTTGGGTAATATTATGAAACAATTTCAGCTGGAACATCTAACGAATGAGCTATCACGAATGCGTGACAGTCTGAAATCTGAGAAGTCCGAGGCATATAAGTGGAAAGATTTGGTGAAGGAGTTGCGATCCCTCCTGGATGGGAAAAATGAAGAAATTGAGAGGAAGAAGGAAGAGGTAAGCATTTCCTGTGCATGAAAGATGTGGTTAAGTAATATTGTAGTTAATGTATATACCTTGCGGGGGTTGAGCTCTGCTCTTTCCGCCTGCCTCTCAACTGTCAATCAATCAACTATTTCTAACTACTATTCTACTACATATATCCAGGAAGCAGCCGTAACAGCTGTCTAACTCCCAGGTACCTATTTATTGCTATGTAACGGGCATCGGGGTGAAAGAAACTCTGCCCATTGTTTCTCACCGGTGCTGGGAATCGAACCCGGGCCACAGGATTACGTGGCCAGCATGCTATCCACACAGCCACCGGCGCCCCAATGTGTGTAATGCTGGATATTAATTAGTTGAAAAGGATGTTGGGCTTTAAATTTGTGCCACTTATTGTCTTGGAAAACAAGTACATTGTTTGACTTGCATGTTGTATGCCATTTAAAGCTTTCAATTCTATAAATATTTTACTAAAATTAAAAAAAAATTATTATTAAAAATTAAATGTTTAGGCCTAGCAAAAGAAAATCTTAGTTTTGGAAAGCTAAATTCTTGATTTATTTGTTTGGTTTGTATACTGCAGGGGTGGGGAACTTGTGGCCTAAAGGTTGCATGTGAATCTTTTTGGTACACTGTGCGGCCTTCGGAAGCAATTTTAATTAATGAAACTTGATCTGTAAGTTTGTGACATGTTTGAATGTATACAGCGCATAACGCAATGTGAGGTCTTATGAAATCTTACCTAAATAAAATGTAGTTTTCATGTGATGAAAGGTTCCCCCACCCCTGGTATACTGTAATATATATCAATGTCTCACTTACAGTTTACTTTACATAGGTTCAGTAATATAGATGTTGAAAGTATCTTACTTTTAAGTTGCTCTGTTGGTAAGATATGTTTAGTATATATTAAAGTATCTGAAGAAAATTATCTAAAGAAATCGAAATGTGTGTGCATGAGCTTACCTGTTATTAATTAATTTGTTATAGGTACAAGAAGAGAGCTATGTTCATGGTATACCATGACATGTATTATTGTAAATATTTGGGAAACTTGATGTGGTTTTGCACAGATAACCTTCTTCTGGAGCTTGTTCCATTGCCCACTTTGTTAGTAAAGGAACACAGTGGAGCACTGAAAAATCTACATTAAACAAAATAATAAAAATTGCTAAATTTTGAAAATGTGTTATAGCATGGTATATTTTTTTGTATTACAGTATCTGCAACATTTTTCACAAATGCACAACAGTTGACCAAGAGAGTAAGAGTAATTGGAATTGGAAGTGAGATCTGGCTGTTGGGGCCATGTCTTCTAGACTTTGGAACCTGCACCTTTTAAATCCCTTGATGTCATATTTACTCATTAAGTCATGGATGGAGTGGCACCCATGACTTCTTTCAGTGCATTCTACTTGTTGACGATCCACAGTGCATAGGAGTGCTGTATTTTCTTTTATTTCTAACTTCTGCTCGTGTCCTCTTGTATTATAATCTTCCATTTGGAAAGGCTGATTCTGTTCATCTTGTCTATTCCTCTCAGTATTTTGTATATAGGAATCATGTCCTCCTCTGATCCTTCTCTCCTTTAAAGTTTTTTTGATTGTGTTTCTTGAACCTCTCTTTATAGCTTTATTCAGACACCTTCCTTTTTGCAAACCTATTAACATTCTTGGTCTTTTTTTCGTGCTTTACTAGGTTGATTGCATGCCATTGTTGCACTTTCTAGACCTGGTGTGTGACGAAGATTGTGTACAGTGTTCTTCGTTCTTCTGAATATCCAGATATCTATATAACACAGATAGTCATTTCTTCTAGATGGTTTTATTTTAAAAGTTTACTGTTTCTGGGCTTCTTTTTTTTATTGTTCAATGGAGTTTTGAGTTCAGGTCAGTAGATGTGCCAGAAATGCTATTCTGAAAATAGTTATGAACCCATAACTCATAAATTATTGTTAATTGGAACAAGTTCCCAAGGGAGTGTATAGAAAATCTTGAGTAAAAGATTGTTTTTTTGCATGGAAAAGTCAATTGGCTTTGTTGACACCATTATTGGCGCAACTTTGTTTTTCTTGCATGGTGTTAGGTGCATGCACAAGTGGTGTGCCAATTCAGCACAGTATCAGTAAGTTGACCTGTACTGATACGATTTTATTAACTGATACGGGTACACCTCCAGCAAGCACTGTACCTGAACACCTTATTCCTGTTTAGGTCAGATAAGTGCTATTCATTTCCTTAAAATTTCTCCTTCCATGTACAATACTTAAAAGCTATCCTAAAATTTGGCAAAATTACACGGGTCTTTTGTTTTGGAGATTATCCATTTGTAGTAATAGGAGCAGAGTTATGATGATGGGGGTCTGTATTCTCCATATAAATACACGTGTTTGTGTGTATTTGAGATGGCATGTATGTGCATGCATGTGTGTGCAGCATGATGGGTGCATGTATTTACAATATGTTGCATGCATTTGTGCATGTAAGCATATGCAAATCTGCATATAAGTCTTTCATTTAGCATAAAATATATATGGGCATCTTCCTTTGACTCCCCTGTCCTCTTTTTGTGTTCATTATACTAATGATCTGTATACACACTGCAGCACTCTTTCTGCACACTTCAAACACATTTATGTAGACATTTGTCCACCACTTCCCCCCCCACTTTGTGTACCACTTCCACCACTTCCCCCCCCACTTTGTGTACCACTTCCACCACTTCCCCCCCCACTTTGTGTACCACTTCCACCACTTCCCCCCACTTTGTGTACCACTTCCACCACTTCCCCCCACTTTGTGTACCACTTCCCCCCACTTTGTGTACCACTTCCATCACTTCCACCCCACTTTGTGTACCACTTCCACCACTTCCCCCCCCCCACTTTGTGTACCACTTCCACCACTTCCCCCCCCCCCCACTTTGTGTACCACTTCCACCACTGTGTATATTTCCAAACATACTGTAATCTCTCGTCACTTTGCATGCACGTCCTTTACTCTGTGTACTTTGGCCATTATTTTTGTTTGTAATTTACTAAAAAAAATTAGAATTTTTTTTTAATAGTATTTCACAATCCTTAATGCCTGCATTCTGTAAAGGGCAAGCAACAGAGTTACACAATAATTACCATTAAAAAATATTAGAGGGACTGATACCAAATTTACACACACGCATTACTCTTTGAGACCAGGAGGCATATCAGGAAGTGCAAAATTGCCCTTTTGAAAAGCAGAGGTGCAAATGGTATACTAGGAGACAAGCCTATCAACTTTGCAGCTCAAGACTTTTCAACTCTCCTTTTAAACATAAGGGGCAAAACTAGTAGGTTTCTCGTGTTGTTGAAAAGAGAGTGGTTGATACACACTTCCAAACAATACCAAATCAACCGGGCTGTGACTCGTACATCAAACTGTGAGCAGCTGCATTTAGCATCCTGTTTGACCAGACCACTAACCAGGATGCTTGGTCAGAGACCGAACTGCGGGAACACTAATCCTCAGAACCAACATGAGGTGAACACAAGGCAGTCATGTGTTAATTGCTAAGAATATGGATCTGACTGAAGTAGTGTGAAGTGGTTTCAAACTAGCCAGGGATGATTTATTATATTGAGAAGTTGGAATATGGATTGGATTTTAATTCAGTGAAATTTAAAATAAGACCCTGAAATTTCCTACTGTATTATGTAATACTAGTACAGTATGTCATTGTCCTGTTAGTAGACAAGTTTGTTTCTTGTTTGTCCTAAGGATCAGTATAATGGGGGTTCTTAAAGGGGGTTCCCTTCCTAATGATTCTCTTAATATTTTACTGCATAGTGTAGATACACTAAGAGAGAGAGAGAAAGAGAGGGAAAGGCAGGCAGGCAGGCAGGCAGGCAGGCAGGCAGGCAGGCAGGCAGGCAGGCAGGCAGGCAGGCAGGCAGGCAGGCAGACAGACAGACAGACACAGACAGACAGACAGACACAGACAGAGACAGACAGACAGACAGACAGACAGACAGACACAGACAGAGACAGACAGACAGACAGACAGACAGACAGACAGACAGACAGACAGACAGACAGACAGACAGACAGACAGACAGACAGACAGACACAGACAGACAGACAGACAGACACACAGACACAGACAGACAGACAGACAGACAGACAGACAGATATCAGTTGCGTTAGTGTCCATGTCTCAAAAATCACACAAATGAGGTAGAAAAGGTGCAAACACATGCTAATAAATGGCTTCCAAATCTTAAAGCAGGAGCTGCAAGGAGTAGGAAAAGGAAAAAGAAGCATTGAATGTAATGAAATGCCAATTTGTGGGTCAGCCCCAGAGGCTCCCTCATGCTACTATTAACTAATAGTGTACCACTACAAGGTTGCATCAGAGTTTTGTCAGTGTACCAGAGACCAGAACCAGAACCTGGTTCTCTCACACAGGTGCAGGGAGCACTGACATTTATGTGTATGTGTAACTACCAGGAAGTTAACAGAAAGTCAGGGAGACAAAACAGACCACTCCTGGCTTCACTTGAGACTGCAGCCACTAAAACTGTCAAAAGAACTCCCCCAACTATGTAAACAAATGATCAAAATTTCTCCAAGCTAGAGCAAGCTCTTTTGCTTCCATCTTCTCTACTCGTTTGGGGAGGGATGGTAGGGAGTCAGCTCGTAGTCAGCTGGCTACGCCACCCTCAGTTCTATTGTAGATGTAACCAACTTTTCTACGACCTAAAGGGAGGGAGGGTGTCAGGAAGCCACCAGGGGCTTGCCCAGAAATTGGCATTTCATTACATTCAATACTGGTTTTCTGGGGAAGAGCCCCTTGTAGTTCCCTGAAGCTAACCACCCACAGAGAAGGGAAACAAATGGGCACTTACCAGGGAGGAAGGAGCACTGCAGGAATCATGAAGAAGACACAGCCAGATGAGAGAGAGAACCCAGAGCCACACAAGGCCACTAGGGCCCAGGCACATTAACAAGATTCCGAGCTGCCAGAACCCTGCTTGACCTCCAAAACCCCTGCACCCTAATATCAGCCCAAAACATATTTGTAAACAAAGCCGAGAGAGCAGCATACTTCCTAACATCATGGACACAAGGGTAGACTGCAGGCTGGCTAGACTTGGTAACACTGCAGATGAACCGAGAAATAGGAGCTTGGGAACACGGGACCCAAGGAGACAAGATCAACCCACAAGGCATCCACCGTGGCAGAAGCGATGGCCTGAATGTAACGATGGAGAGCCGCTACCAGGCACAGCACAAGATGCACCCCTAGGCCGAACTAACCAAGCATCAATATTCAACAGACCCTTCCCGAAACCATTTGATTTGTTCATCAGAAAACCAGGAGCCAGTTGCAAACCAACAAAACTCCTGCCTCGAGAGGAAAGCATGAAGCTCTCCCACCCTATAACTGGAAATGAGAGATGTCACCAGGCTGACCCTTTGAAAGAGATGGAACTGTGTAAAAACACCTGGGTTCATTCACCAAGGAGGCAGAAGGATTACCCCTACCCCTATAGGACTCCAACCTGCCAAGGACCTGGAGCAACATCTGGACCAAGGGGAAGAGGTACAAGAACCATTCCAGCTGAAAGGCATCAACAGTAAGGGCCTCATAATCGGGAAATGGCACTGCATACAGGGGGAAAGTGTCGAGACCATGCCAATGCAAAGGGATACACGTTTGGACACCCGAATGTCTCTCAAAGCAGCAGGAAGGAGACACCATCAACAGTTTATTCCATGGAGATGTGAAGGAACTGGGACAGACCATCAGTGAGGATGGTCTGATGGACAACCTACACCACTACTATAAAACCGAACACAAGGTGGTCATTGCCTGATAAGACCTAGCCTCATTGGAGGGGTTGGAGAGTCACATAGGAAGAACAAACCCCACAGGACTCAGTGTTGAAGGTATCACCGACTCAGCAGGCAGCATGGTAGAGACAGAAGAAATGAGCATCGCTGCGTTGCATGGGCAACGTACAATCCTCAAACTCACATGAGCTAGAGCAGGTTCAAGGGGAATATCCATGGGACCACCAAACCTGCAGGAAATATCCAGGGCCCAAAGGAATTGACCACACAGGACACCCAGACACTGGGATGCTACACCAGAGCGTTAGTTGAAGGATGTCATGAGAATCTATATAGGGTATGTAGGACGTTTATATATAAATGTTGTAAACCTTGTCCTGTCCAACACAGCCCTGTCCACACAGCTGTGAAGACCAACCTTAGCATGATATAGTGTAGCATGTGAATACCCAGTGTGCCATAAGCCACCCAATGTCACTCCTGACCCGAGTAAAGGCAGGAAAATCTAAAGACATCCGATTCACGCTGGGCAAGTGCCTCCACAAGCGAGGAAGACCTCTAAGAATGACCCCCCAAACACCCCAGGAAAGAGAGACTTGGCAGTGCAAAGGCAGTACTGTACTAGGGAGCGCACACAGGAAAGGTAACCCTGTATACATGCAACTGCAAACACACTTAACATCCAGGCTCAAACTACAATTGAGTGTACAGGAACCCCAATAAGGGCAAAAACCACCATGTAGCTGAATCAGCAAGACACTGGAGCCCAAGCAGCAGCACACGTTACACACATCAGCATGGAACAGCCAGCTGATGGTGAGCATCCTCCCTCCTACCCCCAAATTAGTAGGGGAGGTGGGATAAACCACGCTTGCATTAGTTTATAGAGATTCCATAGTTTGTTTACATAGTTGGGGGGGAGTTTTTTCAGCAGTTTAGAGGCTGAAAGAGGTTTAGTGTCTACTGAAGCCAGCAGTGGTCCGTTTTGTGTCATTAACTTTCTGATTGCTATCCTGGGGGTGACATACATAAATAAATGTCACTGCTCCATGCACCTCTGTGAGAGGACCAGGTTCTGGCTCTGGTCTCCTGTAGGTCGATAGAACGCGACAGCTGATGCAACCTTGTACTGGTACACTATCATTGATAGTAGTTTTAGGGAGCCACAAGGGTCTACTCCCAGAAAAGCAAAATGATCACATAGGACATTGTGGCATAAATTGTGAAAGTTGAGAAGGAAGAATTTTTTAAACCTGCAACTTCAAGAACACGAGGCAATAGATTCAAGCTGAGAAAACAAAGGTGCTCAAAATGTGTGAAGGTTGTCTTTTGCAGTGTTGTGGACAGTTGGAATAATTTTAATGAGAAAGTGGTGGATGCCATTACCATTGAAAGTTTCAAAGTATTATATGACAAAGGTCCAGGGAAGACTGGACACCACGAGCATAGTTCTCATCTTGTAACTATACTTGGGGTATTACGCTCGTTTGGCTCTTCTCATATGGGATAGCCAATGAAGGATGTATCTGATGGGCAGTCTAATGAAATACAAACACTCAGTTTGATATGAAGAAAAAATAATGAATGTGTAATGAGATGTGAATGATGATGTTAACAGGTGATTGAGACACCTAATTGGCAGCCCCTTCTCGTCACAACCTTCCCCCCCACCACGACCGTCTTCCCTCCTGCCCCGACCTGCGACACCCCCGTCATTGTGGTATTGTTTAGTCTGTGTTCTCCTCATGGCTTCTGGACTTTGGGAATCTTGAATCACACTTGCCTTTTTAGCTGTGGTAGAACATGTTATTCTAATTGGTTTAACCATTCTCTGAACAAAAAAAATAAACTGTTGTAAAAGTGGATCTTATATATTTATATATAAGGTGGATATAAATATATTTATAGGATCTTATAAATATATTTACAGTATAGAACAGTTTAAAAAATATATCTACCCATGAAAAGCTTATGGCATAACTTTAAATTACAGTATATCCTTTTACCTAGAAAGCATATTTGTATGGGATGTTGTGGTTAATCAAGTTTGTTAGCTTACTAATCAAATTCATTGTTTCATCTTGCTAATTCTGTGCTTTTTAATCAATTTGATTATGGATACCACACTAACTGTGAGGGAAGTTTCTGCATGATAATATACGCTTATAAGATGATAATTATTTGTAAACATTTTTAGCTGTTTAAATTTATTGATGATGAAATTAACAAAAATACTTTGTGAAAATGACTCCTCAGATCTACATCTTATTGGTAACTTTTAGTATAAAATAACAATTTGTTTTTAAGTGTTTATTGTAGGTTTTGCAATAATTATTTAAATTGTATATGCTTACCATTTATATTTCTATGCAGTGGACCATAGGATGTTTAGACTATTGGTCTATGGATCAGTTGCCTGTGGCAGAAAATGGCCAAGTGTTTATTGTAGGGGGTCAACCTCCAGAAATGATTGGGCAGTATCAGTTGACTTCTCTGTTTTGTAAATAGTGTATGTGTACTCCCCTATGACTGCACAGACTCTTTATCGAACCCTTACCGACTCACTCACGAAACCATTACATCTGAATTTGGGGATTCAGAATTATCCACACAAGATGCCAGATTTTGCATTGGGCAAACTATTTGATGATCCCCATGTAGATAACAGTATATTTTTCTATATATTAATCTGACTGATAGCCATTGTCTTTTTTTTCCCTGTTTGTGGTGACTGCTGTCACACAGTTTCTGCAGGCGGCTTTGTCCAGTTGTCGTCCTATGTTGGCCTTGTTGCTTCTTCGGTGTGGCTGTTATCAGCCTTCTCGGAAGGGTCGTGCCGGGGTTCGGGGTTTCTCCAGTCGGGGTGGGCCATGGGTGCCAGTTTATGAGCCAGCATCGTCTGGTCAGTGCAATGATCGCTCTGCTCGTATGCTGGCTTCTCATAAGGGGTGTCGGCCCTTTCGTGGGTCTCCCCATTGATGGGGTGATGTGGGGGGGGGGGGGCTCGCTCTGTTTGCTCACGCCTGGTCTTTGATTTGTGGGCACTTCGGGTTGTCTCCTCTGGCCTGTGGTGGCATTGAGCGGCTTTTCCTCCTTCGGAGCTGGTGGGGCAGGCTTCCTTCCCTGTGCTCTGTCGGGTCATCTCCAAGTGGTGTGCGCTTGAGTGGTCAAAATGACCCCGTCCCTCAGGTGGGGTTTTAGCCTGTTTCCATTGCCAAAATGGGATCGTGCAGATCTGTGGTTCATTCTGGACTTGACCCGTCTGAACCCCTGGATTCTTTGCCCCTCCTTTCGGATGACCACTCTGTCTCAGGACCAGCGTCTGTTGGAGGCGGGTGCCTGGATGGTGTCCCTGGTCCTCTGGGATGCGTATTTGCACATTCCCATTCATCCGAGGTTCAGAGACTGCTCAGGCTTACCGCTTTCATCGTCTACCTTTTGGCTTAAATCTGGCACCTTGTGTATTCACGCGTCTTACCCGGGTTGTGGTTACCCATCTGCGTCTGCTAGGGGTTCAGGTTCTGGCCTACCTCAATGACTGGCTGGTGTGTGCTCCCAGTCAGTCTGCTCACCAGGGGTGTGGTTCTTTCCCAGCTCGCTGGGTTCGGGTTCCTGCTGAACCGTAGGAAGTCCCATCTGGTTCCGTCTTGGGTTCAGACCTGGCTGGGTCTTGTTTGGAATTCTCGGACCGCTTCCATGTCTCTTCCTCCAGAGGTGTTGCTGTGACTGAGGAGGAGGGAAGGAAGGGGAAGTCCTGGGTCATTTGATGGTTGCTCGAGCAGTTTGCAGGAGTCTGAACTTCACTGTGCTGGTTTTCCCGCTGGGTCGGGTTTGGCTTCGGCATCTGTTCTGGTTCCTTCGGGGATGCCTCTTTAGCCAGTCACACTATTGCTGGGTTTGGACTCCATTGGTCTTGCGTCGCCGACTTCCTCTTCAGGTTTTTCGGGGTTCAGTGCCTTGGCGCCTACCAGAACTCTTGCTCGATGTGTTCACGGACAGGTCGTCTCTCGGCTGGGACTTGGTGACCAGTACTCGCCACACTGGCCAGGGTCATTGGGGTCCTTCCTTCTGTTGGGCTCACAGCACAGTGCGGAAGTTCGCGGCAGTTTGGCTGTGGCTTCAGAGGGTTTGAGTCGCTCAGGGCTCCACTGATCTGGCTCCATTCGGAGCCCTGTTCTCCAGTGGTTCATTGCCTCAACCGTGGGGGTTCCCTTCGGTCCTAGCCTGTTTGGGGCTGGTCGCTTTGAGTGGCTCATCTGCTGGTTTCTCGGGGTTTGACTCCATGTGGTTCATATCCAGGGGAAGTGTCCAACATTCCTGGCGAAACGGCCTGTCTCGGTTCATTCCCCTGTCCACGGAATGAACAGTCGACGCTGACTCCTTCAGTCAGCTCTGCCAGACGTACGGGTTCCCGGAGCTGGATCTCTTCGAATTGGCATGGTCTCGGCGTCTCCCGATATATGCGGCACCCTTCCCCGACCACAGTGCGTTCGCGGTGGATGCCTTTCGGCAGGACTGGTCAAGGTGAGGTTACCTATACCTCTTCCTACGGTTCAGCTGTTGTTTCGGGTTCTTGCTCAGTTGGAGTCTTATCACGGGAGAGTCATCCTGGTGACCCCCCTGGGTGGCCAGCGCAACCTTGTTTCAGGCTCCACTTGCTCGGTGCCCAAACCCAGTGCATTTTCCGCTTTAATCCTTTGAAAACTTTGATCCTTCTTCACACTTGATTCTCTACATAGACTTAATCAACTCCAGCATGGATGTTTTCTCGGAAAGAGTTCATTTATACGTATGTTTTCATGTATGTACTGATATGCAGTTAGAATTTGAGAAAGTAACATATAATATACTTTAATTTACTGTACACTGTATTAAAGAAACTGACCAATATCAAGTCGACACAATTTCTGGAGGTTGACCCTACCAAATAATGTAAACAAAATTATACATACCTATGGAGTGTTAGTGCAATGTACCAGTATGCTCTTCTGAAAATTCTTGGTATTATGATCCTGCCATGTGACATTCATTAATACTGTAGACTCAACTTTTATAACTATATTTGTCATTTTTGCATTAGGTTGAAGGTCTACGTGATTCACTGAAAGCAACAGAGAAGGAGCTTGAGCACACTGCGGATCGCTTGCATCGTGGTATTGAAGAAAATGAAACATTATGCAGCAGGATACGAGAGATGGAGCGACAACGACAGGACAAAGTGAGCAAATTATATTGCAGAAGAATTTTGATAGTGATTATTATCTGTCCAAGAAAGCAGATGGACTAGAGAAAAATTAAGAGATTTGGATATACCGTTAAATATTTTGTGTAGTTGATGCAGCAAATAGAGAAATATTTATAGGGTCAGCAGTTTTAGGGAGTTGAGCAAGAGTAGTGTAATAATGGGATGGTGATTAAGTAGGTAATCATTAGTATTTGCAAGGAATACATTCACATGACATCTACTAATGGTAAAATTTGTAATGCTAAGGCTTGGGCACTCCTGTTTGTTTTGTCTGGGTGCTCGGGCTGAGTTTCTTAGTGCAGATGTTTTGCTTTGCTGCTGGGTAGTTTTGCCATGGCACGGAAGTTTTATATGCCTTAAGCCTACACGACTCTATACTTGGGCTTGGGAATGTCTGCCCTGAGACTCCAGGGTGCTGGGACGTGTGGGGATGGTGTCATTGTGTACATGTGCTGTATTTTATTCTGCTGATTTCTAGGATGTGGATTTGCATCCCGTTAGGGCTTATTTGTGCTTGGCGTGTTTAGATTTCTGTATGTATATCCTGTGCTTCTCATGCATCCGCCCCTTGGTTGACCTGGGCCTCCATCTGTTGGCAGTTGGGAGTATTAGAATTAGCATTGTTCACATTCTCCAATAACTTCAGTTTGTAAGGTTTGTATATACCATTGCATAAGGATCAGGGGGGCTACTGGTCCTTATGTACTGGTATATACAAACCTTAGAAACTGCACCAGGCATCTTTAAGCCCCCACTAACTTACTGAGAACTATGACCAGATCTCATTCTTTGAGGTGAGGAGAACTTTAAAAGTGAGACAACCAACCAAGAAGGTTAAGCAGAAAAACAAGCTATTGCTTGAAGGAAGGAAATGAACAATGAAGGAAGCAAGGCAAGCAATCATTTGCAGGCAAGGTCTTTCTGGAGTTACCAGAAAGACACATTTCATTACATTCAATATAGGAATTTTCTCTCTCCCTTTCTTCCTTCCTCCCATCTCTCCCTTTCTCTCCCCCATTCTCTACCTCTTTCTCTACCCTCTGCCTTTCTCTCCCCCCCTCTGCCCCTTTCTCTCTCCCCCCTCTCTCTCTCTTCTCCTTTCTCTCCCCTCTATCAGAAAAGTTAATACTGTAAGAGCTAAGTAGTCAGAATGAATGAATTTTCATTGTTTATAAGTAATGGTGGAATAAGCATATAAACCGAAAATGTACCAGTAAACGGCTAGAATGCCCAGGTAAATGGCAGGGATTTGTTTTCCTCTATGGATCCCCCCTTCCAGTTTCAGAATTCATGAAAATTGAAGGAGTTGCTATAAATGGTAATATTTCTTAAAAGGTAGTACTGTGACTGACCTCTGACTGACCTATGACATTCACATAACCCAAAGTGTCATCTTGGAAAGTTGGGTGATGCTAGCCACAAGCATCTGACCTCATTCGGACAAGCAGAAAGGCAGATTAAAGAACTACTTAGATTCTGTGACAAATTTTCACTCAACCACTTTCACTAGGGAGCCGGTCGGCCAAGTGGACAGCACACTGGACTTGTGATCCTGTGGTCCCGGGTTCGATCCCGGGTGCCGGCGAGAAACAATGGGCAGAGTTTCTTTCACCCTATGCCCCTGTTACCTAGCAGTAAAATAGGTACCTGGGTGTTAGTCAGCTGTCACGGGCTGCTTCCTGGGGGTGGAGGCCTGGTCGAGGACCGGGCAGCGGGGACACTAAAAAGCCCCGAAATCATCTCGAGATAACCTCAAGATAACCAGCAGATATCAGAACCAACGAGAAATGTAAATATTCTAGATCTGGTCTTTACGAACAATGCAGACATTATCAGGGACATTACGATATCAGATACCACATACTCAGATCACAAGCTCATTGAAGTGCAAACGACTATCAATACTCAGAATAGACCTAAAATGTTGATGAAGTGAGAGGGATTATTCAGTAAATTCAATTTCAATAATAAAAGGATAGACTGGGAGAAAATAAACAGGGAACTTACAAACATTCCATGGGAAACTGTTCTAAGTAATATAAGTCCTACAGGAGGAATAGAAAAACTGACTTCTGAAGCGTATCAAGTCTGTCTGAAACATGTTCCTTTGAGGAAAGCCAGAAAGAGATCCAACGTAGAAAGAGAACACAGACGGCACTATAAAAGAAGGAAAAAATAACGAAAATGCTCAAACAGACATGACTTTCTCGTCAAAGAAGGAATAATTTAAATAGGGAGATTGAAGAAATCGAGCGGAAATTGAAACACTCATATGAAACTGAAGAAAGGCAGTTAGAACAGAAAGGAATTCAGGAAATAAAGAAATATCCAAAATACTTCTTCACATATGCAAAATCAAAAGCAAAAACCACTGCCAGTATTGGACCTATTCATACAAGTGAAGGTTCATACACGGAGGATGACAAAGAAATTAGTGAAATTCTGATAAAGCAGTATGAGGACATGTTTAGCACTCCAATAAACAACATAAAAGTGGAAGATCCAGACAATTTCTTTATGCGGGATATCCAAACCCCTGTAAATATAACTGATATAAACACGAGCGTACTAGACTTTGAAAGAGAAATTGAAAACATGCTCATGCACTCGGCTCCGGGTCCAGATTCATGGAATTCAATATTTATAAAGAAATGCAATGTGCCGGTAGCACAGGCACTCGGCATAGTGTGGAGAAAGAGCTTGGACATGGGGGAGATACCAGATGCACTTAAAGTAGCAGACATAGCCCCTCTACACAAGGGAGGGAGCAAAGCATTGACAAAGAATTATAGACCAGTTGCACTAGCGTCGCACATAATAAAAGTATTTGAGAGAGTGATTAGGAGTCAGGTCACTAGTTTCATGGAGACCTATGACCTTCACAACCCAGGCCAACATGGATTTCGAACGGAACAGAAGATTTCGGGTTTTGGATTTCAAGAAGAAAAATGGAATGCTGATGTGGTATACACAGACTTCGCAAAGGCTTTCGATAAATGTGACCATGGAGCGATAGCACACAAAATGAGGTCAATGGGAATAACCGGTAAAGTAGGACGCTGGATACTCGGTTTTCTGTCAAACAGGACTCGGCAGGTTACAGTCAACCAAATAAAATAGAGTCCAAGCGCAGCTAAAAGCTCTGTACCTCAGGGTACAGTCCTTGCACCACTGCTTTTCCTTATTCTCATATCAGATATAGACAAAAATACAAGTCACAGCTTCGTATCATCCTTTGCAGATGACACAAAAATCAGTATAAAAATTACCTCGGCTGAAGACATTAGAAAATTTCAAGCAGGTACAGGGTATTAATAAAGTTTTCGACTGGGCAACAAAAAATTACATGATGTTTAACAGTGATAAATTCCAGGTACTCAGGTATGGTAAAAATGAGGACCTTAAATATAATACAGGGTACAAAACACAATCAAATGTGCCCATAGTAAGAAGACAGCATGTAAAGGATTTGGGAATAATGATGTCTGACGACCTAACGTTTAGGGAGCATAACCAAGCAAATATTGCATCAACCAGAAAAATGATCGGATGGATTACGAGAACTTTCAAATCCAGAGATCCCATCACAATGGTTGTACTCTTCAAGTCACTTCTGTTGTCTCGTTTTGAGTACTGAGTACGTCTTGCTCAGTACTCACTTCCCCCTTCAGAGCAGGAGAGATTGCGAAAATAGAAGGAATACAGAGAACATATACAGCACGCATAGACACGATAAAGCACCTAAATTATTGGGATCGTCCCAAAGCCCTCCAAATGTACTCACTAGAAAGAAGACGAGAGAGATATCAAATAATATACACCTGGAAGATACTGGAGGGCCAAGTACCAAATCTACACAGTAAAATACAGTAACAACGTACTGGAGTGAACGATATGGAAGAAAATGCAGAATAGAACCAGTGAAGAGCAGGGGTGCCATAGGCACAATCAGAAAACACTGTATAAACATCAGAGGTCCACGATTGTTCAACTCCCTCCCAGCGAGCATAAGAAATATTGCTGGAACAACCGTGGACATCTTCAAGAGGAAACTAAATTGTTTCCTCCAAGGAGTGCCGGATCAACTGGGCTGTGGTGGATATGTGGGCCTGCAGGCCGCTCCAAGCAACAGCCTGGTGAACCAAACTCTCACAAGTCAGAACTTGGGGAGTAGAAGAACTCCCAGATCCCCATCAACCAGGTATCAACCAGTTCTGCTGACAGTTTACATTTAGTCAAGTCTACATCAGCAGATGGTGCAAACTCCTAGAGGTACTACATACAAAAGTTTCTAATTTGTATGTGGATACACACATACATACTCCCTTACTCTCTATGCAATCTTGTTATTATTAACTTCTGTGTACGTTTCACATGATTAGTATGGAATTTTTACTAATTTGATCTATTTAAGTTTAATAATAACTTTGTCAAGGCTAATTTCCCATTCTCTTCCTCAGGACCGACGAGCATCTTCCAATTTATCCATTTCCAGCAGCCGTGAAAGGTTCTCCTCTAAGAAAAACCTTCCTCGCATAGACTCCATCAGTGACCTCACAAACTTTGATTTCACTCTAGAACCAGATGAACTGGACAAAGAACAGTGAGTGTCATAAGTATGAATGTTGGTACATAGTTAATATTCTGGCTTTTCTTGATATAAGTTTTACCAATAGACTCTGTAGGTTATTAAGGACAACTTATGGGCAGTGTTCTCGGTAGCTCCCCCTTGTGCTTATGCTCCGACTACTACCAGTCAGACTAGCCAACACCAGATATAAGCCCAATACCATTGTACATTATGTTTATATGGTTTTCACTACTATATGATTGTAATGAAATATACCAGGTAAGCCTGGTATGTATATCAATTCAAACATTATCATGTGTTATGTGAATTATGTGATTTATCAAGTTATTCAACACACATACTCTTGTAAAAATATAGAAACAAGTGATAAACAATCAATGAAACATATGAGAAGAACACAGTAGTTGTGTGTGTTATACCTCAGTGTCAGCAAAGTCGACATGGTGTGTTGACAGATGCCAAACCACATGGCCACCACGCAACCTTTCAGAGCACCTCCACCCAGTAAAAAGATAAATATTCACTTATTTTCACATGTTTCTTAAATTTTGCTTACAAATTAATGTCCTATAATGGAATTAAAAAAAAAAATTCTATTGGGCATAGGCAGGAATGACTATTTTCATTTAGCTGCTGTCCAAGTGTTAATGTGCCATATCAGATAGCATGGTGTGTCAGCATGCTTTGGTAGCATTTGCAATTGATTTAGGAATAAAGTACAGTACAGTACTATATTGTATGTGCATTGGAGCTCCAGCTCTTTGGGTCTTGTGGCACCTGTGTTTGGCTACATTATGTTCATTATGCATCTATCTAGGTGATTATCCTTGTCTCTGTACGATTTAAGTTTGGGTACATCTACCTAAAAAGTACAAAGGAATGTAATTAGACACTCTTATATTTTACTATTTTTAAATTCATATTTACAAATTTTATTAAAGATATAAAATATCTTAATATCTTTGTTTTAGGTCGTACAAAAGTATCTTGATTCTGTGTAGGTAAAAACACTCAATAATTATGAAGCATTCTCAGTCATAGAAAATCATGTTCTAATTATTTTGAAAAAGTATCTTTTCAGATACCTTTCATATTTCGCCATGTTATTGTAGTACAGTGGATTTGAGGACCTCATGGCATTTTTGTGGTTAAGTTTTATGCAACAGTAGAGGTACTATAGTTTCTTTTCAAGTACTGTACGGGTGTCAGGACATCAGTACCCTTAAACTATATTATTCATTCAAAATATTTCCTGCATCCCTCAACAGGCTGGTTGATGAATACAATGAACTCCGGCTGAGATTTGAGAAGGCTGTGAATGAGATCAAGGCTTTGAAGAGAGAAATTCGGGAAGTTCAAAATCAGCAGGATGAAATGGAACTCTCCAACTTGAAACTTAAGCAAGACCTTAAGGGCAGCGAAGGAGACTTTAATTCCCAGCTGAGTCTCATGACATGCAGAATACAAGATCTGACTAATAAACTCACCAATTCAGAGAAGCAGGTATAATTATGTTCTTTAATCCATTTCTCGCTTTTATAGTTTATACGACTAGTCTTTTCCATTTTCAGTTTTGTCTTGTGGCAAGTTTGCATATAATGGCAGTACAGTATCTATTTTGTGATTGGTACTACTCTAAGTCTTTTAACCCCCTGGGCTGATCTTGCAATTATAGCCTGCAACATGTCCAGGTGCAAGAAATAAAAAAAATAAAAATAAATAATTTTCATCTTATAAAAGTGTTCATTTGTGTTCCCTGATCATGGGAAAAATAATAAAAATATCATAGGTGGCATATTTTGGCCGCAATAGGGTGGAGAAATCTGGCAAAAAAAAAAAAAAAAGGCGTCGAGAGAGAGAGCTAGCGTCGGAGGTGGTCTGCTCCACTCAAGCTGTCAGGTGGAAGCTGCCACAGATATTATTACCTAATTATTTCATTGTATCTGATTGAGGTTTTCTCTGTTGTTTTGCAGTAACATTATTCAATAGTGTGTAGTGTGATATATAATAAAATGTGTGAACCAACTGTACAACTAAGCTGGTATGGTGAGTCAAGACAATAATTAAGATTGCCACACAGTCAGCTGATGCTTCCTCCCTCACTCGCCAACATTCCTACTCCCACTATACCGTTTGTGCTGTTTGTACACTACAGTATATATACACACACACATTATATATAAGTATCTACATCTTTTGTTCACCATAACTGTACAACTAAGGTGGTATGGTGAGTTCAGACAATAAGAGATTACCCCACACAGTCAGCAGACACTTCCCTCCCTCCCTCCCTCCCTACCTCCCTCCCTCGTTCAAGGCCAGACGCACTAACATTCCTCCTCCAACCATACTCTTAGTGGTGTTATTACACTATATACACACATTTTATATAAGTATCTACATGTTTTAATCACCATAACTGTACAACTAAGCTTGTGTTGTGTCCAAACAACATAGTGGCCACAACAAAATTGCATGACAAGAGGACACAGCAGCCAGCAGATGATGCCACCTCATTCACCAAAATGGCTCCTCCCAACATATTCCTTTTGCTGTTATTTCACTATATACACATGTTATATATAAGTATCTACAATTGTGTTCACCATAGCGAACCACTAAGCTGGTGTGATGAGTTCAGACAATAACAGGTGGCCACATAGTCTAAGCAGACCCCATCTCCCTCAGCATTACTCCTCCTACCATACTACACACAGCGCTAATTACCACAACAATCCTGCTATTATTAGTATCCTGGTTTTTTTTTATCACAGTCAGGGGTCTTCTGTAATACTATCATAGCTAAATAATACCAGTTACATATTTATTTTGACATTTTTAGGTGATGCTGTGGTCACAAGCTGAACAGCAGTACTGTTAGCTCATGCTGCATGCACCAACCTTGGTTGCTCACTCAGTACTGAGGCTCTCACACCTGGGAATGTTGCCCACGATTTTTGTTTAAATGGCGTCTGTTTACAAGAGCCCTGAGGAAGCTGATGTGAACCCCGTGTAACCGCAAGACTTATAAATCTTGCGCAGTATTCCAACACATCAATAGCTGCGGTGCACAATTCCGCAACAGTTACTCGCCCCAGCTAGTGACGTGTTATACAGTTTAAGGGTTAAAGGAAAATGTAATCATAACTTTATCCAAACTATTCTCAACTTGATGTTTTTATATGCTATGTAAATATATAACTAATTCTTGAAACAAATCTTTTAGGTTCGCCTCTTGAAGCAGAAAATCAGTCGTGCAGAAAGTAGAGATCGTAGGAGAACTCAAAGTCTCAAAGGCCGAGAGTCGTTTGCTCTCTCGAGAGATATGGAGTTAAAGTTGTCTCAGCTAGAAGCAAAGATTGAACAGCTAATGCAGTCTGCAGCTGCATTACCAGATGTAAGTAGTATTTTGCATTCTAGACTAATCCATTAACTTTATTGCTAGATATTATTTGATGAAGGCTTAAGCTATGTCATTGAATGTGCAATAAATGTGCTTTAATCTTCAAGAAATGTCTGTAAGCAATTTAGAAACAATAACAATGATTGCATGCGAGTCTGTTGAAATGGTGCTAAATGATATTAGATCAGTCTAGTGTATATAAGATTTGCATTTTGTTACTTAGGTGGAAGAGGAAACCAAGGGTGGAAATGGCCAACCCAAGGAACCAAAAATACCAAAAAGGTCTAAAAGCTTTGATGAATCCACCAAGTCTTCACGATTACGCAGAAAATCGCTCGATAGTCCATCAAGCTCGGAAGCCATGAAAGCTATTGTGAGACTCAATACACTTGAATCCAAGGTAATAATGGAATGCAGAACACAATTTATTTAAGAATAATACTTTTATAGTAGAAACTTGTTTGATGTTTGCATGGTATCATTTAAAGTTGTGGATAAAATTATTTTCAACAACCTCTTCCTTCAATGCATTCCACTTGCTGACCACCCATACAAGGAACGAGAACTTCCTTGCAATCTTTCAAGGAAGACCCTTGCATTACTTACATTACTGACATTGAATCTTGCATTACCGACTCTTGCACCTGGGTGGGGTCAGTAATTCAGCCTGGGGGAAAGCGGAGGAGGGGGACCTCGATTGAAAGTCAAACGTGTATAAATACACTCTGGCTTCCTGTCCCTTGACACAATGAATTAATCTTTTGGCCTTACTTGGAAGTCAATCTCCCACCACTGTCCTCTTCTCCTACCTATCTTTAATTTAAATAGGCTCCCTCTATTCATTTTTCTTCCCCTCAAGATGTGTAAAGTTGTCGTATCCCCTTAGTTTCTTCTCTCTGGTAAGGTTGTGAGGACGAGTTCTCTCAACCTGTTCTCATAGCTGAGGCCTCTCAGTTCTGGTAATAATCTAGTTATAATGCCAGGACATGGTAGTTATAATACCATGGTAGTTATAATACCAGGACATGGTAGTTATAATACCAGGACATGGTAGTTATAATGCCAGGACATGGTAGTTATAATGTCTGGATATGGTACATAGTTATAGTGCCAGGACATGAAAACAGTAGAGGATACTAAAGCAACTGGTTTTAAGACACATTTATTCCAATCCAGTAGACAAGAGTTTGTGAAGTGTGTTATTGTCAGGAAATGATATACAGTATGAGAGTCTTTGTTGTATTAAAGCCTTAAAGCAACATAAGAGTGCGACAGCTTGTGCAGTCAGTCCCGTATCACAAATTTTCAAGTATCTCCACAGGGTTATAATGTGTCGAGGAATTCAGATGGAGAATAGTCATCAAAAAGGTATTCCTAAATAATTCAAAGTCCTTCCAAACTGTCACTTGCAAACACAGGTGACCTCCAAACAGGATCTCGACATCTTGGCTGGATATAAATACAGTACAGTAGGAGCTGCCTCATATAGGCCAATGGGTCTTCAGCATTTACCTTTATTCATATGTTCACTTTCATAAGCCAGCACAAATATCTCATGACTGTTCACCTAAAGGTGAACGAAATAATAATTGCCAATCCACGAGAAGTTGACGTAATAGCATTAGAGATCTGCCATGAGGATGATAAACTAATGATCATAAATGCAGAAAGTCCACCGCCAAGCAACACATGAACAAAAGAGGAGCTAGATAGTAAATGAGAGGGTCTTATAACAATAATGAGATAGATTATATCGAGAGCAGATAAAGATAGATTACGACTGTTGATAGTCAGGGACTTCAACTTGAGATCCATAGACTGGGAAGCATATGAAGCTAGAACAGAAGATTTTTGGACCTGTAGGTTTGTAGACCTCATCCTAGAAACATTCTTGTATCAACTTGTTAAACAAGCTACGAGGATGAGGGAAGGGGATGTTCCCTCCATGCTAGATTTGATATTCACCAGGAAGGAGGAAGAGAGATTTGACATTCAGTACCTTCCTCCCTTGGGTGAAAGTGACCACGTCTTTTTGGGAATAAAGTATGCAATGCATTATAATCTGGAAGAAAATAAGGAGGTTAAAGCAGTTGAAAAGCCTGACTTCAGGAGAGGACATTATGGCAACCTTAGAATTCTTTTTAAGTGAGTATAATTGGACAGACTTGTTGCTAGGCAAGGAAGCAAATGAGATGTATGTCAAGTTTTGTGAAATATATGATAAAGGCACAAAAAAATTATATCAAAACAGAAATGCAGAACTAGGAAATAGGATTGGATTCAACAGAAATTGCAAGAGGGCCAGAGACCAAAAGACACAAAAATGGAATCAATATAGGAAGAGGCCAAACCCCCAAACATAGCAGCGATATAAAGATGCAAGAAACAACTACATGGCAGTGAAAAGAGAGGCAGAAAGAAATTTTGAAAAGATTGCAAACAATAGGATTGCAGACAAATGTAAAACAGAACCAGGTCTATTCTATAAATTCATAAACAACAAATTACAGGTAAAGGATAATGTTCAGAGGTTGTAAATGGGAAATAGATTCACAGAAAATGAAAAGGAAATGTGTGAAACATTAAACAAAAAGTTCCAAAGTGTGTTTGTACAAAATGATATCTTCAGGGTACCAGACACAGTAAGAATTCCAGAGAACAACTTAGAGCACATAGAAAGTGTCTAGAGACAAAGTGGAAAGAATGCTCAAGGAGCTAAGTAAGAACAAAGCAGTTAGTCCAGATGGAGTTTCACTATGTGTTCTGAGAGAATGTGCACCTGAGCTCAGCATTCCACTTTAACTGATTTTTCAGGCATCCCTGTTTACAGGAGTTGTAGAAGTAGTGTGGAAAAAGGCTAACATAGTTCCAATCTACAAAAGTGACAGCAGGGAAGACTCCCTTAATTATAGACCTGTATCATTGACAAGTGTCATAGTCAAAATATTGGAAAAAAATAATTAAAACTAAATGGGTAGAACACCTTGGAGAAAAACGAAATAATATCAGACACAGTATGGTTTTCGATCTGGAAGATCCTGTGCAACGAACTTACTCAGTTTCTATGATCTAGCCACAGAGCTTTTACAGGAAAGAAATGGTTGGGTTGACTGCATCTATCTGGACCTAAAAAAGGCTTTTGACAGAGTTCCACATAAGAGGTTGTTCTGGAAACTGGAACATATTGGAGGGGTGATGGGTAAGCTTCTAACATGGATGAAATTGTTCCTGACTGACAGAAAAATGAGGGCCGTAATCAGAGGCAAAGTATCGGATTGGAGGAATGGAATCACGAGTGGAATACTGTACCACAGGGTTCAGTTCTTGCACCGGAAATGTTCATTGTCTACATAAACGATCTACCCGTTGGAATACAGAATTATATGAACATGTTTGCTGCTGATAGTAAGATAATAGGGAAGATAAGAAATCTAGATGGTTGTCATGCCCTTCAAGAAGACCTGGACAAAATAAGTATATGGAGCATCACTTGACAAATGGAATTTAATGTGAATAAATGCCATGTTATGGAATGTGTAATAGGAAAACATAGACCCCACACAACCTATAAATTATGTGAGAAATCTTTAAAGAATTCTGACAAAGTAAAGGGATCTAAAGGTGGTTTTAGATAGAAAACTGTCACCTGAGGACCACATAAAGAACATTGTGCAAGGAGCCTATGCTACACTTTCTAACTTCAGAATTGCTTTTAAATACATTGACGGAGAAATACTAAAGAAATTGTTCACGACTTTTGTTAGACCAAAGCTGGAATATGCCGCGGTTGTATGGTGCCCGTATCTTAAGAAGCACATCAACAAACTGGAAAAGGTGCAACGATATGCCATTTAGAAGAAGCACATCAACAAACTGGAAAAGGTGCAACGATATGCCACTAAATGGCTCCCAGGACTGAAGGGCAAGAGCTACGAGGAGAGGTTAGAGGCATTAAATATGCAAAAACTAGAAGATAGAAGAAAAAGAGGCGATATGATCACTACATACAAATTAGTAACAGGAATCGTTAAAATTGATAGGGAAGACTTCAAGAACATAGATTTAAACTAACGAAACAAAGCTGCTGGAGAAATATAAGAACATTCACTTTTGTAAACAGAGTGGTAGATGGTTGGAACAAGTTAGGTGAGAAGGTGGTGGAGGCCAAAACTGTCAGTAATTTCAAAGTGTTATATGACAGAGTGCTGGGGAGACGGGACACCACGAGCGTAGCTCTCTTCCTATAACTACACTTAGGTAATTACTGTTGTCCTGGTGTGCCATCAGCAGGCTGGTACCTCTATGAGTTTACTTTTTTAGCATTCTGAAACTTGGTTTCTAGTGTGCTGTGGGGTCATGTTTTTCTGTTATATTGTGATCTGTGTTACTACTCTGTTTCACATGTGTATTGACTAGCCCTTGCATGCTCCTTGAATCTTCAAATCTATTCATGAGAGTTCAGTGTTGATATGAACAACTGTTAGTCCTATTAGCCTATGTATCTTCATTCATTGCTGTCATACTTTGCTCAGGGCCATATATGTTGATTTACAGTGAGCATGGCTCACGTGTCTGTCCCTTAGCTCTCTGGTGATAAACATACAATACTGTGCTGTCAGCCCATCCTCCTATTTAGGTAGTATTTATAGTAATGATGAGGACCATCATACCTTTCTTGACATAAAACACAGCTAGAAGTAGAAATTGGTACTATTGAATTTGGAAAAGTTTTTGTAGTGATGTTGCAAAGAAAATTTAACCTGACCTAACCTTCCTAGGAATATTTAAGTTAGATTTTAGCTTTATTTTTTCTGGGCTCTTATAAAGTCAATAGTTTCTAATCCTACTATCTAATTGTCAGTTACATCTATGTATGTACAATGGTCTACATAGTTGCAAAAAGTACTATCTAATCAGGAGGATAGGTTGTGTGTTGTATGTGGCTGGCTGTACTATTAACCCCTTCACTGCACACCTATTTTTGGCAAAAATTTCATGGTGCAGCTGTTTAGGACATATTTTTTGTTGTTTTTATAAATGTTCAGCCTAATGTTAATGTCAAAATGTTTCCAAACTCAATAATTTTCATTTCAAATCACAAAGAGCAATGAAAACATTAAAAAGCCTTAAAATATAGTCTAATTAAAAAAAATCACACAACCCTTAAAGCGCCTTAAGGTTCTTTGCACAGTGCAGTTGTTAATATCCAAGGATATGGATGGTTATGCATTAAGGAATAACTGAATGAATCAGCTCATTGGAGCTTTTCACAAGTTGAAAGCTTTATTTTGAACACTTCTCAAAAAAACACTTATATTAACATATTACTAAATATTCCTACTGTCTTCAAACCAAAATACAGTACAAAATAAGATATATAAAGCTAGTTAGGTGCCATGATGCATGAAATACAAAATGTGCATAAATACACAAGTGTGAGGAGTCCGAGAGTGTGTTATTTTGGCATCGTACACAGTACAGCAATTGGTTGCATGGGTCTTGGGCACCAACTTGTGTACAGGCAAACCTATTCTTGGGCAGTTTGAATTTTTATGTTAAAAAAAAACTCAGTTTGATTGTACTGTACATTATAATATTGCTGTTGAATGTAAAATTTTTGAGTTTAAGGTATAATCTGCAAATAGGCAAGCATTATCCACATAATTCAGTTACTGCAAGTAGAGACAAGCTAGTATACCGAGTATAATACTGCTGATGCAAGACAGTGTGGTTTTATACGAGCTAAAGAATAAAATATTAGCTAAGGTATACTAATTCACTGAATTTTTGCTGTAAAAGAAACAAGTATTTTCTCAAATGATAACACATGACAAGAGTGGTAGCTATATTTATAAAAAGGAAAGAATAATTTTGTTTATAGTTTTGCAATACACATTATGTAACTATTGGTTCCCTTTTTTATCATTAAATTTAAGACATGTGAGGATTGTAATTGCAGGTATTAAGTTTGAGTGGTGAGGCAGTTACAGCATCAGCTGCCACGGATGATGCTGCTGCTGCTGCTAAGACACCATCACAGCCAAGGTCTCCAACTCATCCAGCATCATCTCTCAAGTCAGTATTCTAGGTCACCTGCAGGTATTAACCTGCTCTTCTCTTATTGTATTACTGATCTGTTTTTGCTTTCTCGTAAGGTATTTAACATATGCAAATGCAATGAGCCAAATATAATTTAGGTAAATATTGGTTACCTGTGTTTTATGAAAGACATTGTGCAATTAATCTTACAGTCAAAATTTAAAATTTAGTGTATTATAAAATTTGTGACACTAAAATTGTACTTAAATGTTGTTTGTTTTAGATTCTGGCAACAAAAAGTTCCAAGTAACATGGGCTATGTTGAGCCCGTAGTGGACTTACCTGGCATAGGAGTGGGGCTGTAACTTACATAAATTATTTTATAACAGTTAATAAAGTGTAACATTGCATCTCCAGGTCTCCCATGCGATCACCATCACTGCCCAGAAAAACACTGCGCTCACCCCGAGTCACTCCTGAAAAAGCTGTCAAACTAACCCGTTCTGATTCGGAAACCAAACATTTGCGAGAAAAATTGGCTGGCTTGGAGAAAGTGTTGTCAACACTTGAGTCCCAGGTTAGTCTAATGACTCCTCCATGATAAGCTTGTTTTTATTTTGTGCCTTGAAAAAACTAAAGGAAAGTTTCCATCGAACATACAACTAACTGGTTGTCATATTCATCCAGCTACAAAATGTCTGCAGGCATTATGTTGCTTTATATAGATGTCTTTATTCAAGTTTAAGAAATGATAAAAATAGAATTAAATAAGTACTTTCAGTATGGTATAGTAAATACAAATTATAGCTTTGATTTGAGATTTTCATGCTCCATTATCATGCCTTAATGTTGCAGTTGAGTGAGTGTGTTGCTTGGGCTGGCTCAGTGGAGTGCGTGTGTTCCTGTGGCGCCCCCGGGATCTCCTCGCTACAGCAACGCTTGAGTACTGCTATAAAGATAGCCGAGCTCCGCCACACTCCGCTCGACCAGGCTCAAGTCGTCAAGCTCCGTCCATTAGTCATGCGCCTGCAAGATATGCTCAGGGAGAAGTTGACCGAATTAATTAATCGTCGAGACCATCTTAAGGTTTGTTTATGTTAGCTCTTACCCATGTTTCAAGTGAATTTTTGTTTAAGATTTGTTGAAAATTTATTGAAATGAAGGTGTACGATACTTATAAATATTAATAAATATCGTGCAATTTGATTTTACTCTGGGTTATAATGGTGAAATATGTTAGAAAAAGAACTGAAAGTTATAACAACTGACTGGTCATTTTGTTGTCTTACAGGCAGCTGGCAAGTGGACAAGAGAAATGCAATTAAAGATGTTTGCTGAGCGGCTCGCTTACGAGACTGTGGTATTAACACAAGTAGCCCAGGTTGTTCAAGCAGCTCAACGACCACACATGTATGAAGCATCAGTTAAACTCCAGGAATTAATAGAAGCCCACCGAAAACTTTCATTCTTGGAGAAGAAACTGACTAACCCTGATTTTGATATGGAAACAATGGCACCATTAGATTTCTATACAAGTTTGCTAGCAGAGAAATTAGTGGTGCAAGGGGAGGTGGCTTCCAGTATCTGCCATCAGTCACGCAGTGGCCGTACACCTGTAGTCCCATCATCTGCCCTCACCGAGACATGCCGGGACCTTCAGTCTCGCTTATTAGAGCGTGAAAGGTCATTAGCCAACCTGATCACTCAGTACAAAGAGGGTAAGCTTCATGAGGTAGCAGTAGTGATGGCTCAGGAGACTGTGACAGGTACTGGTCCTCCTCATGATGACTCTGTGTTGCTGGAGGAGGTGAGAATGCGGGAAATCTGGTCAATGGCACAGGACCTAGTTGGACAGGAGCTAGTCAATACAGAAGCTGCTCAATCACTTAGAAAATTGAGCAACTTGCTCACAGTAAATGACTCGCCAGTAGCTACTCTCATACACCCAACAGCAGCCACATTAGAACGCTGGCATACAGCAGCTGAAGAGTCACTTCGTCAGGAAATGGAAGAGGCTGTATTTACACTGAGTAATAAGTATGAAGCAGTGCTGGCTCAGTATCGTGCAGGAGATACAGCCATAATTAATTCTGTTTCAGCATCCATGGATATGGTTCTGTCAGAATTTGCAGCAGTCATAGCACAGAAGGCAGTGATTGATGGCCAGTTAGCAGTTGTCCAAAGTGATGGAGAATCTACATCGTCCACTTCTGAGCCTTTAACAATTGTAGAAGAGACACGTGATAATGTTGGCTCTGCTAGTGATGTGGTTGCTAGTGAAGCTCACCTCCTTATGTTCCTTGGTGGATGTGACTCCTCACTGGAGAGTCTCATACAGCCAGCCCTTGACCAAGCAGAATTTACATACTTGTTCAACAAGGCCAGTGCTCAAGGCAACAGTGAACTCAGTAAACTTGTTATTCAGGCTGCCAGTCAATCCAAGGTAGATATTTCATCAACCACTTCCAAGCCCGCCTCTTCCCATACAGCCCCAGTAAAGGATGGCGAGAATGAGTCATCTCTTAATCTAAGTCAAACTTCTCCGAAGATGCCAGCTTCGCCTAAGGTCAAGAGGAAGAGTGAAAGTCGCAGGTCCCGGAGAGCCTCCGACATCACTGGGATGACAGATGGATGTCGTCAGTGTGAAGAACTCCGACAAGAGGTTGCAAAATTAAAGAGAAACTTAGACTCCAGACGGGTCAAGGAGCGAGAGGCAGAGTGCAAACAATGCCTTGAGTATATGAACACCTTGAAGGTTAGTGATGATCTAGAAAGGAGCCTATATCACTATATTATTCAATCTGTTAAGGTATTCTGTAGCCATTATAATAGATTATTTTTTTTAAGATAATGAATAAATTGTACAGTAAATAATAATATTTCTTGCTGTTTTTATTTCAGCATAAATGAAAAGGATAACATTAAATAGACACAACCATAAAGAAACATTATTGGAGTTTTAGAATCACATTTTGTTTCTATAATTTATTTTCCACATTAACAGGTTGTTGAACAAGATCACAGAGTAGCACTATCAGCTCTTCAGGCACAGCATGATGATGAGATACTAAGGTTACGTGAAGAAGTACGATATGAGCCACCAACTCGTGATAGTGATGATGAACTGACTGAACTGAAGCGGAGACTTTGTCTCCTGGAGGATGGCTATGAAGCACAGATCATAGCACTCAAAGAGCAATATGAGGAAGCCCTTGGGAGTCAACCTGATATGTGCGAGGAGAAAGTCAGACAGCGATACCAAGTCGAAATTGAACATCTTAGAGTAAGTTGAAAATTTTATAATTTGGGAAAAGTCTTTACTTAGGCCACATGAAAAACTGTCATTTCTTCTATCTAACCAAGACAGAACTTCACTAACCGTAAATTATATGGCAACACTAATGTATTTATGGCTATACTGTATGTGTAATTAGTGTACTTGTAATGGTTCAGGAAGCCTAGATAATTGGTATTACTGAAATGTTGTGTGACTCAAGTTGCCCAGCATCATATTTGTAGCCAATATAAAAGTAAGAGTAGATTAGACAGCTCTTATTAACTATCTACCTGTCCTTTCAAAGTGCTCTTTAGTCATGATGTCTTAGTATTTTCTCCCGATAATTACCTCCACACTGATGGCTGTGTACCACCCACGGGTGATACAAGTGTTGTTGAACAAGACGTGTTGAACACGTCGTAAACCCATGGGTGGTGAAGGTCACTTCACCACACATGAAGTGGGAAATAGAATAATAAGATAATATTGAAAAGGTAATAGTGTTCTCAAATTGATTTTTCCTGATGAGGACATGACATTGGCAGAATAAATTTACCTGAAAAGTAATGATAAATTTCAGCTTAGACAGCTGGCCAGGAAACAAATTTGATCCCACTTTGTCTATTTGAAAGACTGTATTTCACAACTGGAAACTTTGTGACATATTACTTTATTCAGCCCCTGTACTGTGCCACTATTTATCTATTTATAGCCAATCCGCTGGACAAAATTACAACAAATTTTGTCCTTTTAACATTGTTAAAATGCAATCCCTGATCACGGAAAAAATGCTGTGTGACTCACTTTGGCCGTAGTGAATCCCAGAAGTCTCGTGCTTCACGAGCATTCATTTGGCATTCACCTTGTGGTGCTCTGTCTAGCCTGGCGTTTCGCAAGAACTTTGTTCTGGGTCTGTATCCTGGGCGGGGAGGATTTACTGGCGCAAACCCTCAACTATATCCTCTGTTTAACTCAACAGTAAAATGGGTACTTGGTTGTAAAACGATTTTTCGCGGGGTCGTATTCCAGGGAATATAGGATTAAGGACTTGCCCGAAACGCTACGCGTACTAGTGGCTGTACAAGAATGTAAGAACTCTTGTATATATAAATAAATAAATAAAAAATAAATAAACTAAGCAATTCTGGCGGGTGTAATAATCTTTGTAACAAGTTATCAGAGTTCAGGCTAGCCCTACATGTTTTTCATTAAATTTAAACTGCATGCATTGAATATATTCATATTTTTAATGTTTTACAAAATTTCTCAAGTGCAAGGATGCATTGGGCAATCAATTGTATCACAGAACTTGGTACACACACACATTTGTGTCACTAACATGTGCACAATATTATATTCTTTGAACAATAGAACAGTTTTGCTGTTATTACACTATATACACACGATATCAGTGTCCACTTGATTTTAAGGACTTCTGATTTATCGACCTGAAGGTTCTAACAGCTGAATTTGAGATCAGTAACTGTAACCTTATTTGCAGTTTTGACCTGGTACCCTCCAGAATATAATTTAATAAGTTACCAACATTTTAACACCTCCGGATTTAGTGGAGCCCGGACTTAATGAATAAGGTATGGCCCCATTGGAGTCTTTAAATCGAGTGGATATTATCTGTACATTTTTGCACCATTATGAGCCACTAAGCAGTTCTGGTAGGTGTGGAATGAAATCCAAGCACAGCATAGTGCCAAACACACCAGTATCAGCAGATGGTGCCAGCAGATGACACCACCTGATGCAGCAAAATGCCTCCTATATACTAAGCACATCGCTACTCTGACAACACCTCTGCTATTCTTCTCAGATTCCGGTCACTAAATCATAAATATAAATAATTATCCAAGAAACAATGGCAGTGGAGCCGGTCGGCCGAGCGGACAGCACGCTGGACTTGTGATCCTGTGGTCCTGGGTTCGATCCCAGGCGCCGGCGAGAAACAATGGGCAGAGTTTCTTTCACCCTATGCCCCTGTTACCTAGCAGTAAATAGGTACCTGGGTGTTAGTCAGCTGTCATGGGCTGCTTCCTGGGGGTGGAGGCCTGGTCGAGGACCGGGCCGCGGGGACACTAAAGCCCCGAAATCATCTCAAGATAACCTCAAGATAACCTCAAGTGTGCTGTGTGTCTTCCTCCCACTGAGAACATGACCAGCATTGTGTTCACTGAGTTAGTTTAGTGCATTTATTATGCACGCCAAACCCATTGTGTGGGCGGTAGTGGAAAAGGTTACAGAGGCCCCATAATAGGCTCAAGGACTGAAATCCAAATTTCATTTAGCTAAGCAAGTTACAGACTTAATAAGTTACAAAATTTAATATATATATTGTTATATCAACAATTAATTGGTTAAGCTAAGCAGCTTATATATAAGCTAATTTAGTTTCAAAGTTGATGTGTTTATACTGCGCACCGTCCCCATCCGGTGGGTAGCGGTGGAAAGGGTACAGTCACCCACATTTACAACCTACAGCTAACAAACTAGTGATACAGTATTTGGATAGAATTTCTGGTAGTAGGTAATTTATTTTGATGGAAATATTTACACACATCTTGAACACTTGTTATAGAGCTGTTTCTAAATTCGTGCATCTTTTTGCACTCCATCACATAGGGATGGAGCGTGTGTGAATAATTTAACCGAGACAGTTTACATTGGGTCAGATCTACATAGTCATTATCACAGTCAGGATCTTCCTTGAGACTATCAACTCAAAATAATCACAGTTATTTATTTATTTCATCCATATTAAGTGAGGTATGGGCAGGAGCTGCACAGTGGTGCTGTGAACTGCTGCATCATTTACGACCCATGGTCGCTATCTCAATAATGAGTCCCTCACACCCATGAGGGGGTGCCCATGATTATTATCCAAGACCACATCTGTTTACTGGAGGCCTGAGGAAGCAAATATGCATGGGACTTTTAAATTTTATGCAGTACTCTGTCATCTCTATTTGACTCGCACAGTAGGCTAAGCTATGGCACGAACATCCCTGTTTGACATGCACAGTAGAATCATTAATGTTCTATTTGACGGTATTATTTATGTGGTATTTCCACTCAGTGGGACATGAGCGAATTAACAATGTTAGTACTCTTTACAGATTATATATAGTGTTTAATATTTTTTCAGGGGTTATGTGAGAAAGGTTTGGGAGCTATGGAGAATTCTAACAAGAGAATGCTTGCTGAACTAGAGGAGAAACATCGACGAGAACTGGCGGCTTTACAGGCAGAAAAAGAACAAGCACTTGCTGAAGAAACTCAGGCCACCTTAGCTGCTTTGGATGCCATGAGAAAGGCACATGAATCAGAGGTCCAAAGAGAAATTGCCAAGTTCAAAGAAGAATTTATTAAAAAGATGCAGTCTGGACATGACATTGGTGCTATACACAAGGAACACGAGGCAGAAATGGAAGACATTCGGCATGAAATTCTTTCCCTCTCCCAGAAATACTCCATCAAATGTCTGGAGTCTGCTGCTCTTGAAGAAAAAGTAGAAAGCCTCACTAAGCAGCTAACAGATGCCAACAAACTGCTGTTTGATCTAGAGGCACGCAATAAACTGCTGAAGACTCACTTATCTGCCAAGGTCTCACAGCTCCAGGTAAACACTAAGGTGCAAGAACATTTTAGTTATAAACTCATTATTAGTAAAAACAATGTCAGGAGAAAATGATGAGAAATTTCCTTAAACCTCTGGCAATTTCCTTTTTATGTCTGCTTTTATGACGTGTACAGTACAGTATTAGATTGATTCCTTTATTATTCCATTTCAAAACTGTACAGTTTGCAGATCACAGTAAATAATTATTGCATGTGCATTCTTTCAAATGTTATATTACAAGACTCTACGGCATTTATCTCCAAAATTGGCATTAATAATTTCAATTACTGAACAGGACGATTCTGGTAGAGATACAACCGCTCGGCTCCGTCTACGCGAGAGTGAGTTGGTTCTACGTAATGAAGAAATTGCAAGATTGACCCAACAGTTGCAACAAGCTCAATCAGTAAGTTATGGGATTAAAGCAAGCCAGTGGGTGCGAAGTGATAGTGGCCGAGTTTCTTCCATGATGTACAATATACATTGAGGGTATATAATAAAGTATTCATTCCCTAAAGCTAATACTGTACCAAAAAGTTTAATATTTTAAGTTCCTCAGTGCCACCTCTTGGATAGAAAAATGCAATATATAAATTAACTAGCTTTATTTGAACCTTACAAAATCGTTTTAGATTAATTACCTGTTCATGATATAAGAAGTCGGTAATATACAATTTTTAAAAAGTGTAAGATTCAAAGCAACAAATCACCTCGCTCTTGTTATCGTAGATAGAATTTTTGCATTCGTATATATATACTGTACTATGGTATGTCTTGCATTAATCAGCTGCTCAGGTGTTTTATCAATATTCTTTACAAGTTGTCCTTATTGTATGGTCACTTGGAAGACACAGGATATCTCCTTTCCTGTGGTAAAGGCTTGAATGCCAGTACATGGGTTGGTTCACACGTCCTGTGGTAAAGGCTTGAGAGCCAGTACATGGGTTGGTTCACACGTCCTGTGGTAAAGGCTTGAGAGCCAGTACATGGGTTGGTTCACACGTCATGTGGTAAAGGCTTGAGAGCCAGTACATGGGTTGGTTCACACATCCTGTGGTAAAGGCTTGAGAGCCAGTACATGGGTTGGTTCACACGTCCTGTGGTAAAGGCTTGAGAGCCAGTACATGGGTTGGTTCACACGTCCTGTGGTAAAGGCTTGAGAGCCAGTACATGGGTTGGTTCACACGTCCTGTGGTAAAGGCTTGAGAGCCAGTACATGGGTTGGTTCACACATCCTGTGGTAAAGGCTTGAGAGCCAGTACATGGGTTGGTTCACACGTCCTGTGGTAAAGGCTTGAGAGCCAGTACATGGGTTGGTTCACACGTCCTGTGGTAAAGGCTTGAGAGCCTGTACATGGGTTGGTTCACATGTCCTGTGGTAAAGGCTTTAGAGCCTTTGCCACATTCTTGCAAAGCTACTAACACACCGTTTTACCAGAAACTGTAATAAGAGTAACACCGATACAATACTCCTCTACCAGCCATGTTACCTATAACCTGTGGGTGCCATCCCCGTGGCTCAGTGGTAAAACACTCACTTGGCGCTTCGCAAACGCTGTGGGCTGGGTTCGTATGCAGGCCGGGAAGGATTGACTGAGTGCCAATCCTTAACTGTAGCCCTCTGTTCACCCCAGCAATGAATAGGGTACCTGGTTGTTAAACGACTTGAATGGTCGTATTCAGGGGGAAAAATTAGGATTAAGGACCTGCCCGAAATGCTGTGCGCGCTAGTGGTTTTACAAGAATGTAACAGCCCTTATATACAGTATATAAATAAATAAATAACACTGCTTCGATTTCACACTTAATTTTTAATTCCACTTGGTTTAAACTGACTGCTACTGCTGATATATTTTCTGGGGGGAGGGGGGTCCCATCGGCTTCCCGGAGCTATCCAGGCTGATATGATAATATTAGACTTTGGTGTCAGTCAGTGTGAATGGAGTTCTTAGGCCTACCGGGGACCACGAGCCAGAACCTGGCCCCCTCAGAGAGGCACGAGGAGCAATGGCCTATAGAAACCCCCATGTGGTTGGAAGCCTTCTATGTCTGCCATCGACTGGGTCAGGCACCCAGAAAGGTAAGCATCTCAAAATTAAGCCCCTATTCTGGTTACGAAATTGCTTCTGAGAGCCGAACTAGTGGACAGAACTCCCCAAACAAAAACGAGCAAACGAGGATGACATGACCATGTTGCCGCATCGCCATCTTCCCAGCTCCCCCCTCCCCGGGAGGGGGAAGGGGATGCCCCAGACCAGGAGTCACTCCTTTGGCTGAGGTCCCGCCTTTGCCTGTTTCTGGGGGGCTCCTGGGTTCCTCGGCAGTTGCTCAAGGATTTGTGCAGGATCCTGAACTTTGCCGTGATGGTCTACCCACCAGGTCGGGTTTGGCTTTGTCGGCTGTTCCGGTTTCTTTGGGGCCATACTTTCCGCTGCTCTCGCGATCGCTGGGTTCGTCCGCTGGGAGCCCTTGCATCAGTAGCTGCGTCGCTGGCTTCCTCTTTATGTCTTTCGGGGTTCAATGCCCTGGTGCTTACCAGAGCCCTCATGTGATGTGTTCACGGACACGTTGTCTTTGGGCTGGGGCTTTGTGACCAGTGCTCATCAGGCCGGCCAGAGGCGGTGGAGTTCGTCCTTACGTCGAGTCCACAGCACAGTGCGAGAATTCGCGGTGGTGTGGTTTTCCCTTCGAACGGTTTGGGTTGCCCGTGGTTCGATGATCCAGCTCCATTCAAACTGCTCCCTGGTGGTTCATTATCTGAACCGTGGGGGGTTCGATGAGGTCCTTGGCTCTTTGGGGCTGGTTGCTTCGGGTGACTCATCTGCTGAGTTTTCGGGATTTGGCTCTCCTGGCGGTTCACCTTTATGGGGTGTCCAACGTTCTGGCGGACGACCAGTCTCGGTTCATTCCCCTGTCCATGGAATGGACGGTCAACGCTGACTCATTCAGTTGGCTCTGCCAGACGTTCGGGCGCCCGGAGGTGGACCTCTTTGCGTCAGCGTGGTCGAGGCGTCTTCCGGTATATGTGGCGCCCTTCCCCGACTGCGAGGTCGTTGGGATCGATACCTTTTGGGTTTATCATCATTGTATTTGGCATAGGTGGCTTCGTTGTTGGTCTCTTGCCTGCGTGCTTCATCTTGGCGACAGTATGACGTTTCCTGGAGGTCCTTCCGGTTTTTCCTATCACTGCATAGGTGTACTTTGGTCTCTGATAGGGTTATTTTGTCCTTCCTTTATGGTTGTTCCAGGACCATCATCTTATGCCAAATATTGTCACCTCATATCGTGCAGTGCTGGTGGAGTTGCTGCAGCTTGTATTCGGTATTGATGTTCCTTCTGCTCCGTTCCACACGCTGTCTCTTGCGTTGTTTTGCCTCCGGCCTGCTCATGCGTCGCCTGAGCCATCCTGGTCGTGGTTGGGGTGCCTTATTTTCTTTCTCCTTTCCTCGGTTTGTCATGGCCCCTTTGGTTCAGGATTGCTTTTCTAGGGCTCTTTTTTTTTTTCTTACTGGCATTAGCCTCTAGGGGTTCTCATGCTCTTCTCCAGTGCAGGGCTTTCTGCTCTTTTGGTCCTGGTGGTAGTTTGGTTCATTTGCGGCCATCTCCTTCTTTTCTGGTGAAGTATGAGTCTGCTGCTTACCAGAGGGGGTCCTTGGGTTGTTGATGATGAGTGGTCAGGCCAGGGGTACATTATGTGTTATGTCCGGTTGCGGTTTTTCGCAACCGGTTTACGCAGACAGCAGTGAGGCAATGTGATGACATTATGCTTGTTTGCTAATTTTTGTTTGGGGAGTTCTGTCCACCCGTTCGGCTTTTAGTAGCAGCATTTTCACCAGAATAGGGGTTTGTTTTGGGCGTTTTTTCTTTCTGGGTGCCAGACCCGGTCGATGGCAGACACAGAATGCTCCCAACCTCACGGGGATTTCTAAATGCCATTGCTCCTCACCTTTCTGAGGGCGCTAGGTTCTGGCTCATGGTTCCCAGTAGGCAAGAACTCCATGCACATTGACCGATGGCAGAAAGCTAATATATCCATATCAGCCTGGATAGCTCCGGGAAGCCTCTGGGTCTCACCCAGAAAATGGCATTTCATTACATTTAACGCTGGTTTTATACCTATACGTATATAATATATTTACTATATAATTTATTCTTACATGCATACATGTATGTACTACACTCATTGTTTTCATATGATAGTTTATAAGGCTTCAAGTTAGCTTAAAATTAGAGCCTGTTTAAAGGTGTTATTTAAATATATTTTGTTTACATTGAATTTTTTTCTAATATAATAACTGACTTGACCGCCCTTCACTACTGCATACATTAGAAGCTCCTCTTAGAATTTAGTTACTATATAACAAATGTTTTGTGTTGTGGAATGATTTTTCATTTCAACCCTCCTCTAGCAAGGCTCTGGTAGATTTATATTTAATGTAAAACTCAGATTTGCTTATATGTTTTAGCTTATAGTGTGTGTAGAGCATATGTGCTGTCCAGTTAATGTCTGCATGTGTCATTGTCTTAGTATATTTCATTGTAGTGGGTGTACATGTGCATGCGTGTATCGTACATATACATATTGCTATGGAATGATGAGGGGGGAGAGAGAGAGAGAGAGAGAGAGAAAGGGACATATTAGGGTGGACTCGAGCTAGTGAGTTGACGAGTGTTGCCGCAGCATGAGGCCGACCTGGGCGACCTCTGCCGTCAGCTGGGCCACTTCCTGAAAGCAGAGCGACAGTTGAGGACCGACGAGGTATCTGCTCTTAGAGAAAAACTTGAGCACATCATTCTCACCGCCGCCAATATGCAAGGTAACAACAGAGCTAGTGTTGCCACCCCCACGCATGCCACTGCCGCCGCTGGGCGGCGTGCAGCAAGAACACAAATGAGTGCTGGTACACTGTGACGTGCAAAGATGGTGTGCATGCTAAGAAATTTTGAGTAACGAAAGTGGATTGTTATTTAATATTTACATACTCGATGTGCCAGATTATTTACAATTCACAGATTTCTGCAGCAGTCTGCGAACAATGTGAATTTCCCCAAATAAAGTATTTAGGTTTTTCTTTCTTCTGGGAACATTGTTTCCCTAGCACTATGGGAGTTCTTTACTTGACTCTTTGGGATCTTCTAATACAACATAGCAACTGTCAGAATATTTTACCATTCATTGTCCAGAAGTGTGTATTCTGAGGGAAATTTGTTATTGTATGTATGGTAATCTTCTAATGGCCTGTCTTACTGTATATTACGTTTGGTCCTTTAGAATGTTTGTGTACTATTTCCATCTTCTTCTAAGCACCGTAGTAGTGTGAATGCATGTACGGTAAATTACTAATTTTCTTGCCTTCCCAGCACACTTGCATATTAATACAGTACCACCAGACCTTATAACAGTGATATAATGACCACGCATAAATAACTTCAAAACATGAACATAATAAAAACTGTTAACTGCTTATATTCATTAAATGCAAAATTTAACATAAATTACAAAATGTTTACATGCGTTTGTGCCATACAGATTGTGGGATAGTTGTTCTCTTTCTCATGCATAAAAAATGTTAAATAAGTGTACGTCTTAAAATACTAAAACGCAAATTAAATACTATACTGATAACCTTTAATTAGCAGAACAACGGAGGGACACCAACTCGGAGGGGACGACAGAGGATAAATCTCCACTGCGAAGAGGCACAAGTTTGAGCGCAACACGTGGTAAAGGTAAGAAATGTTCATTGGAATTAGATACAAATTTGCTCTTCAATAAAACAAAATAGTTAACCAGAAATGCCAAAATATTCATTCCTCAAAGTGATTTATTGTATTACATCAGATAGATAATTATATTTTAGAATATTTGTACCGCTACTGTATATATTTGTCAGTACAGTACTTTGCTCTTTTATGCTCCTTTCCTTCCATGCACACATCAATATTTTGGCAGCTTTTTGTTTTTATGGTTAATATATTAAATGTTGAGTTGAATATGGGTATTCTATGTTTTCTCTCAATCCTTTTATGCTGCTAAACGCTGTACCACTTCAAAAAGAGGCAGTGCTACGTATAAACGTCTTTAAATTGTTTGACAAAGTACTGTACTGCACTGCATCTGGTGCATTTATGACTCTTAGCATTCTAGTGCTCTATCATACTTGCTCCTGAAGACGTAAATGTAGGTGGCTTCCTCCTCCATTGCTCCTAGCGTATTCCACTTGCTGACCACCTTCACTACATATGAGTGTTTGCTTATATATCTGACTCATTTATCTATCCAGTTTCCACCTGAATTCCCCCCTCCCCACCATTCTGCTTTTCCTCATCTGGAAACTACTCTTTCCTCCTCCTAATGTTTTCTTCAATATATTGTATGCTGTGGTGATCTTTTGTGATCTCTGTCATTAGGTTGTTTTTCCTTAACTTGTTTTCATAGCTTAGGTTTATGTTTTAAATGGCTATCGCTATGTTAGCTAGCCTCACACACAATGCCGATATTATACATGTCTTGTTAAAATTGGTGTTCACTCTACACCAAAGCCCTTCACCTTTCCTAATTCCAATAAGTGTCTTTCCACTTATTCTGTACTGCCCTTTTAGCTTCTTTCTTCCCCTCCTAACCTTCTAAAAGGTCTTTACATTTGTTAGAATTGAATTCAGGTAGCCACTTGCTTGGCCAATCCTGTAGTTTTAAATCTTCTTGCAGTATAGTGCAGACCTTTATTCTTCCATTTCTCACTAATTATACATCATCTACAGACATTGACATGGAAAAATCTTACCTGCTTGGGCATGTCACTCACATAGATCATGAAGAGTAGGGGTCAGCAGTGCACCCATGGGAGGGGGGTGGGGGGCTCTGGGCACACATGGACCTGTTCTTCTCCTTCCCCCTAAATTTTATTTAGGGAGGAATTTATTCTTATTCCCCTAAATTTTATAAATCTTAATAAAAAGTTAGAAAATGTTAATGGATGATGATTTATGAAATATTTACTGCCATTATTTTGCTGTGATTAATTATTTTTGTAAATGATCAAACATAAGCATTAACTATCATTTAACCACCACCCTTCTTTAAAGTATATTCCTTGGTACACCACAGAGAAGGCCAACAATCGAACCTTGTAGGACCCCACTTGCTTCTGTCTAACTTTGCTTCTGTTCTAAGAGCTTTGTACTGTGGTCAGACAGCCAGGCCTATTTAACTAGTGCTTCATGCATGTGCTCAGCTGTCAATGTATACAAGGAGTAGGTATACACTGATAGCTAAGCACCTGCACTTGGTTCATTTAAATTTCTTTAAGTTCTATTTCTTTGTTATATTTGCTGTTGACAGTGTGGATGAAGTTGGCTTCACCCTGGAAACACAAACCGAAACTGTCTCTATTTTCTGCTTGTTACAACTTGTAATAAAGTTGTTACATCTTGGCTTAATGTGTTTATGACGTATTAGAACGTTGTTACAACCTGCTATATTGGTTGTTATAACTGGTTAGGAGGTGTTAAAACTTGTTCGAACGTTGTACCAACGTCGTAGTTTCAGTGTATGTTTGGTGGGCAGTTACTACTTACTATGCATTCCACTTGTTTACCTACCCTGTGCTTACCTGGGTGTGTCTTTGGGGGAATGACAGCATATTTAAAAGCACTTCATAGCCATTGTACCTAGGCCACCTTTATCTCCCGATAGTTAAGTATTTCCATACTTGCCCTTAAATCTGAGAATAGTGATTGCTTCCACTACCTCTAGTTTAAGCTCATTCCACTCATTTACCACTCTCGCTGCACATGAATATTCCCAACCTCTGTCTCTTTCTCTTATTCTATTGTCCCTCATCTGGAAAAAAGAGTATTTTTATGAACATTCTTATCCTCTGCTCCGGTAATAGAGATAATAGAAGTTCTCATGGCAGCTCTTCTGACATTTTTCTTCTTGTATTTTACCAAGTGATGGTTAGTCACTGTGTATGTCTATTTTTTTTTATTTCTCTTCTTGCCTATTTGCATTTACAGCTTATAAGTCATCTAGCCCCATTTTCCCTCAATTTTAAATGCCTTGTCTGTGTCTTTGTAGTTATGTGGTTAGCACAGTCTGCTCAGAACACGGCAAGACATTTGGGTTTGTTTTTATACACTTGTTCACCTGCAGTAAATAGTTACTCGAGAGAAAGTTGACTATCATAGATCGCATCCAGGAAAACACAAGGTGGAGCTCTACAAGCTTAACTGGCTCTCTGTCCCTGATAATGTGAAGCCATATACCTGCCCGTCTTTCTCTCTTTTACAGTTGTCAGAATTAATTCACTTAACCTGTCTCTGCAACTGGCTGGAAATTCTGTCTTATTATTAATTTTTTTGATTAATACAGAATTTGTAAACAATACCACTATCTTTCGCTTATATATATGCTTCTGAGAATGTGTAAAAAGGTTTGCCTATCCTAACTTCTTGACAGCAAGTATTGAGTGCATTACTTTGAGTCTCAAACCAGCAGTTGGGGAACGTTTAGTACAGTATATACATCGTGTGCTACTTTACATGTCTTTAAATTCTGTATGTATTTGAGACATCTGAGTCAGGACAAAATGCTATGCATAGCCAACCACTTCAGTGTAGGAGCTTTTCCAGAGGGGGCTAAGTATCTAAGGTATAGAAGCTTCTCACAATTTCCAGACATTCTTGCTTTTTTCTTACAAGCAAGCAGCTAAGGCACTATATAACTTGCTTTGTTATATGCCTCAAATGGCATAAGATTGTAGACGAGAACACCCCTCAAGGTATGGACAGTACCAGAGAGAGGGAATGTGCCAGCTGAAAAATACATATAAAATTTGTTTTCTGTTGCAGAGTTGATGCGGTCTCCAAGTTGCCCTCGTCTTTCTGGATTCTCGTCTTTTTTAGTGGTTGGCCCCTCTCGGGGGGAAATGGGGCCACCAACACAAAATTCAGTAGACCTACCCTCTCCCCTGGCAGGGATGGTCGCCTCACGAAAGAAGGTATTCGAGACACACAAAACATCTGCAGTAAAGTTGTAGAAGAAATAGAAAATGTAGAACTGGAAGGAATTCAAGGACACTTAAATGCAGTCCAGAAAGATGGAGATATAACACCTTTAGAGACATTGCAAGAGGAAGTAGTAGAAGATAATGATAATCATGATCAGGAAGATAATGAAACTAATGAGGAAAAACAAGGTCTTGGTGTGGTACAGAAAATGGTCCACAAATTCAGTCACTGTGGTCCAAAACAGACACCCATTCTGGCACGGCGGAACACTGTTGCTCGATGCACTAATGTTATGGATGATATTAGACAAGGGAAGCGCAATATTTCTCATCATAATAGCGAGGGCCAGCATGTTGTTTGGGATTACAGTGTAACTGGTGCTGATGCTGCTACAGACCTAGAGTTTTCATCACTTATGGAACGTATTAGTGTCTTGAACACGGCATCATATAATAAAGTTCACGTTAAGAAAGAGGTCTCAGAAGGTTCATCACTTAGTCGTGATGACTCTTCTAGGAAGTCTTTACCTGCTGGTGCTCTGAAATCATACATGCGATGTACTAAAGCATCTGTCATGAAAACGAGAGAGGGAAACAGCCCACCAAGTGTGGATGGAGACAAGAATGCATCAAACAAGCAATCCCCATCTCCCACAGGATCTTCCTTGCCTAATGGTAAAGTGAATCACTTGCAGCAATCTTTATTACAGTCTAAAGTTGTCATCTCTAACAAATCTAATAGCAAAATTAAAATCCGCCATATGTGTCCTGAAGGCAGTGCAAGTGTGCGAAGAAAAAAAGGCGTCACTATGAAACCCAGTATTCCATCTGTGTTATTAAAAGGTGTAAATAAACTCACTAGTGAAGCATCTGCTACTGTTACCTCAGCTGTTAGTCATAATAATAGAGATGTGACAAGTCAGATAGTAAACAATGCAAGGGAGAGCACCATAAGTGAAAGTCGCAAACCTGAATGCAGGACTTGGTTAGCTCCTCAGCATCACTTAGTTGGCCAGTGTGAGGTGAAATGTAATCACTGTTTACTTGTTGACCTTTGGTTCACCATTTGGCATGTTGAATTTAACAAAAAGTGAATACTTGTATTGCAGAAATGAAGAATGCTCTTTTTTTTTTCTTTCTTTATCTGGCTTGTCAGGTATTATTATTGCTATTTAACTTATTTTATAAGAAGTTAATTGTTTTTGTTGCACTGATTATGTCAGAAAATAGGTTATTGCTTGAAGATATTAACTAACAACATGTCATTATTATTGTAACTTTACTCATGAAAGACCATATATGATGCACATGTCACTATCTCATGAATGCTGGCAAGCCTAGTTGGAGGAGTTTTACCTGGAGATTTAGTAGATTATTTCCATGATCATATCATATATATCACTGACATGTTCATATGCAACTGTTTTACTAAACTTGTTACAGTATTTTGAAAGATTTACTAATGTTTTCTTACACGTCTGATCTATGTTGGCCCCAGTTTGATGGAAGGTTTGTGTGATGTCTACCCAATTTTAAGTATTTATTGTAGTGCTATTTATTTGGCTTATGGCCAAGTTTCATCAAAAAATTTGCAGGGATTGAAATACTGTTAGACATATTTTGGAGTCTCGAGTATTGTATGTTGTCTGACTAATGGGGATGTGTATATTGTTTAAAGTGTTTTTATCTTGCTTACTAATATGTAGTAACCCAGCCATTGTACATGTTCTGTACAGCCATCTCCTAGTTATATCAAAGGTTTATCAATGAACAAATTGTCTATATATTTTAAATAAATAATTAAATGTTATCATTCCAGCCTTTAGTTAAACATTGTAGCGGGGGTCTGAATGTGACCTCTGGCACGATGTTCCTTTTTTAATTTTGTTGACTCCAATGAGCCCATGATCATTCCATACCCCCAAACCATGCCTCCTGCCAATTTTGGTAAGCCTAGCCCCAAGTGTGTGACTTCCAGCTTTGGACATAACAGGCTGATATTCTCCCGTATAGTATATAAATACATATAACTTGCTAACCACTGTATTGTGGATAAAAATAAAATTTCATTCAACTGGACAATCAAAAGCTTCAGATGGCTGACCACATAAACCATAGCTTGCAGCTCTACCTACTGAGCCACCAACACCCCTTTAAAAAGGAAGGATTCCACAGGTACCTGTGTGCTGCCCATCTGGAGATTTAAGCCCTGCCTGGGGTGCCACTTTAGCATGGAGGTGTTAGGTGATCCATGTCCTAGTCATATAAACTGCTAACCACGATATCAATGGGTATTTTCATCATTACCCTAGATATGGATAATATGTTCTATAATAAAAATGGAAAAGGCCATTTCTGGGAATATTTTGAGCAATAAACCAGTAGATAAGTCAACTAGTGCTGAAAATATTAGATCTGATGTTTACAATGAAGAAATAATCAAGGACATTACAATCTCAGATCACAAGCTGATTGAAGTGCAAACTAACTTCAATATCCACAATATATCTAAAAAATTATCAAACAAGAGGGGTTATTCAATATATTAAATTTTAATAATAAAAGGATAGACTGGGTAAAAATAAATATGGAACTTTCAAATGTTTCATGGGAAACCGTTCCAAGTACAGTAATAAAAATCCCACGCAAACAACAACTGACTGCCAAGGCATACATACTGTAATGTTCCTTTGTGGAAAATCACCCCTCTGTGGGGTCTCCTTGATATGGCGAGGGGCTCATGTACACCTCCCTGGGACCGGTGTGGGTTGCCTTTGCCTCCTCTCCTGCTTCTCTTTGGGTGGTGTATGTGCAGAAGGGCACCACGTAGGGGTCTTGTGAGCCATCGGACCACCCACTGGAGGGGTCGCCCATGAGGGGCCACCCTGAGTGGTTGGGTGTCCAGGCTAGGGTGATAGAGGGAATGGGGTCTTAGCACCAGTGTGGGAGAATGGACAATGTAGTAGGACTCCCATGTTGAAAAGAGGGGGGGGGGGGGGCACCGCTGGGGACGACACACCCTTCCTGCACTGGCCCTCGCTCGGCCTCCCTGGCTGCCCTGGTAGGTGGTATCCCTTGGTTCCATGTCCCAAACCTTTAGAACGATTGATGTATGGATGATGACACGACTTCTCTTACTCAGGCTCATGGGGTGGGTGACTAGTGCCCTGGGTCAGACTGTGCTGGAAGACCAGGCTTTGTAGCCCCCGTTACAGCCCTGGAAACACAAACCGTAACTGTCTCTATTTTCCGCTTGTTACAACTTGTAATAAAGTTGTTACATCTTGGCTTAACGTGTTTATGACGTATTAGAACGTTGTTACAACTTGCTATATTGGTTGTTATAACTGGTTAGGAGGTGTTCAAACTTGATCGAACGTTGTACCAACGTCGTAGTTTCGATGTGTGTTTGGCGGGAGGGCCCTATTTGGGCCCAGACCAGAGTACTACTCCCTGCTCCCCTCCCTCCCTCTGTGGTAGGGTCGAGCCCCAAGCCCTCTGTGGCGACCGCCTCGTCCCCTTGCATGGCTCCATCTCTCATTGTGACTACTGCGCCTTTCGACCCCTCTCTCCCTACAGGTCCTCGCCGCAGTCCCCGCCATGGCCGCTCTCATATGCTCCCTTCCATACTAATTCGTACCACGCCTTGTTTGGTCCTGCTACGTGGACTAAGTACTTTGATCTCCATCATTTAGATTCTACTCCTGACGAATTTTCCTTGTTGATTCAGTAGATGCCTCTGTTACTTTCAACCCCACCCATCTCGGTACACGTGTCGTTGCTGCTGCTGCTCAGGATGCAGCCACCCGCTTGGCCGCCTTATCCTGCATTGGTGAAACTCCTGTTCAGGTCTCCAAGAACGCTTAGTTAAATAGTATTGGCACTGTTCTCCTCCCGCACCATTTTGCAACCGGTGTGAGAAATCTACAGGCCTGCCACGAGGATATTAAGCATATCCTCAAAGCCCAAGGCCATTCTGTCCTCCAAGTGGACACGTTTACTCGTCCCCCTCGTGGTCGTCGCTGTCAGCCCCTTCGGGTTGTTTAAATTACCTTTGATGGTAGGACCCTTCCGCCCTCTGTCATTCTTGCTGGTGCCAGATGCTCCATTCAGGAGTATATTCCATCTCCTCGGCTCTGTAATAAGTGCTGGAAGTTTGGGCATGGTGCCCTCAAATGCTCCAGTCCTGTCTCTCTCTGTTCCTTGTGTGGGGACGAAGGTCACTAAGTCAGAGTGCACTTCTCACCCTGACCCTGATCCTGCACTTCTTTAATGTGCTGTGTTCCTTTTTCCCTTGTTTCTTCCTTATTCTCTGTTGCTATCCCTTCTCTTTTTGTCGATGTCTATTCTTCAATGGAACATTCGTGGATATTATGCCAATTTCCTTGAACTCCAACTTTTGATTTCACAGTTTTCGCCCCTTTGTGTCTGTCTCCAGGAGCCGATACTTGGTGCTCGTCCTGGTAATTTCCGTGGCTCTTCCTTTCTTTCCCCCTGCCCCCTCCCCCCCAGCTTTTGCTGGGGCCCGTAACTCTTCTGCTTTTTTTTATTTGCTCTGATGTTCCCCTTCGTCCCCTTACTTTTTCTATCACGTCTCCAATGTTCTGCTGCCCGCATCTTTGTGCGTAAATGGTACTGTACATGGTTTGTTCTATTTATCTTCCCCCAAATGTCCAGCTTTCTCTTCCCGATATTAAACACCTACTGGACTCCTTGTCGGAGCCTGTGCACCTGCTGGGTGATTTCAGCTGTCTACATACCCTTTGGGATGATGACAAACACCCAGGGTCACCTCAAACCGTTCATCCTCTCTTCTTCCCTGTCTCTTCTGAATTCTGGTGAGCCCACTCATTTGGACTCTCCGACTCGCACCCTTTCCTGTCTTGATCTTTCTCTTTGCTCGTCATCTCTTTACTTAGATTTCATGTGGCGGGTTCTTGATGACTTCAATGGCAGTGACCATTTCCCCATCCTTGTTACCTTTTTCTCTTTTCACCCTCCCCTCTCCTTCTCTAGGTGGCAGTTAGCCGAAGCTGACTGGCGCCTCTTTACCCTCCGTACTACTGTCTCTGACCTCTCCATTTTGCCTCTTCCTCGCACTCTCCTCCTTTATCATAACACCGTCTTCGATGCTCTCCTCCGTTCTATTCCTCACTCTTTCTCTCGGGGAACGCAGAAGTGTGTTCATTGGTGGAATGTGCTCGGGCTGTCCGCTGTAAGCGTGCAACCTGGAAGACACACAAAGCACCTAAGCTATTAGATCATCTCAAGCACTCATAATGTACTCTACAAAGGAGACAAGAAAGATATCAAATTATATATTCTGGGGGTCAGGTTCGTAATTTGCAACATACAGGAGTGAACAATATGGAAGGAAATGTGGAACAGACCCAATAGAGAGTAGAGGTGCCATAGGCACAACCAGAGAAAACTGAACATCAGAGGTTATCTTGAGGTTATCTTGAGATGATTTCGGGCTTAGCATCCCCGCGGCCCGGTCCTCGACCAGGCCTCCTTTTTGTTCACAACCCCCCCCCCCCCCCCCCCAGGAAGCTGCTCGTAGTAGCTGTCTAACTCCCAGGTACCTATTTACTGCTAGGTAACAGGGGCATCAGGGTGAAACATTTTGCCCATTTGTCTCGGCCTCCACCGGGGATCGAACCCGGAACCTCAGGACTATGAATCCAAAGCGCTGTCCACCCAGCTGTCAGGTACCTATGGTTGTTTAACAGAAGTCCATGGTTGTTTAACCTCCTCCCACCAAGTATCAAAAATATTGCAAGAACAAAATGGTAAATCTTCAATAAAAAGCTGGATAGTTTTTTGCAAGAAGTGCTGGACCAACCGAGCTGTAGTGGATATGGAGGCCTGCGGGTCACTCTTAAGCAACCACCTGTTGGACCAAGCTCTCACAAGTACTGTAATTATAAAAAGAAGGTGCCAAGGTGGGGAGACTGTAGTACCATCAAAGTTTCAGGATATTCAAAAGGCGCTAAATATTACTAAAGATGCCAATACGAGAAAAGCGCATAAGGTGAACGACATTAAAGGAATCCAATTCACCAAGAATTCTATCAAGGGACAAATGACTGAGGGGCAGTTGGGAAGCAAGCCCTGGAGCTTGGGGAGTAGAACAACTCCCAGAACCTCATTCAGGTACAACAACCGATATTATATATATATATATATATATATATATATATATATATATATATATATATATATATATACACATATATATATATATATATATATATATATATATATATATATATATATATATACACACATATATATATAACCTTTATTGTTATAACCATCAAATGCATTATATATATAATGTATTTGATGGTTACAAGATATACATAAGTTGATACAAAAATAATACAAAAAGTGCTTAATGGTTATGGATTTCTTGAAAAACCTGACAATTTTTTTTTTTTAGATATATACAAGAGTTGTTACATTCTTGTACAGCCACTAGTACGCGTAGCGTTTCGGGCAAGTCCTTAATCCTATGGTCCCTGGAATACGATCCCCTGCCACGAAGAATCGTTTTTTCATCAAAGTACACATTTTACTGTTGCGTTAAACAGAGGCTACAGTTAAGGAATTGCGCCCAGTAAATCCTCCCCGGCCAGGATACGAACCCATGACATAGCGCTCGCGGAACGCCAGGCGAGTGTCTTACCACTACACCACAGAGACTGCAATGGGAAACATTGATGAATGTCACAGACAGGTTCGATCATTGTTGCAAGTCAAACACTTCTTCGAATTCCTCAAAAGTTGTACTAGTGCCCAAGACACAACAGGCATTTCCCCTTTGAATTGCAACACTGAGGCGCTGGAACAAGAAACTTTTTGCTGTCTGATCTTTTGTAGCGCTAATCAATTTGTCCCCCAATTCCTTCAGGAACTTCAATGCACATTTTCCCCACGAACTGAGGGTCTCCGAGCCGATCAGAACAAAACTGTAGCAGTGTACCAGACCTCTGTATTTAATAATTTTCTGCGATTCCCTGAAAGAAGCAGCACCACCGCTTTCACGTGTGCTGTAGTGGAGGCAGGTACTGGCCAATGTGGCAGCGCACGTGTACTCCCACACCACTTGCTTACCATCCTTCCAAGGAAGCAAGGTGACCCCATCTGGGTGCCTCTGAGGATCGTTAGGTCTGAATAAGTGTGGTTCTCTTTGTGCTGGGCAGCGGGCTGTGGCGAGGCTTCTCTTGATGATGATGTTGACTTCATGTCTTGCAATCTTACCCTGTAATTTACGACATACCAGACCATGACAACCATATTGGTCTGCCATCGCAGTTCCGCAGATGCACCTATGTTCGGTGAGGATGGGGGCGGCAAGGCGAAGGGCAACTCCAATGTGGAGAGCGTTATGATTGAGGCGAGTTCCCAGGGCTGTATTGGGCACAGCAAATAAAAAATCCCCGGCGTGGGGTGCTGTTACTGCTAGGAGGCGGGCTTTGTTTTGAGCATCAGCGTTGTCAATCATTGCTGTGACAGTCTTTTTCTATTGTGGGGCTATCCCAGTGGGCCTGCTTATGGTCTTTTGGGACTTGTGGTCGGGGTTGAGGGTGTGCAATGGTATCCCATTGTCTGGCTGCTTCGATGAACGTTTGGTCATGAGTTCCCGATGTCTCTCATACGCTCTGGTAGGATCTGCCCTACCAATTTGTTGGCTGCTGTACATGAGGATAAGAATGCTGGAAGTGCTACCTCAGTTGCCTTTCGTATGCCTATCCCCCCAAATCTCACTGGTAGTGTTGCTTGGTCCCACTGATTGTCATCTAAATCTAGGTTGTGTACAACTGTGTAATGTGTGTAACTGTGTACAAATGTGTACAAGAATGTAACAACTCTTGTATATATCTCAAAAAAAAAAAAAAAAAAGGTTGAGCACCTTCCTGAATATTGACCTGAAGAGCTCATCATATTGATTTAGAAGTGGGTTGCCAAAAGTGGGTGCACACCTTAAGAAGTATGTTAGCCTGGGCAAGGTAAGGCACTTTGTAAGAAGGTAGAAGGCATCATGGGAGTCCAAGTCCTCTATTCTCGCTTCCATCCTCTTTAGGTCATTAAACTTTTTGTCAAGGACTGCAGCAATGCAATGTGGCCCAGAGGTGCTCCAAGTAGTGTGCTGTCGGTGGGTTTAATGACTGAGGCTTCTGGTAAAACCGATTTCACTGCTCTAATAATTACCTCACTGGATGCAATAATTTCGCACTTGGAGAGGTTAAGAACGAGATCCATGGTCTCCCCCCCCCCCTCCCGTGTCTTCACCAGCTGCAGGTCTTCCAGCAGGGAGTCGTGTGTGTGTTTACTAGTTGTGTTTTTGCGGGGGTTGAGCTTTGCTCTTTCGGCCCGCCTCTCAACTGTCAATCAACTGTTTACTAACTACTTTTTTTTTTTTTTTTTCCACACCACACACACACACCCCAGGAAGCAGCCCGTTACAGCTGACTAACTCCCAGGTACCTATTTACTGCTAGGTAACAGAGGCACTTAGGGTGAAAGAAACTTTGCCCATTGTTTCTGCCTCGTGCGGGAATCGAACCCGCGCCACAGAATTACGAGTCCTGCGCGCTATCCACCAGGCTTGTGTGTGTGTGTGTGTGTGTGTGATGTATATATATATTTATTTATTTATATATATATATATTTATTTATTTATATAACATTTATATATATATATATATATATATATATATATATATTATATATATATTATATATATATAAAATGTGCCTAGTAAATTTTTTAAGTACCAGTGCTGTACCCTTAGTCTTATTGGTCTAGTTAATACATTAGTGATGCTAGGTACAGTGTGTATACATTTTATGTTATGTATGTGTGTATACAGTATTATGTTATATACACTATATATAGGATATATTTTCTTTTTCCCAGAAAGGTAAACTAAAATTTGACAAGCCAACTTTGATATTTTTATCTGTAAAACATTCACAAACTGTGTATCACAAAATGTAATCCAATTTTTTAAAGGTCAAACATGAGTCCATAGTTCTAGAAAATAATGGCTCATAGTCAATCCCCCAGCAAGTTCATGACAAAGCAACATCAATAACTGATCCAATGTTGGATCAACGTAATCTTCGTTGAATGCCTGCTAGGTCTGAACAATCTGAAATGTTGTTCTGTAAAATATTTATATAAACACTTGCATACACTGTTAACATAAACTTGCACAATTTTACATGTCAACATCTGCAAATTCTTCATAAATGCCAAACAATTTAAAACATAAACATAAATAAACTATTGACAGTCTTCTATAAGATATTAATATAACCGTAACTTTTCACATAATTTGCTAATTGGTAATATAAATATCTATAAACTGTTTATGAAAGCAACCAGAAACTTTTCATATAAACATTCACAAAATGTTCTCCAAAAATATTGACAATATGTTAATATATACAACTGGAAATATATATATCATACAAATATGGCAGTTCCACAACTTTACCTGATATATAAACCTTTGTTAACTGTTCTATAAACATATGCAAATCTTTGTGTAAACATTTCATAACTGTTTATATATTTTCCTTAACTTGCTATATAAAAATATTTGACATTTTTACATTAAACAGATTATGTTTACACACAATTATATCTGCAAGACTTCTGTTTAAATATTGAAAATAATTGCATGTAAGCGGCAATTAACTTTGCATCTGAACACCCAGTAAAACTTTTCCTAACTGTTTATATTAATACTGTAATCAGAAAGTTGAAATAAAAACATGGAAATTAAATCATATAAACATACATAAATATTAATATAAACATCTACAAAAATATTCAAACTACTCTGAATTGTTTACGTAAGCAACACTAATCACTTTGTATAAAAATCTAGAAATATTTCATGTTACCATTCAGTGCTCATAAATCCATACATGTTCCATTAACAAAAACCTATTAACTGTTCATATAAAATAATTTTACTATATAAAAATTATCTATTATATAAACATTAGCCAATTTGTAACACAAACAATTATTCTTCATCACAACAAAGTTATCATATGTACAGTTATGCACTTGAAGACCACATTACACTTGTATGAGAGTTGTGGCGGGAAGTAAGTTGTGAACACACCAACACCTGCACTAAGCTGTGCTCTCTTCTCGTCAAGTTTTCCGCTCTATACTTTGTATTAATCAACTACCAAATCAACATGTTATGCAGAGGCATTTGTCTTTCAGATAATACCATGACACTCATGTGTTCTGCTTGGATATGACAAATCTTTGCAGTTTGATATGAAAAACTCAGACGTTGTTAGCTTATACAAGAATAGTGGAAACTGTAAAACGCCTAATGGCCCATGCAAGGCAGCTCCTATTTATACCCAGCCAAAGTCATCCATATACATATCTAACCTCCACTTGAAACAATTCAACAAGAACATGTCTATTGTGCTGCCCACTAATCTGTTCTAAAAATCAAGAACTGGATTGCCTAACCACTATTTATCTGTGTTTACAATCCAAGAAATTGTCCTGGATGATAAACCATAATGAATCTGGGATTCTAAATCCAAATGAATATAATTAAGCTGACTATTGAATACTTTAGAAACTTGTGATGATTTGTAACTTGGCAGGTCCACACCACCATTGTCTTGTTCTACAATAATGCCAAGCTGACATTTGTTATATATTATTAACCAAGTTCAGATGATTACTTTTCATCACTTAATGCTTCAGTACACACCACGCATGGGCCACACATTCCCTTGCAATTTTGAAAAACAAATAATTCTTCATCACATATGCTAAGCTATTGTATTATTTATGACCTGACAAGCTTTCATCTCAAGTGATTATGTTAAATCAAGAGGAAGTGCATTAAAAAAAAAAAAAAAAAAAAAAGCATTGAATATAATGAAACGCCATTTTCTGGGCGAGACCCGAAGGCTCCCCAGAGCTATCCAGGCTGAATGGATATGTATAACATTCTAGCATCAATGTGCATGGAGTTCTTGCCTACCGGGGACCACGAGCCAGAGCCTGGCCCCCCTCAGAGTAGTGCAGGAGCAATGTCCTATAGAAACCCCCAGTGTGTTTGGAGGCATTCTATGTCTGCCATCGACCAGGTCCGACACCCAGAAAGGTAGGCGTCCCAAAACAAACCCGTATTCTGGTGAAACTATTGCTACCGAAAGCCGAATGAGTGGACAGAACTCCCCAAATGAAAACTAGCAAATTAGCATGACGTCATCACGTCGCTGCACCACTGTCTGCGCAACACTCCCCTCCCCGGGAGGGGGAGGGGAGAGGGGGTTACACATGAAGCACTCCTGGCCTAAACAACCAAGCAGCAACCTACCACCAGGACCAAACGAGCAGAAACAACACACCAGAAACAAAGGGGTCATGACAAACTGAGGAGAAGAAAGGAGAGATACCACCCGGGCCAATGACCAGGATGGCACCGGAAGCGCATGAGCAGGCCAGAGGTGAAACAACGAACGAGGCAGCTAGCGGAATGGAGCAGAAGGAACAGCAACACAGAACGCAAGCCGGAGCGGCCTCGCCAGCGCCACCCGAAACGAGGCGACAGTATTCGGCACCAAATGACGGTCCAGGAACAACCCCGAAGGGAAGGACAAAACAACCCTATCAGAGATCGCAGTACACCTAAGCAGTGATACCAACAATGAAGCCACCGGTGCCCACACAAGTGACAAGAACGAGAGACAAAAACCCCGAGACACAAAGACTCAAGGGGGAAAAACAAACTAGCCTCGTACTGGGCTGGACTGATCTGTAAAAAGGGGTTAGCCATGGGAAGACCCTCAGGAACGGACACCGAGCAAAGCAGTGCCTCCAAACTAAGGCTGGCAAATAACCAGAAGGAACGGCCACCAGGGAACCAGGAACCCAAACCCGGCGAGCCTGGAAGGAACCAACCTGGGGCGAGCACACCCACCCCACTCGGGGGGAACCCTTCCCCTTCCCCCGGGACCCCTGAAGGACCAACAAGGCTAAAAACAGATGGCAACGAGAAGAATCCGCCTGCCGAAAGAGCCAAATCACAGACACCGCAACAGCTAGGACCAAATGGCGACGAAAACTGAAGAGCCCAGTCAGAGGCCAACGAGCACCATGAACTGAATCGCGAGACTCGAAGCGAAAAACAGTGACCCCGCAACCCACAGGAGCAGCGCAACCAGCTCCAGCAGGGAAGTACGACGCACACGTCTCTGAGTTATATATGAGGAGAACCACTCAAGACATGTACCGCACGAAAACAAAAATGTATGTTCTGGAAAAGGAACACAAAGAAAAGCCGTAGCCAGGACCGCAATCCTAGCACCCAGTCCCAACGAAAAGAAACCATAGGGGCAGAAGTGGTCGATCAGAAAGCTACATGCACCTGCAGACATTGCAACACGGAAGCGGGCAGTGACAGACAAGGAAAAATAAAAAAAACACAGGTCCATAACCGAACTCAGGAACAGTCCCAAATCAGGGAACTGAACATGTACAGAGGCCAACTAAGCATCAACATCAGTACATATAGTCAATAAGCATCTACTAAGACATACAACAATGTGTAGGATAGAGGTAGGAAATAGAGAATTAGACAATGAAAAGACTCTAAATACAGTCCAAGCACCAGTAGCTAGGGACAAGAGAGTACAATGAATAGGACGAACGAAGAGGATCCAAGTAGCAGCCGGTAACGTAATGTACACGACCAACCACATATACAGAGAGATCCCAATGTATAAAAGGGTGCATTTAGGCATTGAAAGACAGGCAAGGAAGGAGAGTCCAGAGAACATAGCTCGAGTCAATGAATGAGTGTACAGAGAGCAAGAACTGAGAAAACGGAGGAGTGTCCAGATACCGAGAAAAGATCCAGGCGCCAAAAGACTAAACGAAAGGCACCGAAAATTGGGGCTACGCCCCACAGTGTAATGAAGAACAAGACACACTGACAAAATAAGGCCATGAAAAGACACACGCACAGTAGCCACACAACACCCCACCCCACCAAAAATCGCGAACCAGCGCCTGGCCGACAGTCACCAGACTGTACAATCTCACCTGCAGAGTGGAGACACGATCGTGTCACAACACAGCAGAGCTGTGCAATATACCAGGAGCATCGCTATTAGAGTATGTCCAGCGGTACAGGCCCAGGAGGAGAAGACGAGGTGCAGTACAGAGGTGGAGGTGGCGCCACTCTGAGCCGCCCCACACCCGTAAGCAGAGAAAATAACTGGGCGAATTCCCCAAACATAAAATCCAGAACACCCCCCAGTATCTAGGGGGGGGCTATGACCGGAGAGAAGGTGAGCGAGAAGAGCGTATAATCCGCGAAAAAGGACGCGGAACACCAACACCTGTGTACACCGCCCAGAAACAAAACATCACCCCAGCCCCTGCGCCTGAGGTCCGAACCGCCCCACCCATCCTGGAGAGACAGCCCACGTCACTAGACACAGAACTGAGACAAAAATTCCGGAGCCAGAGGCACAAGACTTTCCCAGAATCGCATCAGGTCGGGGTCGAAGGTTGGGGTCGCCGGCATGAAGGTCTGGGGCTTCCCCTTCCCCTCCCCGTCCCAGGGAGGGCGGGGGTTGCGCAGATGGTGGCACGGAAACATCATGATGTCATGCTCGTTTGCTAATTTTTATTTGGGGAGTTCTGTTCACTCGTTCGGCTTTCGGTTGCAATAGTTTCACCAGAATAGGGGTTTGTTTCGGGGGTGCCTACCTTTCTGGGTGTCTGTCCCGGTCGATGGCAGACATAAAATTCTCCCAACCACAGGGAATGGAGGGGGGGATTCTATAGGCCATTGCTCCTCGTGCCTTTCTGAGGGGAGCCAGGTTCTGGCTGGTAGTCCCCAGTAGGCAAGAACTCCAAGCACATTGACTGATACCAGAAAGTTATACATATCCATTCAGCCTGGATAGCTCTGTTGAGTCAACGGGGCTCCCCTCAGAAAGGGCATTAAAATATTTCACAAGCTTGAAATGGAAATTCCATAAAATGGCTGAGGAAATTTTCTAATAAATATGAGATAAGAAAAGCAGTAAAATCACTACAAAATAACTATCACCTAACTTCACACATTTAGTTTCTGTTGCCTAATTCCCAGATACCTATCTGGGAATTATCTATCTGCTAGGTGAACAGGAGCATCAGGTCTATGGAAACATGCCCAACTGTTTCTGTCCCGCTTAGGGACTGAACCCGGATCCCTCAGTTGTAAGCTGGGGACAAAGACCACTTGTGATACAGGACCCTATTTTGTAGGGAGTGAGTGCCACGTGCAAGTGTTCAAACAAAACCAAGTCTTTGTACTGCTTCAATTGATATGTAATTTGGATTTATGATGCAAGATAATATGCTTTTTTGTCAATGTAGTTTAAATTTTTTTTTGCTTTAAACATTCCATTATTTTTACAAAACCAACATGAAGAATAACTAGGAAATTATTTGCATAATGTATTATACTCTAAGATTATTTCTGTTGCCTGAAATGATCACCACCACTCGACAATCTTTACTGACATGACAAACATGATACTGACATTACCCTGATGTAACATTGACATAGTACTGGCATGGCATTAAAATGGCACTGACATGAATGACCCCTGGCATGGCATTGGCAAGCGATATTCTCAACACAAAAGAACGTGTAACTCACATCATCATAACTTTAGTGTAACAAAATGGCAAGACATTCTACCAACAACATTAGACACTTTTTTGATATGCAATTCTCCAAAGGATTTTTACATTGTTTTGTAAACATATTCCATTAAGGAGCATTGGAATTAAAATCCATTATCACACAAAAAAAAAAAAAAAAAAGCATTGAATGTAATGAAACGCCATTTTCTGGGCGAGACCCGGAGGCTTCCCGGAGCTAAACTGGACTGATTATGTATATATTTTAGAATGTGGAAACAGTTAATCGATGGAATTCTAGGCCTACCGGGGACCACGAGCCAGAACCTGGTCTCCTTAGAGAGGCATGAGGAGCAATGGTCTATAGACACTCCCATGTAGTTGGAAGCAGTCTATGTCTGCCTTCTACCAGGTCAGGCACCCAGAAAGGTAGGAATCCCAAAACAAATTACAACTGGTTAAACATTGCAAACCAAGAGCCGAACGAGCAAGCAGAACTCCCCAATCAGAAAACAAGCCAACAAGTAAGACGTCACAACAGCTGCCATGCTACTGTCTGCACAACTCCCCCCTCCCCGTGAGGAAGGGGGGTCCCAGACCTCCCGCGCTGATTACCCAAGCCCAGTTCAGAAACTGAATATAAAAAATGCGAGAAACCGCCAACTGGAGGAAGGGAGGGATGCTGGGGAGCCTCCATGTCTCACCCAGAAAATGGCGTTTCATTACATTCAGTGCTGGTTTTCCGTCGAACCCTCTCTTGCTTCCCAGAGCTACCTAACCAAAGATAAAGGAAATGAGTGACTTACCCGGGAGGCAGCCGCCACTTGCTCCTCAACTTGAAGTCGAGACAACTGGCTGCAACCTGCGACCCAAGGCTACACATACCCGAGAAGGGCCCGGAACATTAATGAGGTACAGTACTGTGCGGCCGGGACCCTGTTCGACCTCCAAAAGCCCCGTGCCTGCATGTCAGCCCAGGACACATTATCAAAAACAGCAACCAAAGTCGCAAACTTATGAACGTCATGGGGGCGGGGATAAACCACAGGCTGGCTGGACCGAATAATCCTGCGAACGATCTGAGAGAGTCGCACCTTGGAACAGGAAAGAAGGGAAACCAGGTCAACCCAAAGCACATCCCCTGCCAGGAGGCCGTGGAGCACAAATAACAAAAGAGCCACAACGGGACACAAAACATAATGCACCCCGCAGCCGAATCAACCAAGCATTAACAAACCAAGGACACTTCCGGAAAGCAGCAGTCTCTTTCTTCGCCAGAAAAGAAGGCGATGGCTGCAAACGAACAAAACGACTACCAGGACCGTAAGAGCAGAAACCTTGCGCCAGAGGAGAGCATGAAGTTCCCTGACCTGACCCTCAGAGGCCAATGCCAACACGAAAAGAGCCTTAGAAAAACAGTCCTAAACTGAAGGGGCCACCACAAACCGAGGAGAAGAAAGAAAGGAGAGCACCTGGTCCAACGACTAGGATAGCTCAGGCGGTGCATGATCAAGCCGGAGGTGAAACAATGCCCTAGAAAGCTTGTAGAATGGAGCAGAAGTAACATCCACCTTGAATGCAAGCTGAAGCGGCTCCGCATGTGGTGCACGATACGAGGCAACAGCATTCAGCACAAGATGAGTCTTGAAACATCCAAGAGGACAAAACAACCCAATCAGAAATTGAAGACAACCTACGAAAACTCAAGAAATCCTAAAAGGGCCGCCAGAAAACTTCATACTGCTGCCGAGATGAGACTTGCAGGTGGGATACGATCAATGAAACCACCTATCACTATACAAGTGGTGATAAACCCGCTTCAAAAAGAAGAGAAATGCGAAGATTGGAGGAGAAGATTCGATCCAGCCATGTACTTGATTGGACCGATCTGCTGAAAGAGGCGGAGCCGCAGGAAGACCCTCGGGTTCGGACACTGAGCAAGCAGCGCCTGAAACCAAGGCTGGGCCAGACATCACGGGTCCAACAGGACTACTCTCCCCTGGTATGTCTCCAAGTGAGCCAGGACCTGGAGCAACAACCGAATCAGGGAAAAGAGGTGCAGGTAACCTCACTTCGACCAGTCCAGTCGAAAGGTATCGACCCCAATGGCCTCACAGTCAGGGAAAGGGCCTCACATAAACCGGGAGATGCCTCAACCACGCCAACGAGAAGAGGTCCACCTCTGGGCGCCTGAACGTCTGGCAGAGCCAAAGTAACAAGGCATGGTCGACAATCCATTCCGTGGACAGGGGAATGAAACGATGACACCAAGACATTGGACATCTCTCTGGATACTGGGGGGGTGGGGGGGGGTGGGGGGGGGGGGGTGGGGGGGGGGGGGTATCCAAAGGCTCTCCTGAACTGCCAGGAGAGCCAAACCCCGAGAACTCAGCAGACAAGTCACCCGAAGCGTCCAGCCCCAAAAAGCCAAGAACCACATCGAACCCCCTCGATTCAGGCAATGAACCCCCCCCCCCAGTTAATGGGGCAAATTGTGAAAGGACCGACGACCCTTAAGAGAGCCCGACCAACACTCAGAGCAAGCATTGCGCTGACCAGATGTCGATGGCTCCGTAGGATAGGCCATCTCTCAGAGCAAGCACTGCAATGACCAGATGCCGATGGCTCCAAAGGAGAGGCTGGCCCAAATCTGGCACCACCGACTTACGATGACCGAAGGAACCCCGAGCCCTGGCATGACCCTTCCGGGCAAGACCCCCACGGCCCCCCCTGGAGAAATAACAAGTCCGACATAGGCTGGCAACTAAACGAAGCCGCCGGGGCAGAAAATGCACCACCGCAGACTGTAAAAAGCAACGGACAAAAAGGGGACAAAAATCTAAGAGCAAAGGCCCAAGCAGATTCCAAAGAGTGGACGATCATCGCCTGTCAGCACGCGAGGCGAGAAGCAAAGAACAGACACCACTTCCTTCAGAATTGGCGCAAACAACTTCAACAAGGCAGCCGACGCCCGAGCTGCCGAGGCAAGCACAACGGACACTGGCCAGGAACCCAGCTCCTCCATCTCCTCCTCGAGCCAGTCCGAAGACAGCTCCAGGAGGGAAAAAAAATGCAAGACCTAAGCCAAATGCCCATGGACGCGCAATCCTCGGCCACCAGGGACAGCAAAAGGGAAGGAACCTACACGTGAAGCTGCACCTGCCCAATATCGTGAGGAAGTACAGGGGCGAATAAGCATGCATTGAGGTGTTCCAACTTCCCCCCCCTCCCCAGGTAAACCTGAACCGTAGTCAACTCCACCATTCAAGCACATGGGTCAGACAGAATGCATGCCACGTCCCCAACGAACTGCACTCCGACCCAACTCCGGCACTTCGTAACGCACCCAGTAAGGAAAAGAGGAGCCAAACTCAAAAGAAGGAGGATCCATTATCAAGGCGTAATCCAGGTCTCGCAGGAGGTAAGCTGCAAGGGCCTCCTGCACCTCCCTCGGCGGGATGCTGGAAGCTGAAAACCTCTGGAAGGAGGGAACCAAGGAATCCAAGGGAACCCGGAACCAAACTCGAGGAGTCGTCGAACCCATGTCAAACTCATACAGGGAGTTGGATAGGAAAACTCCTCCCCCTGTAACAACAAGCCGAGGGTACCAACACCCAAGTGGGGTCAAATGGGATCCAAGCCTCCCCTCCCCCCCCAAGTCAACTCCTCCCCAGCCCCAGGATCCTCCACAGCAGAGGGTTTGGAGTCATCCTCCAAACCCTCTGCCTCTGGAAAAAAGGCAGAGTCCACCAGAAAAACAGGGAAGAAGGGGGGCCCGTTGTTATGACCTGAAAGCCCAGGCAGGAGGAAAAGGCTCAAATGCCTCGGCCGCCGATCCTGAAAGGACAGTCCCCGAAGTCGCCCGAGTCTCACCACCAAGAAAGCCCTGCCCCAACTTCAAAATGCTCAGACGTTTGGGAGCCAGGAGCAGGGGGTGTGGGGGAAGGGAGGGAGCAGAATGAACCCCAACATTGGAAGGACATGAAAGCATGGCTGAAACCAAATTCGAGGCGACTAACACCTTCAAGTTTGGGTCCCTATAACCATAGCGGGGGCAGCTGTGGGCATCCAAAAAGGCAAACAACTTAGTGGGTTGCAGCAACCTAAACTGCACATGTAACGCTGAAGCTGCCTGTACCCAAATATCAATAAGAGTGGACTGCGTAAATTGAAGTACAATCAAGGAACACCACTCGCAGGACTCTGGGTCAAAGGTGTCATTGACCCAACATGCAGCATAGCGGAGGCAAAGACAATGAGAGTCACCCTGAGACAAGGTAACAGAGCAACCTTCAAACACGTACGAAGCGAGATGGGACTCAGAGAATACATCCATTGGACCAATGAGCCCCAATAGGGGTTTCCATTGCCCTTAGGCTGACTGCTAAGGGAAGCCCAGGCAAAGTACTGCTAACCAATTATCCCAGAACTACCAAACAAATAAAATGCTGAACCTCTGCAACGTGTGCAATCACGGGGACCTAGTGGAGGGCCACCAAAATCATACAAGTGATCATACAACCACACCAGGCAGACCCCCCCCCCCCCCCACCAGGCAAACAAAACAAAAGAAACACCCTGCAAAAGCACGTCTCCAGGGGGAACAGAATCGGCCAATATGCATATTATAAGAGCTGCACAATACCTTGTGCCCCTGCTAGCGATGATGCTACCTCCTACCAAGGGCCAAACGGGGGTAAGAAAACACCCCAGCTGACCCCCCAAGGACGGGTAATCACCAATCAGCAAAAGAACCCTGTGGAGGTAGCCCCCAAACCGTTTGTGGAAGGTAACCCCAAACTGCAAGGGCAGTACTTACTGGGCACCTAGGGAAGGTAACCCTAGGCACATGCAGCCCCAGTACTTCTGGAATAACACCTGGCTCGCACACCACCACACTGCAGCACAACACCACAAGGCACAGCACTGCAGCACACCACCACAAGGCACAGCACTGCAGCACAGCACCACAAGGCACAGCACTGCTCGAAGATTGGAGCCAGAGTCGATCAACTGCCACCCAATACAACAGCCTCAGAAGTAGGGTTGGGTAGCCGGCGTGGGAGGTCTGGGCCTCTCCCCTTCCCCCTTCCAGGGAGGGGGGGAGTTGCGCAGACAGCGGCGTGGCAGCTGTGGTGACGTCATACTTGTTTGCTCATTTTCCAATTGGGGAGTTCTGCTTGCTCATTTGACTTTTGGTTTGCAATGTTTAACCAGTTGTAGTTTGTTTTGGGATTCCTACCTTTCTGGGTGCCTGACCTGGTAGATGGCAGACAGACTGCTTCCATCTACTGTGGGGGTTTCTATAGGTTATTGCTTCTTGTGCCTCTCTGAGAGGAGCCAAGTTCTGACTCTTAGTCCCCGGTAGGCCTAGAACGCCATCAATTGACTATTGTCACGTTCTAATATATAAACACATCAGCCCGGTATAGCTCCGAGAAGCCGGAGGGGCTCTCCACAGAAAACATTACAAATAAAATAACGAATAAAAGGAACATTTTAAAATCTTTGTATACATGTAAGTTTAAATCTTAAATGTCCCTATATGAAAATTATAGCTTAAAAAATAATAATTATAACAGTATTTTGTATCAATCACTTCAACATGTATAAACACCCCTCACTGAGATTCCCATGTAAAACTCCCAAACAGTAAAGTACTACAGAATTAGCCAACATCTGAAGTGATCCAGATAATGCTAACCGTGGTTTGCCATTTGCCAATTTTAAATTCACATCTAATATTGAGTTTCTTTGTAGAAAGTGAAGTTAAAAAAAAATTGATTTGCCAGCTAAGGGAATGAGCATGTCAAATAAAGTTTACACATAAGGTTGCATGTGCCCCTATGTACCATGTTGAGATTAACACTATCATGTGCCCAGTGCGTGGCCCCTTGTGCACCTCAAGGTAGGCCAAGCGTTGAGCGCTGAACTCGCCACCAAAAATGTTTATACGCTTTTCAGCTTTCTGACCTTAATTTTTGTGCTACGTCGTTCAATTTGGTATCAAATTGTTCACAACAGAATGCTCTAAGGGAGTATTTGCATATAAGAACATATAAATCTCACTTTTTCTCTACTTTGGACCTGGTGCGTACTGCAAGGTAGTCTGTGCGTTGCCCGAGAGCTCATCACCACACAACAATGTTTATACTCTTATCAGCTTTCTGATGTAAATTTTTGTGCTACATCAATCAATTTAGTATCAAATTGTTTGCAATAGAATGCTCCAAAAGAATATTTTCATATAAAAATAAATATTAGAACAACGTTACCAATACCATAAGATAAAGTACATACTGTACATCATCATGTGAACAACACCTGCTTTTCTTCACTGTTTACAGTTATTATTCATTCACCATATTGTTTATGACACTACAGTATATCATTCGTTTTTGTGTTGCTTCCTTCATAAGTTTGTACCACAATATCATATGTATAAAAAATTAATAAAAACATCTGTACTCACCACCCAATGATGTTTGTGGAGCATGAGTTGAACATTAGGTAGAACCCCTCCAGCTACTCCAGAAAAAGGCCTCCTGAAGTTGCTCAACCGATATTTCATAGGAGGAGGGGATGGTGGGTAAGCATTACCACTTAGCCACCATGAAGGTCTTCTTGCAATGGTACAAGCTGTAGCATTGTGCAGCACAGGGTGCTGCACCATGTTCAGCACCTCTCTGCATCAGGAGGCCATGGTGGACATGAGCAAGATCAAGAAAAACAATGGACTTCCAGCGTGGTCCCCCACACCATGGGGTGGGGATGCCACGTGGGATATACAGAGCATGGGAAAATGTTGGCGTGCATTTTAAAACAAGTCCCATAGCATTCGGACAATAAATGGAATTTTTACACATTTATTTTGTGTGCAAAATACTCTGTATTTTGGTTTTATGACGGAATGTGTGGCATTGGGCTGCAAAAGCGTTAAGTTACAGTGCCTAACAAAATACAGTGAATGCAGTATACGATAAACAATATACTGTATATGCAGTACAGTGTATGAAAAACTTTGCAAAACTGTACAAACCTTTTTACGCGAGTTAATCAGTTAAGTAGCTGAATGCATAATCTAATAGCAAAGTTCGCATTTGGTGTAATATTTGATGATAAAAAGTGCAAACGGTCAAGTACATGATCTGATAGTGTGTGATCAGACTGTTAAGGGTACAAGTTAGTTGTGAATCAAGGCTACATTACACACAGTTTTGATAACAAATGTATAGTACTATTAGAGGCATTCGTATGATTAGGAAACAATTAACTTAAAACCATAAAATACATTTGACCTACAGATTATGACAAAATAAGTACTGTACTTTCAAATGGTATACAATGTGGAGACAAATGCCACACCCAGTAACTGATAAGGTAGAAATGATTTGTTTAAATATCTTAGGCAAGATTGTCCATTTTTCTAGCTATACAATCAATACAAAAGTAGCAGATGGATTTGTTTGGTTATTGCCCATCCCACCCAGGATTTGGTGTGGCTATCCCCCAATCTTGTTTGAACTTAAAATTGCATAACGAGACAAAAGTGAAAGGTTGCCCACAACAGCTATTCTTATATAGCACACTGTAATGTTGTTGTGGCCCTTATTCTCTACTAGGGAAACATTGCATAATGAAGCTAAATCTGTAGCTGTGACACATGCTGCATCCAGAATGTGTCTGGCACTAGAGGCAGTGGTGGGTAGTGGAGGCACAGCATTCTGGCGCACACACTAGCTCCAATATTGAAGATCTGACTAGTCAGAATTCTGGCTATCTAAAATATTTCCTCGACCATTCTTTTGTCGATCATTCCAAATGGCTTGAAACAATTCCTCTTGGAATAATAAAATTTACCTGTTTGTGCCTTACCTCTGCAGAATTTATTGGGGAAATCTTGTCTATTTTTTGTGGTGGTGCCTAGAGCTGTTGGTTACGTTATAATGAGCACCTGGTATATACAGCATTTAAAAATTTTGCTTTAAGCTTAGATTAAAAAATGCAAACAAATATTCATGTATAGAAATATTCTTTTTTGTAGCTTCAACAGAAATAAGACATTTCAGATTTATTAAAATGACTTTTAACCTAATTTTAACCTAATTTTGCTGGATTGTCGCCCCAGCATCTTGGTCACAATATGACTAACTGGATCACAGACAAGGATGACTTGATACAACAGAGCCATGATAGCCAATCCCATTTATCTCAAGTCCATTTTCTCACCAAGCCTTAAATAACCCTTGCAGAGCAGCTTTTAATGCACAAAACATCTAAAGTTAGGGTTACATAAAACCAGCATTGAATGTAATGAAACGCCATTTTCTGGGCGAGCCCTCTTAGCTCCCTGGAGCTATCGGACTGATATGCAGTTTATTAGTCTGGGGCATCAGTCAATTAGAGTTCAGCCTACCGGGGACCACGAGCCAGAACTTGGCCCCCTTAGAGAGGCAAAGGGAGCAATGGTCTATGGAAACCCCACCTTGTTCTTGGGGGCATTCCATGTATGCCATCAACTGGGGTTAACACCCAGAAAAGTAGGCATAACAAAACAGACCCCACGTGGTAAGAAAATTGCAACCAAAGACCGAACAGAGGCAGAACACCTCCAACCTAAAGAACAAGCAAACATCATACACACTGCAATTTCTCCGCACCGCCCTCCCCTCCCTGGGAGGGTGAGCCCCAGATGCCTTGTGTCGGCTACTCAACACCTCCAGTTCAGAGGCCAAGCATCAAAAACAACGCAAAAAATGCTGACCAGAGGGATGGAGGGTGCCAGGGAGCCTCTGGGGCTCACCCAGAAAATGGCATTTCATTACATTCAATGCTGGTTTTCTGAGGGAAGCCCCTTTGACTCCCTGGAGCTACCTAAACAAAGACAAGTAAAAGAAGGCGTTCCTCGGGAGGCGGCAACCACTCGCTCCTCAACTCTAAGTCGAGACAACTGGCTGCAGCCTGCGACCCAAAGCCACACACAAACAGGACCAGGAATGTTGACCACATAATGGGCGGCCAGGAGCCTGCAGCCTCTGCAACTAGCCACTGACAAAAAGGCGAAGAAAACCTAAGCGCCAGGGCCCAAGCGGATTCTAAAGAGAGCTAGGACTGCTTGACAGCACGTGAAGCAAGAGGCAAAGAACAGAGACACCGCCTCCTGAAGAATCGCCACAAACAGCTTCAACAGTGCGGCCGACGCCCTAGCTGCTGAGGCAAGCACACCAGACGAAAGCCCGGCACTTAACGCCTCCACATCCTCCTCAAGCCAGTTCGAGGACAGCTCAAGAAGGTAAAAGAAGCGCTACACAGAAGCCAAATGCCTGCGAGCATGCAAATCCTCAGCAACCAGACTCTGAAAGGACAGGAACCTGCATGTGCAGCTGAACAAGGCCAACATCCCAGGAAAGCACAGGGGCGAACAAGCACACATCAAGATGCTCAAACTCGCCCCCTAGGTAAACCTGCAGAACGGTAACTGCCTCCCGCCACTCGAGCGTGCGGGTTTAGCAAAACCCATGCCACGCCCCCAGTGAAAAGAAATAGCAGTCTGCTAGTCAGGAAGACTCCGGAACCTCCAAATGCACCCAACATGGGGAAGAAGAACCGAACTCAAACAAGGACAGATCCATCACAGAAGCAAAATCCAAATTTTGCAGAAGGTAAGCCGCAAGAGCCTCCCAAATGTCCTAAGGCAAGATTCGAGAGGCCAAAACCCTCTGGAATAAGAGTCGAGGAACCCAAGGGAACCCGGAATTGAACCCGAGGAGAAGCCGAGCCCAAATCATACACGTACAGGGAAGGGGGGGAAAGAAAACCCCTCCCCCTGCTACAACAAACCCTGTAAAGAGGGTACCAAAACCCAAGCGGGACCAAAAGGGGGCCCAAGCTCCCCCCCCCAGCCCCAGGATCCTCCAAACCAGGACCTGGGGGAGAGCTGTCCTCCACACCAGTCTACTCCTGAAGAAAAGGCAGAGTCCAGGGGAAAGGCAGAGAGGAAGGGGTCCGCTGGCAAGACATGGAAGCCTCGGCAGGAAAAAAAAGAGGCTCGAATGCCTCCATCCCCAACCTGAATGGGGCAGTCCCCGAAGCTGCCCGAGTCTCATCACCAACTAAACCCCACCCCAATTCCGAAACTCTCTCACGTTTGGGAGCCGGGAGCAGGGGAGAGGGGGGGAGGGGGAGGGAGAGCAGGGTGAACAACAACAATCTGGGAAGGATTCAGAAGCACGAACAGAACCAAAGTCGAAGCACCTAACGCCTCCAAGTTCGGGTCCCTATAACTAAAACGGGGCAGCCTCGGGGCAGCCTCGGGGCATCTGGGTGGGCAACCAACCTAGCGTGTTGCAGCAACCTAAACCTAGTATGCAGTGCCAATGCAGCCTGTACCCGAATCTCGGTGACAAGAGAATGGGTAAATTGGAGTACAAGCAGAGAACATGACTTGCAAGACTCTGGGTCAATGGTGTTATTGACCCAGCAGGCAACATGACGGAGGCAAACTGGGTGACTGTCACCCTGAGACAAGGGCACAAAGCAACCTTCAAACTCGCACAGACGGAACTCACAAGACGCATGCATTGGTCAAAGGAGCACCAATGGGGATTTCCAGGGGCCTGCAGGCTGACTGCTATGGTAACCCCTTGAAGAAAACAATCTAGTTTTCTCTTGAAGATGTCTACGGTTGTTCCGGCAATATTTCTGATGCTCGCTGGTAGGACGTTGAACAACCGCGGACCTCTGATGTTTATACAGTGTTCTCTGATTGTGCCTATGGCACCTCTGCTCTTCACTGGTTCTATTCTGCATTTTCTTCCATATCGTTCACTCCAGTACGTTGTTATTTTACTGTGCAGATTTGGGACCTGCCCCTTCAGTATTTTCGGTTCTTTAGGTCGGGGGAGTTCTGCCTCTGTTTGGTCCTCGGTTGAAATTTTCTTACTATGTGGGGTCTGTTTTGTTATGCCTATCTTTCTGGGTGCTAACCTCGGTCGATGGCAGACATGGAATGGGTACAAGGGGGTTTCCATAGACCACGCTCCCTTTGCCTCTCTGAGGGGGCCAGGTTCTGGCTCATGGTCCCAGATAGGCTGAACTCTAATTGACTGATGACCCAGACTAATACAGTACAGGGGTACCTCGGTTTAAGAACTTAATCCAGTCCTGGAGACTGTTCGTGACCTGAAAATTCGTAAACCGAAGCGAATTTCCGCATAAGAAATAATGGGAAATGATTTAATGCATTCCTGACTTTCCAAAAACTTCACTTCAAAGTAAATTTTATACCTAATTCACCCAAATCTTCACTTCAAAAGTATGTTCAAGTTATTGCCCGAAACGCTGCGCGTACTAGTGGCTTTACAAGATTGTAAATACTATGCTATGTATTCTCACAAACCCAATGTACCTTCTTGTATGTATATAAATAAATAAATAAATAAATTACTTACCCTTGCTGATGACTCCTGTTGGCCTATGGAAGATGGTGAGGAGGGGGGAGGAGGAGAGGTGTTACTGTTTGGAAGGGGAGTCCCCTTCCATTATAACATCAGTCAGTGAAGATTTCTCTGGAGTGCGCACACTGGCACGTTTTGCTAGCATACCACTAGGTTCTGGTTGTGGCTCACTGCTTGATTTTCTCACAAGGAAATGTTCCATTGAAGATTGTTTTTCCCTTCTTTGCAACACTTGTCTGTAGTGAGGCATCACATTGTCATTGAAAAGATTAAAGCATCAGCCTACTACAGCTTTCTCTGGGTGAGTCATTTCAATAAAAGTTTGCATTTCTTCCCACATCCTACACCACTTCCTAATTGTTGAGGAAGGAACATTCTCTACTGCCCCATCCTCCTCTGAAGAAATATCCTCAGCTGCCTCTTGTTACTGCTCCTTTTGAAGGGCTTCGAGTTCTTCGGTGGTCAGTTCTTCGTTGTGTTCCTCCACATCAGCACCATCCAATTCCAAGCCCATTTTCCAGCCCAGAGTAACAATTTCTTCAACAATAGGCACTTCATTTACAGGCTCAAACCCCTCAAAGTTTAGGTCTTATATTCAGCCCACAATTTTCTCCTGCCAGAGATCAGGGTTCTTTGAGTCACTTCTTGCCAGGCTTTGTCAATGAATTTTAAAGCACTACAAATGTTAAAATGTTTTTTCCAGAACTCTGAGGGTGAGGTTTGTGGCATCAGTCACTTCAAAACATTTATGGAAAAGTGCTCTTTCATAAAGTTTCTTAAAATTTGCTAAGATTTTCTGGTCCATAGGCTGAATTAGAGGAGTGGTGTTAGGAAGGAACTTTATTGCGAGAAAATTATATTTGTTCAACAATGCATCTTCCAAGCCTGGAGGATGAGCAGGAGCATTGTCGAGGAGAAGCACGGCCTTGCGTGGCAAACTTTTCTCCTGCAGATATTTTTGTATGGCAGGGCACACCACATCATTCACCCCACTCCGTAAAAAAAAAAAATCCTCATTACACATGCCTTATTATTAGCCCAACTCATCACATACATTTGGTTTTTCTGCACATCATACTTTTTGAAAACCCTTGGATTTTCAGAATGATACACAAACAAGGGTTTAATTTTCAAATCGTCACTCGCATTTCCACACAGCACAAGTGTAAACCTATCTTTCATAGGCTTGTGTCCGGGCAATGATTTCTCCTCCTTGGTAATGTATGTCCTCTTAGGCAATCTTTTCCAGAACAGTCCTGTCTCATCACAATTAAACACTTTTTGGCCAGCTCAGCTCATCCTCATACCTCAACACTATGAATACCACTTTTTAAATTTTTCAAACCATCCCCTGCTTGCCTTAAAGTCTTTCGTATCTGCACCCGTTCCAGGGGTTTTCTTTTACAAGGTCTTCGTGCAATACCCTGGCTTTCTCACAAATGATGGCCTCTGAAACGCTATCACCTGCTAACTCCTTGTTGTGTATCAAAATTAATAACTTTTCCACATCAAGTATTTGTGTTCTTTGCTTCGTGATTGCTTGATACGCCCTTTGCCACTTTAGCACTCAAAATGTCCTTTTTCTTGTTAAGTACAGTGCATATTGTTGACATGGATTTGTTGTACTGCCTAGTTAGTTCAACAACATGAGTATCATTGTCATGCTTACGAACGATCGTGTTTTTCCTCTATAGTCATTCTCACATGTGATCTCTTGCCTTGAACCTTACCACTGGCTTTCTTGGGACCCATGGTGAGATATATAATAACTTTTATGGTCAAATAGCCAAAAGTCCAAAAAGACTGTAAATCCTTGCGAAGAATTCAGGCGGGATAGTCACTGGGCGCAAGGCACTGTTAAACTGAGGTGCGATCGCCGTGCCACCACGCGCTAAGTTGGCCGCACGCGTATCTCGAGGTAAAGTTCGTATCCCGATTCAAATCGGGCTCGTAACCCGAAAAGTTTATAAACGGGCGTTTGTAAACCGAGGTTCCACTGTATATCACATATCAGTCCAATTGCTCCATAAAGCCGAAGGGGGCTCCCCTCAGAAAAGGAAATAAAGTCAGTGAAGAATTTACAAAATATATATAATGTTCACTAATAAGTTACAGTACTACAGTAGTCTGTTTTACACTCCAAGGACTGCAAGTTTTAATTAAGAGAAGAGTGCAAACTAAACAGTTTGAAGTTATCATTAAGAGTATTTAATTTTAGGGAAAATAATATATACTGTATTTACAAAATATTTATCTGAAATTTCAATTAATGGTGGTGATATTTATTTCTTCTCAATAAAGTTTGCATGCAGATGATAATGTTGTGTAAAAATATGTGACAAAACATTAAATTTAACTATAACAATTATATTTTTGCCTATAGATCTTCTACCAATTAACAGTATCAGGCAAAAATTATGTAAATATCTGTACATAAAATACACATGGGAGAAGTTATGACTTTTGCAATTTTAAAATTGCTTTAAAGAAAATAATATCATTAACAATATGAGTTAAGTTTGTTTGTACTTATGTACAAAATACAAGAATTCCTACTGTACAGATAGCTCTGAAGTCATCAGCTATAATATGAAAACATTGTGTTTCTTTCTGCACTAAACAATTTTTGGCTTGCACTGCTTTTGGGATTATTTATCCCCATAACTTAGTATTTTTCATTTATGCTCGTGTTAACGCATGCTGTTATACTCACAAACTCCATTTTTACAGGTTGCAACTCCCCTGATAGCTGTTAAAGCCTCAAATGAGCTGTGATGTGATTACGAGTTACATGCAGAAATATATCTTCCACAGGGGGTGTTTGTTTTCATAATATGGTTGATTTAAAACAAATACATGTTTTATATGCTTCTTATATAATATCTAATATATAATAATTTAACAATCTTTATTTGATCAGACATTGCAAAAAATAACTATCTGGAATTTCTCTTAATAAACAAACATGTTCATATATTAATTATTTGACCAATTGGTTACAAAGTTTCAATGATTAACAGTTTCTTAAGGCATAGATGACTAGCTACAAGGTACTTATACAAACTGACTAGCACGTAACTAAATTTTTAAAGCACACAATATTGTACGGAAGTCCATATGACACACTTGGTAGTAAAAATTCACATCTGACTAGTCTGAAAAGTCATAGTAAATGTACACACACTGACAAATAATGTTACCCAAAGAGATTTATCTTCATAGGAGTCAATGACTAAAGTTTGCTAGTACAGTGTGCCCATGTTAACCGCTGACACACTATGACACTATAGATGGGTAACGGTCCACCTGTCAAGTTGACTTCGATAACCCCCTCTCCAACTGTAGACAGTCTAACACAGCCGCACCAACTGATGACCTGTTGGAGGATACAGGCAGTCAGTGACACAGTCAGTCTGTGGGGAGATCAACCTGTAGACAGAACAGATACTTCCTCTGGCCAAAGCTACTATGATGTGATATAACATTTAGGGATAACAAGAGAGATTAACAAAATAAACACGCACACTTTTTTTTTACCCTTGACCCTATGTACAGCATTTTCTCGGGTAGCTGCTTGGACAAAAGAATAAATTCACTGTGGATGTCAATTCATTATCTGGCTGGTGGCAGTTCAGTACTGCTGCCCCCACTGACGATCTGTTGGGTAGATGGACAAGAGTGACTGAATGGTAGATGAGTGAGTGCCTTAGGATAAATGATGTGAAAGTTTAATACTCCTCTGAAGGAGAACGAATTAAGTTTGAGAACATTGCAAAATAAAGTGCCACAAAAATCAGCAGCAAAATTTTTAAAGTAACATCAAACAATGAATATCTATATAAAACCAGCATTGAATTTAATGAAAGGCCAATTTTTGGGTGAGCCCCAGTAGCTCCCCAAAGCTACTACAGTAACTCTAATAGTGTGCCATTTTACCAAGTCCCATCAGTGGTGGAGTTCTAATGCCTACCGGGAACCACTAGCCAGAATCTGGCTCCCTCACAGAGGCATAGGGAGCAGTGGCATTTATATATTAAGTTACTTGTTTATGCCACAACAGAGGAAGGCCCCCAGATAGTCAGCGAAACAAAACAGACCACACTGCCGTCAAATATCACAGCCTCAAAAACCAGCTATAGAAGTCTTAATGTAAACAAGGAATCAAAATTTCCGGAAACTGTCACTAGCTCGTTTTCCACACCTGCGCCTCATTTGGGGGATGGAGGGAAACCGACCATGATCAGCTGGCAGCTCCACCATCAGTTCAACCCAGTCTTGCGGCTACACCATCCCCCTGGTGAGTTGACTAGCACCCTATAATATAGTGACTATAGCAAATACTTTCAAGTGAGAATATCAGGATTCGAACCCTGGTCAGGATGGGATTACTGGGCACTGCACCTTCACTTTGCCCCCTGTGCTCCCAGCAGCAATTGGGGACCAGAATGCAAAATGCTTTAAAGGTCATGTTCCTAGAAAAACAATATTGGGCGAGGCTTTAAAATGAGCCGAGGGGGAAAGAAAACAGCTTTAGCCTGATAACACAAGCTAGAAGACTTTTGCTCCTTTACCCTCCAAACTGATTAAAAACAAAATGAGTCAGTGATGTATGATGCTGCAATTGTGATGGGATGATTTTCATTGCTCTGTCCAAAGCCTTTCCCAGTACAATAATGTCTTTATAAAAGTGAGGTTTCCATGTTTGGATCCAATAATTCAGATGAGTCACATTCACATTATTTACATTTATACATGTTATGAAATTAAGCTAAACTTGCATCTTAGTGCAGTAGAGTATAAAGTATTGCTACAATACAGTATATTATTGACAGCAAAAATATTAATTTTAAGGTTTGTGCCATTGTCATTTTCAATGATAGTTCTTACTTGCCGAGTACTGTACTTTTAAAATGTCTTCCATTTTTGATACCAAGGGGAATTTACTGGTTCTGTGACCATTTCTGAAATTTGTTTAGATCACTTAAGCCGAGTAGAGCTTCAATTGTTTCAGATTTTTAGAGACAGAATGCCTGTTTGCCTTACAAAAGGTCCCTTTTATCCAACAATTAACCTTCCCCATGAAGCAGTCCACAAAAACATTAAAGCTCGATACTCTTAATTAATCTTGAGTTGTGCTTGAAACACTTAAATTAGTGGCTTACAAAATACTGTATATACAAATACTGTAGCCACTAAATACCTATCATAATCTGATCCTCTAGTTTTGATGGACATTGTAACTCAAGTCCATTCTATTCCTGGTTCATTTTTGTTGTTGGCCCTATTGAATTTAAATTTCTATATTACTCTATGTTCTGTTAATTAATTAATTAAATACAAACTTATGAGCGAGTCCAGTTGCTGTTCTAAACTGCACCCTATATTTCCATTGTCATTAATGTAAATAAACTACTGAATCGATATTGTAATAATCTATGCCTGTCATCCTTAAGCATCACATTTTTTGCATTATTTTGTTATTTTCCATGAATGCTCTCATTTTGCTAGCTTTTTCTTTAAAATCAAGTGTTTTACCCCCACACCTTTGGTAAAAGTTTTCTTTGCCCGAAACGCTTTGCGTAAGAGTGGCTTCATAGATTATGTAACTCCTGTCCCAACAATTGTACATTACTCTTATGTTTTTTGTATACATATTTTTGAATAAACATTGTAATACACTGTATTATAAATTATTATTTATATTACATACCATTATTTCAAAGAATTTTAAAAAGCTTCCATTCATTTATACTGACATTTTAAATTTTATGCAAAGATTTAATTACAATTAACAACAACTTACCCTCACTATAAACTTTCAATGCCTACATCCTAAGCCCATTATGGGTCTTTGTTTTCCACTACCACCCCACAGGACAAGAATGGGGTTCACTACTACCCACAAGACAATAGGTCCACTACCACCAAAAAGTGGCAAACGGCCAACAGAAAAGTGGCAAACGGCCAACAGAAAAGTGGCCGTTTGGCCACTTTGAAAAGTGGCTGTTGGCCGTTTGCCACTTTTGTGGCAAACGGCCAACAGAAAAGTGGCAAACGGCCAACAGAAAAGTGGCAAACGGCCAACAGAAAAGTGGCAAACGGCCAACAGAAAAGTGGCAAACGGCCAACAGAAAAGTCCCAACATAAAAGTGGCCAATGCCCAACTCAACTGGTAGTGGAACCCAACAAGTATTGGGTCCACTACCCCCCACAGGACAAGTATGGGGTCCACTACCACCAACATGACACGTATGGGGTCCACTACACCCCACAGGACGAGTATGGGGTCCACTAGCACCCACAGGACAAGTATGGGGTCCACTAGCACCGACATGACACGTATGGGGTCCACTACAACCCACAGGACGAGTATGGGATCCACTACAACCCACAGGACGAGTATGGGATCCACTACAACCCACAGGACGAGTATGGGATCCACTACAACCCACAGGACGAGTATGGGATCCACTACCAAAAGCAGGATGAGTGTGGGGTTCACTACCCCCAACAGGATGAGTATGGGGTTCACTACCCCCAACAGGATGAGTATGGGGTTCACTACCCCAACAGGATGAGTATGGGGTTCACTACCCCCTACAGATATATCTAAATGGGGATAGAAATGAAGAAGAACGGATTTCTTTTTTCTACAAAGTGTCAGGGACTGGAAAGCTAGTGAAATGGTACATAAAGACAAAATAACAAAATCATTAAAGGAATGGGGTGTAAAGAACAAAAGGAAAGGGAACATGTTACTGAAAACAGTATATACCAACATAGATAGAGTGAGATAGGAAATATTGGAGTTGAATATAATTCGACTCAAGGTCCCAGATATTGTCGCATTAACAGAGACGAAACTTTAAGAAAATATTTGAAATGAGGTCATATTCCCAAGGGGCTACTCAGTTTGGAGACGTGACAGGAAAACTAGGAAGGGAGGAGGAGTGGCTATGCTGGTGAAAGAACACCTGAAGGTAAGAGTTAATAATTGAAAACCCTTGAGATATTGACAGTGGCATTCCAGGTCTGGAATCAGATGATAAGCTGATAATTTTGAATGCCTACAGCCCACCAGCAAGCAACACATGGACAAATGAAGAACTGGATGACAAACGAGAAGGTCTCATAATGGTCATGAGAGAGATTATGGTAAGAGCTGACAAAGATAAATCCAGATTATTGGGACTGGGGGACTTCAACTTTAAGGCAATAGACTGTGAGGCCTACAAGGCAAGAACAGAGGACATTTGGACAGGCAGATTTGTAAACCTCATTTTGGAGACATTCATGTATCAACATGTCAAGCAGGCCACAAGAATAAGAGAAGGGGATGTTCCGTCAGTGCTGGATCTAATATTCACCAGGAAAGAAGAAGAGGTATTTGACATCCAGTATCTTCCTTCCTTGGGAAAGAGTGATCATGTCCTATTGGACATTAAATACGCTTTGTAATATAATACAGTAGAGAATGGAGACATTGAAACAGTTACACTATTTCAAGAGAGGACACTATGGGAACTTAGAAATTTTTTTTCATGGGTATAATTGGACAGATTTGTTGCTAAGCAAGGAAGTAAATGAGATGTATGTCAAATTTTACAAAATATATGATGAAGGCACACAAACATTCATACCAAAACAGAGATGCAGACCTAGGAAACAGGGTTGGTTCAACAGAAATTGCGAGAGGGCCAGAGATCAAAAGACACAAGCATGGAATCATTATAGGAAGAGGCCAAACCCCCAAACATACCAGCGATACAAAGATGCAAGAAACAACCACACAACAGTGAGGAGAGAGGCAGAGAAACTTTGAGAACAGTACAGCAGACAAATGTAAATCAGATCCAGCCCTTTTCTATAAATTCATTAAAAGCAAGCTGAATGTGAAGGATAATATTTAGAGGTTGAAAATGGGTGACAGATACATGGATACAAGAGCTACGGGGAGAGGTTAGAGGCATTAAATATTCCAAAACTAGAAGATAGAAGAAAAAGATGCGATATGATCACTATGTACAAGATAGTAACAGGAATCGATAAAATTGATAGGGATGACTTCCCGAGACCTGGAACTTCGAGAACATGAGGTCATAGATTTAAACAAACTAAACAAAGCAACCAAAGAAATAAGAAAATTCACTTTCGCAAACAGAGTGGTAGATGATTGGAACAAGTTAGGTGTAACCTGAGCTGTGCTAAAATATCCTGAAATGTGCTAACAATCCGAGTTGTGCCAAAATCGCCAATGCATCATCCTGGGTTAAGTGTTTCTTATCTATCGGTAACTACCACTGTACAATAATTACATATCTCGATGTTAGAATGCATAGCACGTACCGTCTGGAGAGCATGGAAGTGACCAGCACCCACTTGTTGAGTTTGGAGTCATATCGTTCCATTGAGTTGAGGGAAGAAGAGCCGTCGTTGCCTCCCAGCGCATATAGGAACCCATCTATCTCCACAACCTCATGCGTTGACCTGTAAAGAAGGTGGGCTAACAGCTGAGTAGATCTGTATGCATTATTTAGAATATTTCTATTGAAAGTACTTCAGGAATGAGGAACTGCTTTAAGCTGACAATGTACTATTGTACTCATCTTCATGAACACCAAGTGGTGGATTCCTTGGGAGAAAAAGTTGAGAACTTCAAATTTATATAATTAGAAGTTTTTTCATAACTTTACAGTTAGTGAATATACCATAGCACTTTTAAACAGTTTCAGTAAGAAAATTATATCAAACAAAAATAGATCACAATATTTTAGGAAAAAGCATGATATTAATAGTATTCTAATATATATTAGTATACAGTACAGTAAACAAAATTACAATTTTTTTTATTAACAATCCTAGGTAAACACAGCAATGTGCTGCTACCCTCTTCCAAAGACACCTGTCACTGCCCCAGCTCCTCCCCAAGAACTCTATCTTCTGCCACCAGTGGGCCTGCCTCTGATGTAGGATGGCTGAATGTAGATGTCCCTGGTTCTGGGACAATGTCACCTACTGTGGGGGACATGATCCACAGCTGGACCCCCACAGTCAACCAGAAGTGGTGGATAAGGAACAGCAGCAGACATCAGTACAGGATCAAGATGAGACGGATCGCAGCCTCAGCCTCCCTAGCAACTCTCCCTTGGGTCACTCCACTGATCAAGCAGTGGCTGCCCTTCATGAACGGTGGCAGAAACACCAGCAGCAGTCACAGCAGGAAACAGAGCTGCTGCAAGAGCTGCTCCAACATGAGAAAAACTCCAACGATATTGCAGAGCTGCTCACCTACACGAAGGAACTTTTAAGCAATAACTGCCACGCTCCCTACCTCCACCCTCTGCCACCTCTGAACCCTCCAAACATGTGTTCCATTGCCACCCAGATGAAATTTCTAGTGATCTTGAATTCTTATGTAGAGGAACCCTTCTATGCAGGTTAACTGGCAAAACTGTGCTAATCTATATCGAAAACAACTCTATAGATAAAAAAAAAAAAAAAAACAGCGCTGAATGTAATGAAACACCATTTATTAGGCAAAACCCTGAAGGCTCCCTGAAACTATCCAAACTGATATGTGCTATATTAGTTTGGGGTCCCCTCCTCATCTAATATATCTATCTGTGTGAAAAAGTTTTTTTATCCATTTATCCATTATCCATTTATCTGATATTCAGCTAATAGTTCTCTATTTTCTACATTCATTCACATTATGGTAAGAGCAATAATATCTATTTTTTTTCTGTAGAGCCAAGAGCATTTAATTCGTTTATTTTGTTTCTTAGACTTCTACTGTTAGTGTAATGTACCTTAAGTGTATTGTGTATTGTAATGCTATTTAATATTGACAAATGCAAGACCATGCATGTGGGGCATAACAACCAATGCCATGACAATGAAATTAATAGCATTAGAGTACATTACAGCAGATTGATGAAGAAAGGGACCTTGGAGCCAAGATCCACCACTCATTAAAAGTTGCACAGCAGATGGGTGTAGCAGTCAGAAAATCTAACCAAACTCTTGGGATAATCACGCATGCTTTTGACTATAAGGACAAGAAGGTAATGGTTCAACTGTATAAATCTCTGATGCACTTAGATTACTGTATCCAAGCATGGCGACCTCATTTTCAGAAGGACATACTGTAGCTGCTCTGGAGAAGGTGCAACACTGGGCAACAAAAGTCAACAGAGCCAAGTCATCTCTCAGAGAAGGACGCTTGAAGGCCACAGGGCTAACAACACTGCAAACCAGGCATGACAGGGCAGAACAAGGAGCAATGACTTCAGGCTCAACAAGCCACACTGTAGGACAGAGAACAGGAGATGCTTTTTCATCCACAGGGTTATTAACCCATGGAACTGCCTACCTGCCAAAGCCGTAACTGCCAAAACTGTGTTGAATTTCAAAATATACCTAAAAAAGATCATCAAGGCAAATGGGGGACCTTCGACAAGCTGCCGGCTTTCTGTCTTCGTTGAGGTTACCGTACTAGGGTTAGTGGCCCTCATGTAAATCAGGTAAAAAAAAATCAGGTAAATCCTTAATTGCACTCAACTCGAAGACATAACTAACATGCTCGAGTCTGAAGCTAGACACAAATCCAACAAAATTATTAATGATGGTAACAAAGTCCATTTCATGTGGATTCCATCTCATGTTGGCCTTTGAATGCATGATGGAACTGATGAGTTAGCCAAAGAATCTGCCTTTAAAGGAGAAATTGAGTATAACCTTGGATTGCCAATAAGCAGTCTAAGAGCAATAGTACACCAAGAACTTTGACAAAATCTTGTAAATCTGAGGCAAAGTGAAATCGACACCAGTAATTACATCTATCAACATACTATCATGCAAGCAGAGCCACATATCTATAGATCATCCAATAAAATCAGCAGACTCCTATATGTTACTACTGCTCAGCTTAGACTCGGCTATAAGTACAGTATCTCTGGGAATTTTCATTATCTGCTGATGCAGACCTGACCAAATGTAAACCGTGTCAACTAAATTATTTGCAAAGGGCGGTGTGCAGGATAAACATATCAATTGTGACACTAGCTCTCCTCATGTCAGTTACTTAATTTAGAAACTGTACTTGTGGTCTATCTCGAGCCCATTGTTGATGTGACAATGTGCATCGAATTTTGTAACTAGCTCGTCAAGACTGTAACATGGTTAGCTAAATGTATTGTGGGCTTCAGACAGAGCCCATTATGTGCCTCTAACTCTTTCCACTACGCCCACAGGATGGGTATGGGGTGCATAATAAATGAACTAAATAAAACTAACTACCCTATTCTATATGAAGTTTAATTATTCAATGCTTAATGCCAGTCACTGCATATCAACACATGCACGTTAATCTTTTCTAACCATTTATTATGACTAATGCTTAGTTCCGATTTAAAACACTGACTGCACTTTCTCCTGATAATCAACAGTTTAACTTTTGGAATGCTTGGATTCAAGTGGCTATCATCCAACATAAGAACTACTCACCCCACCTGGTTGGCCTACCACTTACCTACGAGAATGCATTGCTGTAATTGGCTCCCAGGTATTCCTTCTGGGGTTAAATCTCTCTGCCGAAGACATGCACATTGTACCATCGTTTCCACCTATACAGTAGAGCATTCCGCCTAGTATCGCTGCTCCGCAACTACTTCTCCTGCTCATCATGGGCGGCACAGACATCCACTTGCCGACACGTGGGTCTAGTCGCTCTACTGTGCACTGGTAGTTTGTGGAGTCAAAGCCTCCCAAGGCATAGATGCAGTTATCTGTTGGAATAAAAAGTGACAAAATAACAAAAAAAAAATTATATGCTGTATTTTATAGTTACTGTATAAGGTACAGGTGCACTATCTTAGTAATTATATATCATCCACACAAGCTGAACTGCAGGCCATTCTGGTGTGTTTGGATGAAGTGCGTCATGACGACAAAAATGTTTTTTTTATTTGTCGATAGCCGAGGAGCACTTGTTTCCTTAAACAGTCTAAATCCAGTCTACATGTCCATACTTGAGGATTGTAAGAAAAGGATAACCGAGATACAGCTGAAAGGTCACAATGTGAAATTCATGTGGATTCCATCTCATGTTGGACTAGAGCTCAACGAGGTGGCGGATGACTTGGCCAAACGTGCCACATCAAAACCACAAGTTGACATCGAATGCGAATTCACAATGAGACAAATAAGAAGCAAAATCAGAAATATTCAGGCACAGGCAGAAGTGGAGAGGAGAGGTATAATGTATGAGGGAAGTCAAACCATGCAACACTACATGTATGCGAGTCAAAACACCCATTTCACTTATGGTAAAAGGAGAAATGCTTGGAGTGACTGTGTACATGCGGCTCAGGCTTGGGTACAAATATTACTGGGAATATGGGATAGGTGTTCATGATAATGACACGAAGTGTAAACTATGTGGTATGTTAAGGTCTCACACCCTGGCCCATTATGTTCTTGATTGTCCGTTTATTAATGTATATAGAAACACTGAGATAAGGACTGTTCCTGAACAAATAGCCTGGATGTGTCACAACGGAAAGGTTGATGATAGTCTGGAGAGATACAAGAATTTTGCACCAAGACTGTAATCTTTTGTTAAATTATCTGCATGTGTCTTGCAAATTGTCTGCACAGTAGTAGGCATCCTTCATACAACAATACAATACAATACAATACAATTTTATTTAGGTAAGGTACATACATACAATAAATATTTACAAGGATTGTTTAACTTATAGGTATAGCTAGTACATACAATGCCTAAAGCCACTATTACGCAAAGCGTTTCGGGCATGATAAACTTAAATGACAAGCTTAATACTAATTGAGCATAATGAGTAGAATGAAAACAAGAAATGAAAACATAGATGAAAAAGCAGCACAAATACAATTATGTCGACAAACAGCGCTCTTTAAAGAAAAAAACAGACATTGGTTGACAATAGAAGGGTAAGGTAGGTTACAGGGAATTTATTAGGTATAGCTTCGCTTTTAACTTAAACTGGTTGAGAGAGGTACAGTCTTTAACATGGTTGGGAAGGTCATTCCACATTCTGGGCCCCTTGATTTGTAGAGCATTTCTAGTTTGATTAAGTCGTACTCTAGGAATATCAAAACTGTATTTATTTCTGGTGTGATGCTCATGGGTTCTGATACAACCTTCTATGAAGCTTTTGAGATCAGGATTGGCATTATAGTTTAGCGTTTTATATATGTATAATACACATGAGAGAATGTGCAGTGACTTAATGTCTAACATATTCAGAGATTTAAGTAGGGGTACCGAGTGATGTCTGGGGCCAGAATTGGATATTGTCCTAATAGCAGCTTTGTGTTGAGTAATTAGAGGACGTAAGTGATTTTGGGTAGTAGAGCCCCAAGCACAAATACCATAGTTGAGATATGGATAGATAAGGGAGTAAGAGAGAGTCACCAGGGCAGGGCGTGGTACATAATATCTGATCTTAGAAAGAATGCCCACAGTTTTTGAAACTTTTTTTGATATGTTTAGAATGTGTCCCTGGAAATTAAGCTTGTGGTCAATGAGAATGCCAAGGAATTTGCCATCTAATTTGTTACAAATTTGGGTATTGTTTATTTTGAGATTTATTTGATTAGAGGATTTATTGCCAAACAGAATATAAAAGGTTTTGTCAATGTTAAGGGTGAGTTTGTTGGCAGTTAGCCACAGATGGACTTTATTTAGCTCAGTATTTACTGTGGCATTTAGAGCAAGGGGATCAGGACTGGAGTAAATGAAGGTTGTGTCGTCAGCAAATAGAATTGGTTTGAGGTGTTGGGAGGCATTTGGAAGGTCATTAATGTAGATGAGAAAGAGGAGAGGGCCAAGTATGCTGCCCTGGGGAACACCAATGTTGATGGGTAGGGTGGGAGAAATTGTATTATTCACACAAACATATTGGAACCTGTCAGTAAGGTAGGATTTGAGGTATTGTAGGGAGTGTCCTCTGACTCCATAATGATGTAATTTAAGAAGAAGGTTTTGGTGGTTGACAGTGTCAAAAGCTTTACGCAGGTCCACAAACAACCCAACAGAGAACTCATTTTTATCAAGAGCTGTATGAATCGAGTTAAGCATACTAATAAGTGCATCGTTAGTGCTTTTTTTGGGTCTGAAGCCATATTGGCAAGGGCTAAGTATATTGAGTTTGGCTAGATATGAGTAAAGCTGCTTATAGATTAGTTTTTCAAAATTTTTTGACAAGTTTGGCAGGATAGATATAGGTCTGTAGTTGTTAACATCTGTGAGATTACCACATTTGTGGACAGGCGTTACTCTCGCTTTTTTTAGAATATCTGGGAAGGTTTGGAGTTCAAGTGACTTGTTGAAGAGCAAAGCAATAGCAGGGGCTAAAGATCTGGAGGCTTTTTTGTAAATTAAAGTTGGTATCGCCTCAAGGGCACCAGACTTGGTTTTAAGGGAAAGGATTATCTCATTGACGTCAGTGGAATTAATAGGCTTTAGGTACAGAGACTGTGGATAGTTACCTGAAAGATAGTCATTAATGTCTGTACTGGAAGATGGAATATCATTTGCAAGGGATGAACCAATGGAAGAGAAGAACCTATTGAACTCAGTAGCAGAATCAGAGGCTGAAAGCTGACCATCGTTATTAGACAGGAGAGTGTTTGTTATTTAAAGACTTCTTTGATCCCAATATTTGAGAAATTGTTCTCCAAGTTTGTTTAATGTTGCTCTTTATTTATCATGTTATAAGAAAGATGTGTGTTAGTGTCTATCTTCATAAATTACCTTGTAGTTAACCAAAGTTAAAAACTTAAAACCAAAGAATGTACCAACCACACAGCTTGCTTCAACAGAACACTATCCAAAAAAGAAAACCTACCTAGAAGAGAAACTCTGCAATAGCGTCGACGGGTAGCCATGGCAGGGCAGGAGGTCCACGACCCTGTCAGTGGATCATACCTCTCCACACTGCTCAGACACGATGCCCCATCGTATCCTGGTATAGGCACATGGCAAAAGTTCACAGAGTCCAGTTAAAGTTACAAATACAGTACACCATCATTAAAAGGTAACTAAAATATATAACTTCCATCCTATTTAAGTAAGTTTGCACAACATTTAATTTAGTTAAGAGCAAAAGATGAGTTTATAATTTGCTCATTAATATGTCCAACCCTAATGTTAGTATTCTTTACCTGCAATCTGCAGCATTAAACCATATTTACTGAAAAGTCTTGTGCTTTTAAATTCACCTTGCACCTAAAAATACAACCCCCATTAATATCCTTTATTTGTATCAACTTTCATTAATCATACTCTCATTATATGAAATCAAACAACAGTACCTGTATATATGTTAATAAAATTATTATTAAATAATAATTTAAAGTAATAAATAAGCAATAAATAAATAAATAAATAAATAAATAAATACAAAATAAATAATAAACAATAAATTAATAATAAATACTAATAAATAATAATTCAAAATAAATACTAAAATAAATAATAATAATACAGTAAATAATAATAATAAATTATAGCTGATAAGTTAGCCAAAGAATCTGCCTTTAAAGGAGACGTTGAGTGTAAACTTGGATTGTCAATAAGCAATCTGAGAGCAGCAGTACACCGAGAACTTCAACAAGATCTTGTAGATCTGAGGCAAAGTGAAATTGACACCAGTAATTCCATCTATCATCATACTATCATGCAAGAGCAGCCACACATCTATGGATCATCCAATAAAATCAGCAGACTTCTAGATGTTACTACTGCTCGGCTTAGACTCGGTTACAAGTATCTCTGGAAATTCTCATTATCTGCTGATGTAGACCTGACCAAATGTAAACTGTGTCAACTAAATTATTCGAACACCCTCCGTCACTATGTGATGGAGTGCGAAAAGATACGGGAATTCAGAGACTATTCTATAACCAATGTTCCAAAAATGTGAAAATATTTCATTCAAAATGATCTGCTACCAGAAATTTTAGCCAAATATCCCCAGTTTGCTAACTGTAGATAGTAACTAAGTGATTGTACATATCAATTGTGACACTAGCTCTCCACATATGTCAGTCGCTTAATTTAGAAACTGTACTTGTGGTCGATCTCGAACCCACTGATGATATGACGACTTATACTGAATTTTGTAACTAGCTCATCAAGATTGTAACTTGCTTAGCTAAATGAATTGTGGGGTTCAGCCCCCTAAGCCCATTATGTGCCTCTAACTCTTTCCACTATCGCCCACAAGTTGGGTATGGGGTGCATAATAAATGAACTAAACTAAACTAACAGCTCTCGTTGACCATTTTGGGCACATATTTCATCAAATCACTTCATCATGGTGGGGGATTTTTTTGATCAACATCCTTCAAATTGTTCAGCATTTTAAAAGTTTCAATGTGAGCTGCCTGGTTATGCCTGGTTTGCAGTGTTAGCCCTGTGGCCCTAAACCGTTCCTGATACGTGAGGAAATTGTATACCGTCTATTTATTCTCTTCTTCATAGCTGGCAAAACACGGCTCTATTTCAAAATCCAGCTCAACAAAATCATCAGGACTAATGGAGGGACCTTTGACAAGCCATTGGCTTGTCCTTGTCAAGCCCACTAAAGAGATGGTGGCCGCCCCCTCAGGTAATTCTAATTAGTTGAAAATTGACCATATTCTGCACCCTTGGATGTCGGGTCATAACACGAGGCAGATGTTCAGTTCTCCTACATGCTAAGCACACACCTCCAACACAGTAGATTAGGCCACTGGTAACACCGATGCCCAAACAGGATCTTTTGGTCCCCATGGCTGTGATGTTGAGCCACTTGTTGAGGGATGGGTTGTACATTTCAGCTGAAGACAGGTCACATGCCCCGTCATATCCACCCATGACATAGAGGTACCGTCCGAGAGAGATCACTCCAGCGCGTGACCTGTAATTTAAACAAGGAGGGGGTTATTGAAATGCAAGCCGTGTGATGGAATCAGAGGGAAGGAAGGTTATTTGTTGCTTGGTTAGACATTAGAGTTTGCTGGTGGTAGAGTAGGAGTTTGGGAAGCTGAAGGGAAAGCTATGACAGGTGCAATGATGTAGGACGCTGGGGAAGGGGAAGGAAACTAGACTGACCAAATGAATGACTGCACTGCTTCATGCACACATGCACACACACACACACACACACATGCACACACACACACACACACACTCGCTCCCATTCACACACACTCACTCACCTCCTGTAGTTCATAGAGGCTACAGGCATCCAGCGGTCAGTGCGAGGGTTGTAGCACTCCACTTCACTGTGGATGGCGAACAGGCTGCCTCCACCTGCCCAAAGGAAGTGTTAGTTATGTTAGTTGATCATCACCCTTAGTGCTAAGATGGCATGCTAGTGGGTGGAATCTTGGAGAGTTTCAGGGAATGCTACACAGTCCACCCACAACTGTGGGTGGACTGGTAAAATTAGTCTTAGAAAGTGAATGAAAATATAATCTAACAGAATGTTGAAGTTGTAATAGAGGATGTCAGATAATTTGCCGATTTAAAAATGGCTCTCAATATTCAGAGATTTTAAAGCATTATTATAAGTTTGTGCTTATGATAGAAAGCGGGAGAGTCCGGTTTAAAGACGTTACATTATATATAATGAAACTGTAGTACCAATATTAGAAACTGCGAGTGATGTTAAAAGTTGCTACAGTGTTAATGTTAAATAGCATAGAGGCTGTTAGTGATGTATAATAATTAATAACTCGCTGTGTCGAGGGGACAGGAAGCCAGTGTATTCATATATACGACTGGTTTTTAATCAAGGTCCCCCCCCCATCCAAGGTCGAATTACTGACCCCGTCCAGGATGTAATCCCACAACAAGCTGACCAACTCCTGCATATCTACTCACTGCTAGGTGAATAGAGGCATTAGGTGAAAGGGAATGTGCCCAACTATTTATCCCACCCAGGATTTGAACGCGTTATTCTCGATTGTGCGTCGAGAAGGCAGCCGACTGTACTACCAGCACCCTCTACCACTCTGATAGGGGATTGAAACCACATTTGTTGTTTCAGATATTAAAGACTAAGTTAGCATACTTAGACAATGCTAGTAAACATGTTAGCATCTAAAGTCGAGTTGAAGGTACTAATATATACTATGGAAAGTACAGGACCTTGGGTCCCTGTAGTACAGTCGGGTTCGGTCTCTACGCACAATCTAGAATTCCGGGTCCATTCAAAATGATCTGCTAATATATATATTCACACATACAGGCTTTCTGTCCCTGAACGGAAATTAATTATATTAGGAATATGAAACTAAATAAATAGTTTATATTATAATATTGTAGTTAAGCAGGAGTTATCCCTCCAGCAACCTGTATCCCGCCTATCCTCAACCCAGCCGAGGCACATCTACCCACCACAGGCAAAGAGGTATGGCTTGACCCCTTCAGGCTGCCTCTCCTGAGTGCGAGGTGAGGTGAGGGTGGCGCGCTGCTCCGGCAGGAGGTGGTACTTGAGGGCCTCCAGCAGCAGGTGGTGACACGACGGGTTCTCCCTCACCAGCGGCTCCGCGTCCACGTTGGAGGTGAGGAAGTCTCTCGACAAGAGCGGCAGCCGCACGTGCTTCAGCAGCTGTGGGAGGCAGGTTGAGGTGCCATGTGTACATGTTGGTCAGGTGTGTGGGCGGGAAGGGGGGTTAACGTGGGTGTGGGGGCTTGGGGGTCTATAATGACACCCACGAATGATGAGATCATGACCCCCGTGACCTTACGAAACATACCTCTTAACTACCAAACTAGGAATGGTATTGGAGTGAGTGAACGACTGTGTGCATTGTGCAGTTCAGTATTGTGTTTTATGAAAGACGCGTATATACGAAAATTTATGGAAGACATTCATAAATGTGAAAAGGTGGTGTGGAGCCAAGCTGACTGTGCCTGCTGGCACTCACCTCTGGCACCAGCTTCTGCCTCTCGGGAAGGTCGTGCTTGACCCAGGACACGACGGCGGTAAAGACCTTCTCCTCACACGGGACGTTCAGCTGCGGAGACGCAATCAACTCCTCCACCTGGAACACATGGCCTGGTCACCTTACTCACTTCCCTTACAACACGCTACAATCTCACCTTAATGAGGGCATATTCTTACATGTGCCAGAGCTACACCTCACCTGTACGAGACACAAATGGTATATACCTGTTTAAATGGCAGCAAGAGGAACTCTTCCGTCCCACACACCTCAGGGAAGTTCTGGAGAGCGAATCTGTGTGAGCGGGTGTGGAGTTCGTCGCAGCTGTGAGCATCTGCGGGGAAGCAAGAGGTGAAGAAGCAGGTGGAGAGTAGCGCGTCCCACACCACCAACATACACCTGCCTGCAGGTGCTCACTTCTTGCCCCAGGCCTCCCGTGTTAAGGTTCCTATACTTCACTACGTCATGCTACGCCACCACAGCATCCGTAAAGTGGTCATTTTCTACCTCACAGAGAACTGTTACAACACTTGACTACTCTACCCAACCCTATGCTTTCCTCACTCTCAGTCACCTATCTTACTAATGTATTATTCTGTATTTTTCACCAAGCCTTAACGATACGGTAATAATAACTTTGTGTAAAAACATCTTAAATACATTAGGCGACCGAGGGACGTGAGAGCGTCCGTTATATGTATGCTGTCGGTATAACCAGTCATACTGGTTATAATTCACTGTGTCGGGGGGACAAGAAGCCTGAGTGTATTCATACAAGTTTGGCTTTTATCAAGTTCCCCCCCCCCCCCAAGGTGGAATTACTGACCCCATCCAGGATACAACCCCGCAACAAACTGACCAACTCCTGAGTACCTACTCACTGCTAGGTGAACAGTGAGATGAACTTTCACATTAGGTGAAAGAAAATATGCCCAACCATTTTTGTCCCGCCCGGGATTCGAACTCGGAAGCGTAGATTGTGTGTCGAGAACGAACCCGACTGTACTACAGGGACCCTTAAAATTCTGAACTGCTCCATTACAATGAGCATGAGAGGGCAGGCACAACTCTTGCCCGGTAAAGGAACACCGGCTCATAACCCAACCCACAAACCATTAACACACTACAACATGTCCTCATAACCTACCATTTTTAGTTATAATTAACAATCTCGGGTAGAGAGAGCAGTGGTGCTGGCCAGCTACACTCTGGGACGGGGTTAGAGTGAACATCAAGAGCTTGTCATCACTTGACCTAACATGGGCGTGTGTCACTCGTACATGTTATCTATGCATGGGGCTGACAGTCTAGTCCTGCCCCCTACGAGCATGGGGCCGAGTCTAGTTCTGCCCCCTACGAGCATGGGGCTGAGAGTCTAGTCCTGCCCCCTACGAGCATGGGGCCGAGTCTAGTTCTGCCCCCTACGCCTACGCCAGTAAACTGTGGCTAGAGTACCACAATATATTTCATTATCAGCGAGTGAATTAATTACAAACACAAAGTGCCTCACACCAATTGGTCAGAAATAATGTTCAAGAGAGCATATCACAGCGTGTTAAACTGAGATATAAAGGAAGTGAAAGACACTCACAGAGACGCTTGGTGAGCGACGCCCACCAGCTAATTAACCTCCTACTGATGCATTTATTGTTACTAATTAATGTTCTTGTACGCCCCACATGATTAAATTACTTGCCATTGTGTGACGCTCGTCCTCACGTGTGTATATATATGTATATTATATATATTTATTTTGATGGGTGTAGTCATGTAGGGTGTGACCGCCCCCGCCACACTTAACAATGGTTCTCTCCCTTATGCTGAGAGCCTCTTAACCTTCTCTCTCATTATTCCCCCTCACTTTACACCACCATCCTCATTGTTGCCTCCCCTCTCCCCCCTTCCCTGCACTCCTTCCCCCCCCCCCGTCTCCCCCTACACCTCTTCTCTACATCCTCCTCAGTTTTCTCTCAGACTATCACAGTCTCTTGTGTATCCTCCTCCTCCACAACTCCCCCCCCCCTCACCTTCCCCTTTCTCTCCTCTCCCATTACCTCTCCCCTCCTTCCTTTACCCTCGTCACCCCAAGTAAGTCACTACCAAGAAGAGGCAGCATACCTCACCCTAACCCAAGTCTGTCAGTACTTCCACCAAATCACAATTGCTGAACAATAATGGAAATTAAAAATATTTATTTTCAATAATTTCAAATGTATTTCCAAAGTGAAGAGATTTGTTATGTATTGACACTCATTCTCCCTCCCTGATCCCTGGGCCTCCCGCCGGCGTGGTCACCTGCGAAGCTCCTGATGCCGAGGCAGTTAGAGGGATGAAGCTGCCTCATGAGGAACTTGCAGCAGGCTTCCCGCACGCTCACCATCTGCAGCAGACTCGACGCCGGCAGCAGCACCTGCGTCACCGCCGGGGGGTGGAGAGAGAGACAGTGTTAGTATCCTAGTTTATGTAGGGCAAGGTGGAGGCGCACGCCCCGATGACTTGTGACTGAAAGACCGAGCCCAGGAGCTGCAGCTCGTCCTCAAACACAAGTGTTTATAAAAACTGGTTTGAAAACAGTAACATAATAGGCATAAGTTCGCTAGATTGTTTCAATTGTTGGCGAGACACACATGAAGGAGTTTGGGTGGACATGAATAGGAGCCGCCACCTCGTATGGGGCCACTAGGCCTTCTGCAGTTGCCTCAATTCTTATGGACTGACATAGAAGCGAGCACACACACTACGACGCGAGAGAGGCGAGGTGAACGCCCCAGGTCTCTACAGAACGTACAGGCAACACAACTTAGACATGCTGGGAGACAAGTGACGTCAGGCTGGTAAACACACAAACGACATATAATTCTAAGGACTTGTGTATGGAGAGAGAAGACCAAGACGAGGGGGAGGTAGTGGGAGGCGAGAGGAGTAGCGAGACGGGAGAATGGTAAAGAGGGGGAGGAAGAGACAGAGACAACACCTGACCTGCACATTGTCCTCTGTGATGACAATCTCGCCCGTGTAGGAGTACTCCACCAGCAGCTCTAGCGCCGTAGAGTCCAACTCCTGAAGGGCCACTCGTTCTTGAGTCTTCTCCACCAAGTCACCTGCGGGAGAGACGCAACCGTCAGCCCACCCGTGTCACCTGGTGAGATAGTTCACCTTAGAGGGAAGGTCACCTGAGGGATGGAAGTCAACTGGGAGAGGAGACGCTATTCAGAAGTCATCTGTGGAGGAACTCATCGTGACCACAATCGACTTGAGAATGGTCCAGGACGGACCGAAACGTCGTCGTCCCTTCACTTTCCAGTGTGTGGTTTGGTCAACTCATCGTGACGTTCTTTTGAGGGAGAGATCGGTTAACCAACGCCACCTATTCTTATATAAAGTGATGTCTTGAGGGAAGAGAGCGCACCTCACCTCACCTTAGAAGCTACCCTGGTGATCACCTGGGAATGAGAACCACCTGATCTCAGATGGTAAAAAGACATCACAAGCTAACTAATTTATCTGTGCTTCACCTGTGGTCGATATTCAAACATTGTTTGGGGCTTACTTGATCAATAAGGCTATTTCTGCTCGCCGCCCGCAGATTCTCAATGTCACCACCACTTGATCCGATAAATTCTGGAGAAACTCATCAAATTCCTCCTCAAACGTTTCAGCGACATTTCTCAGTTGCTAAGAATCGACCGGGCCTCTGATATTCATACTGTGTTCTCCAATTGTGCTCATTACAATTCACCTGTAATTTCATCTAATGTATTTTGCGACAATCTGGGCATCAGAGCCAGAGAGACTACCACCTCCCTCGATAGTTCCCACTTCAGTGTGTTGCAATTTCATTGTAGAGGTCTGGAAGTTGACCTTTTATTATTTTCCATCAGTATATTGAGACATACCTACCTCCATCTCCCCCCCCCCCTCTCGGTTCCTTGAGATTCCATGCCTGGTTCCATGCCTAGTTCCATGCCTAGTTCCATGCCTCCCCCTCTCGGTTCCTTGAGATTCCATGCCTGGTTGATTCCATGCCTTGAGATTCCATTCCATGATTCCATATTTCGCCTGGCCTGAAGAGGGGTGATGCGGGCACAATAGCTCCCCAGCCGCGCGAGTGCCAGTGGTGGGAGGTGTGTCCATACAATATCTCCGGTGATCTCCTCCAGTCATTCCCTCACTGTTGGAGCACATTCCAAAATACGTGGTGGGGGAGGAGGGTGGTTATTGGTGTGGTGCGTGGAGTACTGTAGGTGCATCAGTACTGACCAGGCCGGGGCCGGTCGTCTGATACACACTGGGGAAAGATGTCACACAGGCTCACTTGAAGCTGCAACACCTGTAAGGACACCTGTGTGCTGAGTGAGGGGGGAATGATGGGATTAATGTGTGCTGGGTGAGGGGGGAATGATGGGATTAATGTGTGCTGGGTGAGGGGGGAATGATGGGATTAATGTGTGCTGGGTGAGGGGGGAATGATGGGATTAATGTGTGCTGGGTGAGGGGGGAATGATGGGATTAATGTGTGCTGGGTGAGGGGGGAATGATGGGATTAATGTGTGCTGGGTGAGGGGGGAAATGATGGAATTAATGTGTGCGGGGGGAATGATGGGATTAATGTGTGCGGGGTGAGGGGGGAAATGATGGGATTAATGTGTGCGGGGTGAGGGGGGAAATGATAGGATTAATGTGTGCGGGGTGAGGGGGAAATGATAGGATTAATGTGTGCGGGGTGAGGGGGAAATGATAGGATTAATGTGTGCGGGGTGAGGGGGGAAATGATAGGATTAATGTGTGCGGGGTGAGGGGGGAAATGATGGGATTAATGTGTGCAGGGTGAGGGGGGAAATGATGGGATTAATGTGTGCGGGGTGAGGGGGAAATGATAGGATTAATGTGTGCGGGGTGAGGGGGGGAAATGATGGGATTAATGTGTGCGGGGTGAGGGGGAAATGATAGGATTAATGTGTGCGGGGTGAGGGGGGAAATGATAGGATTAATGTGTGCTGGGTGAGGGGGGAAATGATGGGATTAATGTGTGCGGGGTGAGGGGGGAAATGATGGGATTAATGTGTGCGGGGTGAGGGGGGAAATGATAGGATTAATGTGTGCGGGGTGAGGGGGGGAAATGATGGGATTAATGTGTGCGGGGTGAGGGGGAAATGATAGGATTAATGTGTGCGGGGTGAGGGGGGAAATGATAGGATTAATGTGTGCTGGGTGAGGGGGAAATGATGGGATTAATGTGTGCGGGGTGAGGGGGGAAATGATAGGATTAATGTGTGCTGGGTGAGGGGGGAAATGATGGGATTAATGTGTGCGGGGTGAGGGGGGAAATGATGGGATTAATGTGTGCTGGGTGAGGGGAGAATGATGGGATTAATGTGTGCGGGGTGAGGGGGAAATTGATTCTTGTGTTATGTCTCCTGAGACATAACCTCTGTCCTCTAGTCTATCTATAATCACGTATGTATGATGTCAAATCTAGTATAGTATGTCAAATCTAATCTACAGATTTGCACTGTGTAAATCACACTCCTGCCTATGTGGAGTATCAGATGTAGAGTAAATGTAGATGAGGTTATCTTCTTGAGGTTATCTTGAGATGATTTCGGGGCTATTTTTAGTGTCCCCGCGGCCCGGTCCTCGACCAGGCCTCCACCCCCCAGGAAGCAGCCCGTGACAGCTGAATAACACCCAGGTATATTACTGCTAGGTAACAGGGGCATAGGGTGAAAGAAACTCTGCTCATTGTTTCTCGCCGGCGCCTGGGATCGAACCCAGGACCACAGGATCACAAGTCCCGCGTGCTGTCCGCTCGGCCGACCGGCTCCCTGGGTGTAGAGTAAATGTAGATGAGGTAGAGCAAATGTTATTGTCCTAGTGGGAAGTTATAAATACTGTTAACGTGTACGTAGTGTATTGTTACAGCAGTGTGGAGCAGGCTCATCGTTCCTGAACACAGGTTCATTATTATTTATGGGAGTCAACTCCCAGAGCCCCGGGCCTCGTCTCTTACTGAGGGGCTTACAGTGTTAAACAATATTTATAATTAACTAGGCACAAATGTAACAGAGGTGAATAACTATTTACCTTATAACTTCAATACTGCCACCATAACAAAACGCAAACATAACAAACACACAATTATTTATATTACCTCATTTAAAGAAATCTATCATTTGTCAAACAAATATAATCACAATATAGAAATAATGAAGCAATATTTGTATTTCCCGTATTATGGAATCTTATTATATTCACATACACCATTTTCCTACGTCATTACTAGAGATTGTTTATGGGACTATGAAGGCTGTGTGAGCGTGGGCAGCGGGCGGCCCGCGCGGCCAGAATGCTGCCGTAGGCTTCAACCCCTGATCCCCACTAGTACTCCGGCATGAGGAAACTTTCCCCAATTAATAATACCAATAATTATAATAATGACTGTCAATAATGGTGGCCATAATCAAAATACATTTGACTGAAATTTGCAAAAAGAAATAACACGAAATAAATTACATGCTGGAAATAGAAAGCGCGAGATGCAAGGAAATTGAAAACCAAATGGGACACGCTTGAAAACATCAAGATAAGGCAGGACAACGGAGCAAACACCGTAGTGGGACATGGACATGTCTTAAATTACGTTTCCAATGTGGTTCGCCAGTTATGGGGGGTACGGGAGAGGGGAGGTATGTGGGATAATAGGATTTCTGTTTCCTGCACTTGTCCAGCTTCTGGTGGAGTGTGGGGGGGGGGGGAGGCACTTCCTGCTTGCTGATAAGGTACAAAAAGTAGGAGGCGAGGAGGAGGAGGAGAGAGCATGACAATATCTTGAAAAAAGAACGATTCAACAAAGCTCGCTTGTGACAAAGTTGTACCATAACAGCACGAGTTGTGTAAAGAGATAATAATGTAACATCAAAATCTCATTAAATGACACTTTACTGCGTAAACTTCCTGAGCAGCAACGGGAGATGGGCCGAAATAGTGAATAATGCAGTGTTGTTGGAGCCGTGTTGTTGTTGGCCCTGGTCAGACAGACACGCACACATTGTCCCTCCTGTCTCGCCAGACTACTTCTCCACTTCCTACAGCGCCGCCGCCGCCTCCTTCACTTCCTGGGCCGCCTATTTAGTTCCCCACTTCGGCTTATCCTGCATCTTCTACTCCTCCACCTTCACATCCTCCTGTTCCTCCTTCCCAGTCTATCAGAAAAACCGAGACAGACGCCAACAGCAGTTACGAAGAACCCGAAGAACTGGTATGCCAATGCTGAAGGCATCTCAAAAACGAATGAGATGAAAGGAAGGGGTCACGGGACAACCTGCTGTAAAACAGTAAAAGGAGTAGAAATTTACAGCAGTGATCACCGATGCCATGTTCTTCCATAAGAAAGGAAACACTAAACAAAATATAAAATACTTATAATACTAGAAAGACTAATATAATATTTTCAATAAGGAGTGCAAGTGGTAATATAATTCTGGTCACGACTTTACAGTAGTTTGTACAAGCTGAAGACATATCCACTTAAATTGTAACATGGAATGGTTTATTGATCATGTATGGTTTAACTGTGTACTCAAGCAGGACGGATAAACGGGACACAATCACAAATGTAAGCACAGTAAAACAGACAAGACCAGAAGCACCCGCAATGTCACGGAAGGAAACATATGAGAATGAGGAAACAAAAGCAGTACGAAAATGAGAAAGCAACCATTGAATGATCAAGTAGTTAGACTAAGCACAGTAGTGTAGGAGGACCGACAGACAAGATGTGATAGAGGCAAGTGGTCACTAAGCAGAAGTCAAGGTGGGAGGCAGCATAACATTGTGACGAGAGAGAGTAAGACAGCATACCCTCGTCAAAAAGGCTGTACTAAGTCGTAGACAGGACAGGCAAGGTGGAAGACAGGTTACTTTAAGCTGGCCTCAACCACTCCTACTCAACCCGCCCTCTATCCCTCTCCTTCCCCCCCCCCTCCAGCCTCCGTCCCCACAGGTACTAAAGGCGACCTGGCCTCCCCCCCCCCCTCCCCCCCTCCATCGGCCAAGACTCCTCACATGAGGGAGGAAGACACAGGCGAGGAGTGAGGGAGTGTGGAACTGAAGGATAGGGACACAAAAGTGAGAGTAGAGAAAAGTGGGAAGGGAACAGGGTAGTAAAGGATGGGAGAAACAAAATGAACGAGGAAGGAGAAGAGAGAGAGAGAGAGAGAGAGAGAGAGAGAGAGAGAGAGAGAGAGAGAGAGAGAGAGAGAGAGAGAGAGAGAGAGAGAGAGAGAGAGAGTGCGAGTGAGTGCGAGTGAGTGCGAGTGAGTGCGAGTGAGTGCGAGTGAGTGCGAGTGAGTGCGAGTGAGTGCGAGTGAGTGAGTGAGTGAGTGAGTGAGTGAGTGAGTGAGTGCGAGTGAGTGCGAGTGAGTGTGAGTGAGTGTGAGTGAGTGAGTGTGTGAGTGTGTGAGTGTGTAAGTGTTGGTGAGTGTGAGTGAGTGTGGGTGAGTGAGTGTGGGTGAGTGAGTGTGGGTGAGTGAGTGAGTGAGTGAGTGTGAGTGAATGAGTGAATGTGAGTGAATGAGTGAATGTGAGTGAATGAGTGAATGTGAGTGAATGAGTGAATGTGAGTGAGTGAGTGAATGTGAGTGAGTGAGTGAGTGAGTGAGTGCTCGAGAGTGAGTGAGTGATCGAGAGTGAGTGAGTGATCGAGAGTGAGTGAGTGATCGAGAGTGAGTGAGTGAGTGATCGAGAGTGAGTGAGTGAGTGATCGAGAGTGAGTGAGTGAGTGATCGAGAGTGAGTGAGTGAGTGATCGAGAGTGAGTGAGTGAGTGATCGAGAGTGAGTGAGTGAGTGATCGAGAGTGAGTGAGTGAGTGATCGAGAGTGAGTGAGTGAGTGATCGAGAGTGAGTGAGTGAGTGATCGAGAGTGAGTGAGTGAGTGATCGAGAGTGAGTGAGTGAGTGATCGAGAGTGAGTGAGTGAGTGATCGAGAGTGAGTGAGTGAGTGATCGAGAGTGAGTGAGTGAGTGATCGAGAGTGAGTGAGTGAGTGATCGAGAGTGAGTGAGTGAGTGATCGAGAGTGAGTGAGTGAGTGATCGAGAGTGAGTGAGTGAGTGATCGAGAGTGAGTGAGTGATCGAGAGTGAGTGAGTGATCGAGAGTGAGTGAGTGATCGAGAGTGAGTGAGTGATCGAGAGTGAGTGATCGAGAGTGAGTGATCGAGAGTGAGTGATCGAGAGTGAGTGATCGAGAGTGATCGAGTGAGTGAGTGTGAGTGTGTGGAACAGTGAGCGAGGGAGATGGGAAGGGGAAAAACAGATGGGACAGATCAAGAGATAAAAGGAAAACAAAAAAGGAGGATGATTTGGGGAATGAGAGAAGAAAGAAAGGAAAAAGGAAAGAAAGAAAGGCAAAAGGAAAGAAAGAAAGGAAAAAGGAAAGAAAGAAAGGAAGGAAAAGGAAGGAAGGAAGAAAAAGGAAGGAAGGAAGAAAGAAAGGAAGGAAGGAAGAGACACGGAAGGCTGTACGGTAGAACGACGGTCTCGCCACACGCGGGTCGGCGTCCAATCCCCGACCGTCCAAGTGGTTGGGCACCATCCCTTCCCCCCCGTCCCATCCCTAATCCTTATCCTGACCCCTTCCCAGTGCTATATATGCCTAATGGATTGGCGCTTTCCCCTGACAGTTTCCTTCCCCCCCCCAAAAAAAAAAAATCGTATACAAATTTTCCACACAGACTAAATACATATGGCCATCCTACACAAGAAAAGCATTACATCAGCAACGGTAATAATTCCCATACCTGCAATATTGTCCAGGGCCGGTGTGGTGACCTAACAATGTGTCCAGGGCCGGTGTGGTGACCTAACAATGTGTCCAGGGCCGGTGTGGTGACCTAACAATGTGTCCAGGGCCGGTGTGGTGACCTAACAATGTGTCCAGGGCCGGTGTGGTGACCTAACAATGTGTCCAGGGCCGGTGTGGTGACCTAACAATGTGTCCAGGGCCGGTGTGGTGACCTAACAATGTGTCCAGGGGCGGTGAGGTGACCTAACAATGTGTCCAGGGCCGATAAAGTACCCACGTTAACACTAAAGATACAGTATACATATGTATTATGGGAGGCAGGAAGGGGAGGGGTGGGGGCGTAGGGCAGGACATGTATAATATAGTGGAGGAGACACGGAGCGGGCCCGGCCGCTCCGCGTCTCAACACCGTGTCCACAGTCTTGGAGAGACGGCGCCTCTCCCACCACCTCCCTTCTCCACCCTACACGGAGCTACGGCAACCTCGACACCCAAGACCTTGATGGCCACACTCTCACCGGGTTAAAGAGGGACGGATGCATGCATGGAGGGTAGGAGGGATAGATGGAGGTATATGGAGGGAAGGATAGAGGTATGGAGGGACGGATGGAGGTATGGAGGGAGAGAGTAAGATAAACGCCTGGTATCAAGAGTGGTAAGTTGGTCATCAGGTGTGGGCGGGGCCCCAGCCAGCCTGCCGTGGGCCGGTGGGCCGCCATCTTCCCGCCAGCGGCCAAGTGATCACAAAGGGGCGCCCACATAGTCGCTCAACACGCCGCGTGGTACCGAGCGGGAGGACCACCTGGTGGTACCGAGCGGGAGGACCACCTGGTGGTACCGAGCGGGAGGACCACCTGGTGGTACCGAGCGGGAGGACCCCCTGGTGAACAAGACCACCAGGAGCCTCACGCTCACACTTTAAACCTACCGTTGTCTTCACGTCGGGACCCTCTTGGTGGGGATGGACGAGTGAGGGCGACAGCCAGGGGAGCATACACGAGCACCTCTCACGCTCCGGGGCCTTGCGGCCACCCCCCGCTCTGTATTTTAATGTACAATAAAACTCAATTCCACTTCGTTGTCCGTTGCATTACTACTGTACATCCCGTCTTAGGGCGCCAAGCCTGCCATGCCCTGTGGTTGCGAGGGGAAAACCCAGAGAGTTAGAAAGTTCCGCTCTTCCCCTACCCCCCCCCCCTTAAAGTGACTTGTGATAGAGCGGTGTTATATTTTCTTGCGGCCTAATGGATACACCCTTCATCCTGAGTGTGTATACCTAGCCTTGCCTAGATGACTGCAGGATCAAGCTTTAGCTCTTGGCTCTCGTCTTTCCCTCTCGAGAGGGAAGGAGAGGGGGAAGAGGGAAGTAGAGGGGGGAGAGGGAAGGAAAGGGGTGAGAGGGGGAAGGAAAGGGGTGAGAGAGGGGAGACAAGCCCGGACAAAGCTGGGTACTCCATCTAGTTTATGTACTCACCTATTTGTGCGTGCAGGATCAGCATTAGTTCTTTAATTCCATATGTTTAGCTGCCGACTGTCTAATTCAATGATTCCAGACCTTTTCCCTATTATATCTACTTATACAATTATGGACGGAGTTTTCTTCTACAACCTGCTCTTCTAGTTTATTTTCTACTACTATTCTGCTAAAAGAAAACTTTCCAAGATCTCTGTAGCTCATCTGAGTCTGAAGCTTCCATCCACACCCTCTCCCCCTTGTTCTAATATTCGTTCTAAATATTTCATCTTTTTCCACAGTCAATTCCCAAGTATTTTATACATCTCTGTCATGTCTCACCTTCCCATCTAATTTTGTCTAGCGTTATCCAGTTTGCTTGTGCATCTGCTTCTTCCACCTCATTCGTATCTTCATTCCCGCCTACCTCATGCTGCTTTCCTTGCTCTTCTTGTTCCTCTGGGCGCATTTCTCTCACAGCCAAATACAAAACCATATATGGGACCTCCCGCCAAACACACACACCGAAACTACGACGTTGGTACAACGTTCGAACAAGTTTTAACACCTAACCCGTTATAACAACCAATATAGCAAGTTGTAACAACGTTCTAATACGTCAAAAACACGTTAAGCCAAGATGTAACAACTTTACTACAAGTTGTAACAAGCGGAAAATAGAGACAGTTTCGGTTTGTGTTTCCAGGGCTCTCGCTCAGCCAGTAATGTTTCCATCAGAGTATGACGGTACTCAGGGTAAAGACTGCACCATGCTTGCACTGGTGCCAACTTCACCAGTTAAGCAACAGATGTATTGCAGGCGATGAGTCACAATAACGTGGCTGAAGTATGTTGACCAGACCACAATCAACTTGAGAATGGTCCAGGACGGACCGAAACGTCGTCGTCCCTTCAACTTCTAGTGTGTGGTCTGGTCAACAACAGATGTATTCCCTCACCAGGTGCCCCCCCCCCTACCACAAGAACTCTTTAACGCCATTTCTCCCCCGCCCTCTGCCCCCTTTCTTTCACCCCTCACTCTGATCACCCCAGACTTACCTTCCCTTTATCCTGCTTAACTGTCCATCAAATTTTATAGACTTTTGCCATCAAAAACTTTCATCATCGCCTTCCTCCATCGTTTTATGGCTGAAACAATAACTTACTTGGCAGAGATCCGCAGGCGTCTGGCAAAGTCTGGCGAACGGAAGAGTGGGAAAGTTTAAGCCACCAATAACGTCTCGAATCTGTCGGTTCTGAACGATGCTAAGCCACTCCAGAGAATCAAAGCCACTCCTCAGATTGGGTGGATGTAAATAGGAGCTGCGTCATATAGGTCAATAGGCCTTCTGCAGTTGCCTTTATTCTTATGGTGTTAATCTTAACACCCATACAGAATGTCATCATATACAAATTCTATACTTATAAGTCAAGGGTAACTATCACCAGTGTGTCAGGCTGGTGGCGCATGCTTGGGGAGCTGGACTGCTACTGTCAACGGTAACTATCACCAGTGTCCCCGGTAACTATCACCACTGCTAATATGTACCCCTGGGGACATATGTAATAAAGTGTTGGAGCGTGTTGGTGTTGCGTCACACACAGTGTTGTGTTGAAGGTGTATTGGTGCAAGAATATGTTTTTGTAATACAGACGCGCTCATCAGACGCGGTGAGTCTAACACACTCATCCACACACGGGTACATTCACCTTGTGTGTCCGTGCCCAAACACTTGGGCTGGACGGTAGAGCGACGGTCTCGCTTCCCATAGGTCGGCGTTCAATCCCCGACCATCCAAGTACTTGGGCACCATTCCTCTCCCCTCCGTCCTATCCCACATCCTTATCCTGAACCCTTCCCAGTGCTATATAGTCGTAATGACTTGGCGATTTCCCTGATAATTCCCTCCCTGTGTGTGCGCGCGCACGTGAGCTCTCACCAAAAATTTACTATATTTGGGTTTAAAAGACAATCTGGCGCTACTCAACGGACCGGGGTGGAGTGACCATGTATCAGAGAACACTGAATGAACATCAGAGGTCCACGGTTGTTCAACGTCCTACCAGCAAGCATCAGAAATATTACAGAAACAACCGTAGACATCTTCAAGAGGAAACTAGATTTTTTCCTTCAAGGAGTGCCGGACCAACCGGGCTGTGGTGGGTATGTGGGCCTGCGGGCCGCTCCAAGCAACAGCCTGGTGGACCAAACACTCACAAGTCAAGTCTGGCCTGGGGCCGGGCTTGGGGAGTAGAAGAACTCCCAGAACCCCATCAACCAGGTGTCAGATGAGGGAAACCAGCCGTGTCACACGAGAAAGGAGAGACTAAGGCCGAGATGAGTACCCAGACATAAGGTTACATCCCATCCTGTTGGTGGTCTACATCACCGGTGTGACTGCGGGAGTAGTCCTGCACCTCGGTATTCACAGTCTACGCCAGACTACGATGCAGAGTACAGTGTGGCGAGTACAGTGTTGTAGGAGAACCTCAACAAACTTCACACTTCGTCACAAAATGCTTAGTGAACTAAGCCCTAAACCAAGTCAACAATGGGAACTGAGTTCTGGCGAGAGGAGCCGGCTTCCACTGTTCACAATGATGGGCTAACCTGCACACCTGAGAGACCTAAGGTCCCACACCTGAAAGACCAAAGGTCCCACACCTGAGAGACCAAAGGTCCCACACCTGAGAGACCAAAGGTCCCACACCTGAGAGACCAAAGGTCCCACACCTGAGAGACGAAAGGTCCCACCACCTGAGAGACCTCCAGAGACAAGAGACCTCTGGACATAAGGTAAAGGGGTTACACCGTCAAGAAGTACAAGCTCCAGAGGGAAACTGTAAGTATATCAACAAGAAAGAGATGATCAAGTTGAGAGTAAAACAGAGACGGGATATAATTGTGGCGTGAGACTCTCCCAATAGAGAGTCGTTGGGTAGAGATATTTCTCATCTCTCCCCCTCCCCAATCCCTTCTCCTCATGAGGAAATGTGAGGAAACTGCTGAGGAAGGTGAGGGAAGGTCAGCAGTTACAACACCAGACATACAAGAGACCAACTTCATAGTCTGCAACAAAAAGATGAGTGACAAACAGGAACACTGCATCGCGACAGTTTAATAACTCCGGCGTCAGGAGCTAAATCTTGACCTTGACATACATTTAGACGAGCAGGAAGACGAAGAGGTAGCTTTAAATGTTATTAAAACGCGACACGCAATGTCCGTAGACTTGTTCGCCCACATCCCTACCCCAACCATGTCTGCCAGTGCAGACCGCTTATCACATGCCTCTGTATGACTAACCATCCTGTGTGATGGGGATTTTTTAGCATCACCTAGTTAGCTTTTTTGACACACTGTACTCCACTTCATATAGTCTAGGGTAGCTGCACTAATGCACATGTACCTAATATGTTAATAAAAAAAAAACAAAAAAAAAACAACCACTATACTGCCTGCACTGGTATACCAGCTATACCACCAGCTATACCACCAGTCCACCTCCATACTGGCGCCCACCACCACCACCTCTATCACCAACACCACGCCCACGAACCTTTCATCGCTCACCTAAATGCCACGCCCACCAATCCCCCTCGTGACCTCAAAGCGCCGTCCTAGTGACCTAATTTGTAAATGAGCGGAAGGAGGGGTGTGAGGGAGGCCCCGTAGAGAGCCAGGGCAAGGAGCAGACACACTACCAGACAATGTCAACAGTCTGGTAGTGGATGTGTGGTGGGTGGGGAGGGGGTGCGCAGGGGGTGGCAGGGGGAGGGGGGCATTGAGGCGGGACGAAAATACTCGGCCCACATTGCTCCGCTCACCTGTCTGACCTGGAGTGACCTCGTCTGGACCAGCCCAGTCATGACTCAAGCTAGGCAAGAGGACGGGGGGTGCAGGCAGCTGGCCAAGATGGTAACAGGGAAGGGTAAGACAACACAGGAGAGAGAGACATACATTACACCAGACTGGATAGTTTGGTGTGCAGGTCAGGTATTTAGTGATATTTATTTTGAATTAGTTGGCAACGTTTGAAACTTTTCATAACTTTAACTTCCATTAAGCACGTTATGAGAGGGAGGGGGGGGCGGCCATCTTATAATGTAATAATGATTGAACTCGTGCATTGAGAATATGGGAACTTAACAAGTATGTTTGTAGTAACGATATACACCGCAGGAAGTGTAGAGGGCGCGGGAGTAGCGGTGCCAATAGTCGATAGTGTGGTGGTGTATTGCTTGGCCACACCTGCCCTCCCCCCAACCCAAAAGATTCACCTTATGTATTACTGAATTAGTCCAAATGGTACACTAAAAACATGAAACTAACAACAACAAAAACTAACGTGTCTAAGCAATACTAGGCCCAACAGAGCATATATTCCAGCTCTACAAGGCCTAGGAATATTCAAGATGGTTTTTGGGTTATTTTGTCCGTGTCTCGACATATTATATAACACTAACACTGCTGCTGCTGCTGCCGCCACAACACTATATAGTGCTACGCTCCTCCAAGTACTTGCTGCAGGCACTGTCAATGTTGTGCACGATGGCCGGAAGTCCAGATGATCAACAAGTGGAACGTACTGAAAGGGGAAGGGTGAGGGAAGGCACTGAGGGGAGGGAGGGAGATACAGAGTGAGGCAGATAGAGAGAAGTTATTAGAGAGAATGGTTGCAAGATGGAATAAAGATAAATGAGCAAGACAAGGAAGTGGAGTGACAAGGGAGAGAGGAAAAGTGTGTGTAACAAGGGCTGGAGATGTGATAGAGAGAAGAGAGGAGGGAAAAGGTGTAAAGAAGAGGCCATATTGATTCCTGGGCACGAAGAGAGGCAGGAAATACTGATGTCTCTCTCTCTCTCTCTCACACACACACACACACACACACACACACACACACACACACACACACACACACACACACACACACACACACACACACACAGCCGGAGGCCTCGCGGTTGAGTGGACAGCGCTCTGGAGTCGTAGTCTTAAGGGCCCGAGTTCGATCCCTGGCAGAGGCAGAAACAAGTACAGTTTCTTTCGCCCTGATGCCCCGGTTCACCTAGCAGTAAATGGGTACTTGCGAGCTCGACAGCTGTTACGGGCTGCTTCCTGGGATATGTGTGTGTTCGTGTGTAAGAGAACTATATGTAGTCGACATAGAGGAAAATTATATTGGTTAGAAAGGCGGGGTCCAAGAGCTAATAGGTCGATTCTTTAAATATATAAAGTAAATATAAATATTAAACACAGACACAGACACACACACACACACATGTAACTTTTGAATTCTTTCCCCGCAAAACATCTCCAGCAAATACAGGTCTCTTTAGTGACCACCACCACCACTACTATCTTCGCCGCCGCCGCCGCCGCCGCCGCCGCCGCCACCACCACCACTACTATTTTCGCCGCCGCCGCCGCCACCACCACCACTACTATTTTCGCCGCCGCCGCCACCACCACCACCGCCATCACCACCATTACCAAAACGCTGACTCTCTCCTATAAATCACTTGTATTACTGCTGTAATACACAACATTGAGGCGTCCTTACATATGTGATCTATTACCGATGTTGTGGCCAAGCTGCCAGGAGTACTCTAGCAGGACCAGCCCGCCCACCTCCTAAACATTCCCAACGTCAACAACACGCTCAAATTAAAGTGCCCTCTCCTAACCTGCCAGAGAACCCACAACAGATAACGGGATAGTACGTCACTTCCGCCAGCCACTTCCATTTTCAAGTACGACAATGTTTGGCCTTGTATAACGCATACGTGCGAAATGCGACGTTGTTTGCAGGAGGTTGGAGGGATACCTTCATACTTAGCTTGGTCCACCGTGAAGGTTTTGTCGAGGACCAGCCCCCTGGAGGTGATGGAGGCCCAGACCTGTTCCTCGATGGCTTTGTTGACTGGCTGACCTGTCACACTTGTGTGGTGTAGGGGGCGGTGATGGTGACAGGTGTGGTGTAGGGGGCGGTGATGGTGACAGGTGTGGTGTAGGGGAGGTGATGGTGACAGGTGTGGTGTAGGGGGCGGTGATGGTGACAGGTGTGGTGTAGGGGGCGGTGATGGTGACAGGTGTGGTGTAGGGGGCGGTGATGGTGACAGGTGTGGTGTAGGGGGCGGTGATGGTGACAGGTGTGGTGTAGGGGGCGGTGATGGTGACAGGTGTGGTGTAGGGGGCGGTGATGGTGACAGGTGTGGTGTAGGGGGCGGTGATGGTGAAAGTAACCACTATGCAACATAGATGCTCACTACATGGGCCTACCAAGTGTGCACTAAGTGACCAGCGCTTAATTCTAATTGTAAAGTAATAATAATTATATAATCACCTCCGTTTACAGTGATTTTACCAACTTGTAAAACCCCATTTCGCAGCATAGTGATGGTGTGGCCGCGGGCCACCAGGTGTGACCGCGGGCCCACCAGGTGTGGACGCGGGCCCACCAGGTGTGGACGCGGGCCCACCAGGTGTGGACGCGGACCACCAGGTGTGGACGCGGGCACCAACAGTGAAGACAGTAACAACCAACACACACACATAGACAGGTTCACTTACTGTTAAACATAACGTGGAAGTAAGCAGAAGCCGCTGCCAGCACCACCCGGTGAGCGAACACGGACACGGCGCCCGCCACCAGCTCGATGTCACACAGCTGTGAGGACCAATGTTGATATTATTATTATGTACCTCCATTATCATCATAATATAGCAGTCTACCTACAGTGCCCAATCGCTATGGCACCTGCCCCACCCAGCCCGTGCCCCGTGCTGCGGGTGCCTACCAGTGACGGTACTCCCAAGGCATCACCTCAACAGCGGTCAACTTGCCACATCTTCAGAAGCAACACATATATGATTGTCACGCACAATAAAATCACAATTGCGTGATATATTCATGAGAAAATCTTTGGGGTTGTATAAGGGAATCGAACTCAGGTCTTGTGTCACCGCTTTCGCTGGCATTACCGCTACACCACGATGTGCACACCGATTGTTCTCATTTGAGACTACTAAAAAACACTTCAGCAAAATGTATTGTATTAGGTTATATATATATATATATATATATATATATATATATATATATATATATATATATATATATATATATATATATATATATATATATATATATATATATATATATATGTGTATATATGTGTGTGTGTGTGTGTGTGTGTGTGTGTGTGTGTGTGTGTGTGTGTGTGTGTGTTTTACCCATTTACACAAACCATCACTTTTTACACTGGTGTTTTCAGGCCTTGGCGTGAGAGTCAAGGAAACAGGGACAACGGTAGTCACACACTTCACCCTCACTCACGCGCTCACAACACAAAACACAACAATATAAACATCTCTCTCACTCGGGTACACCTTGAAAATCAATTCATGTTATTCCTTCCGGGGAGACACGTGTGCCGCTGTCACCTCCCCCACAACAACAGCTGCTGCTGCTGCCGCTGCTGCTGCATCAGGGGGGAGGGGCGCTGTAAACAACGAACAGCTGTGCAGCTAGCCACACACACGCACACACACACGCACACACACACGCACACACACACGCACACACACACTCCGTTTCAATTGTAGATGATAGAGCCCAGTAGGCTCAGGAACCTGTACACCTGTTGATTGACGGTTGAGAGGCGGGACCAAAGAGCTAAAGCTCAACCCCGCAAACACAACTAGGCGAGTACAAATAGGCGAGTACATAGGGGCCCTGTGGCTGAGTGGACTGCGCTTGGGGCTCGTAATCCTAAGGACCCGGGATCGATCCCTTGCGATGGCTGAAACAAATGGGCAGAGTTTCTTTTATCCTGATGCCCCTGTTACCTCGCAGTAAATAGGTACCTGGGAGTTAGACAGCTGTTACCGGCTGCTTCCTGGATGGGGGGTGGGGGTGTTGTGTCCATGTGCGTGCCTGTGCGTGCGTGCGTCCGTATGCGTGTGTGCGGAAAAAAAACCGTTGATCGAGTGACAGTTCGAGAGGCGGGCCGAAAGAGCAGAGCTCAACCCCCGCAAGCACAACTAGGTGAAGACCATAATAAATTACTATACATTTAGGTCTCTATAGAGACCGAAACACAACAGTATAAATGTCTGTCTATTTTCACATAGTGGACGAAAAGCAATATACTTCGGTCAGCAGACAAGACAGACACACATTTTACACCCGCAAGATAACGTAAGATTTCTAGTGTTGACAGATGGTAATCATCTTGTTTGAGGAGCCGTTCACTTGAGACAGTTAAGCAAGTCCCAGCTGTGTCTGGGTACAAGTGACAGGATGAACAACCCAGCGGGTTTTCTTCCTATTGGGGAGTGTTGTACATGCTGATATGGCGGTGTGTCCACTCACAGGATGAGTGGCGCTGCCCAATACTGTCACTATGGCGGTGTGTCCACTCACAGGATGAGTGGCGCCGCCCAATACTGTCACTATGGCGGTGTGTCCACTCACAGGATGAGTGGCGCTGCCCAATACTGTCACTATGGCGGTGTGTCCACTCACAGGATGAGTGACGCTCCCCAATACTGTCACTATGGTGGTGTGTCCACTCACAGGATGAGTGGCGCTGCCCAATACTGTCACTGTGGCGGTGTATCCACTCACAGGATGAGTGGCGCTGCCCAATACTGTCACTATGGCGGTGTGTCCACTCACAGGATGAGTGACGCTGCCCAATACTGTCACTATGGCGGTGTGTCCACTCACATGATGAGTGACGCCGCCCAATACTGTCACTGTGGCAGTGTGTCCACTCACAGGTTGAGTGGCGCCGCCCAATACTGTCACTATGGCGGTGAGTCAATTTGTACTCTGGCAAATATCACTGACACCTTCAGGTGGGGTGCCAGGGACTGGTCAAGTGTCACAGGTGGGGTGTCAGGGACTGGTCAAGTGCCACAGGTGGGGTGCCAGGGACTGGTCAAGTGTCACAGGTGGGGTGTCAGGGCTGACTAGCACTTCACTCTTACGGGCTAGTCATGCCCGTGCCACCGCCTGGGTGACTTAATTTTCATCAATCAGTCAATCGCACTTCACCGAGAATGACTTTCCCGCCATGCTGGTGCGCCCGCCGGCCACCAGTGTTGTAATGACAGCCGACCTCAGTTATCCGCCATAATGGACTCGTCAAGCCAGGATATAACACTTGGAATTTGTGGGGAAAACAGTTTTATGGGGACCAATTTGAAATATGCAGAGTTTTTTTTTTTTTACGGTGTAGAACAAAGCAGGTGGGAATAAGACTAACCCACACAGCTCCCACTGGTGTGGGGGCGGCGCCATCAGCTGTGGTAATATTTTATACACCAGCCAGTGTGTGTGTACAGTGTTACTCACAGCACGAGGGGCGGGGGGTGAAGGAGATCGGCAAGCTGTCTCAAGAGCAGCAGCAGGTGCAGCACCAGCAGCAGCAGGTGCAGCACCAGCAGCAGCAGCAGGTGCAGCACCAGCAGCAGCAGCAGGTGCAGCACCAGCAGCAGCAGCAGGTGCAGCACCAGCAGCAGCAGCAGGTGCAGCACCAGCAGCAGCAGGTGCAGCACCAGCAGCAGGTGCAGCACCAGCAGCAGCAGGTGCAGCACCAGCAGCAGGTGCAGCAGCAGCAGGTGCAGCACCAGCAGCAGGTGCAGCAGCAGCAGGTGCAGCACCAGCAGCAGCAGGTGCAGCACCAGCAGCAGGTAAATAAGAAGGAAGTGAAATCATTTAAATAGCCTGTAAGCCGCACTGGACAGAGCAAGCCAATTAGGAGTCACTCCCCCACGACCAGCAGTATTAGACCTGCTCAGCTATGGAATTAAAGCAGAAAAAGATTCCCTGACCCAAACAAAGGCTTCAGTTCCCCTCTTGTCTATTGATCCTTCGGACACTGGCGTATTCTAACACCGTCAAAGGGGTTCCTCACCCACAGAGGCAGCTCTAATACATCAAGCCTTCGTTATTCTCGCCTCAACATTTCTCAACTCTTACAAAGCCACTCTGAAGCATTCAGACACGGCGTGAAGAGGAGAGGGGAATCGTTCTCTCTTTAGAAGAGAAAGAGAACTTTCTCCTCTAAAGATAACCGGGTCGTATTTTACCCAATCTCTTGATCAAGGCATCTCTGATCTCTCCTACACACACTTCAAACACGTGCTGCAAAAAAGGGATTCATCCTATAAAACCGAATCCACACTGTCTTCTAGTTCACCAAGTTGCCTTCAAAGCACTATACATTACCATACAACAAACAGCCTACCTGTAAGGCCTTTGGTGTGGTGGGTGAGGTGGAGGCCCTGAAGGCGCCCACAGCCTCCGCCCTCACCCACAACACAGCTGGCACCAAGCAGTACAGGAGGCTACAGAAGTATACTGACACAAGCGATGGAACACTAATTTACATCCAACCGTAATATTGGCTCTGAGAACACACACGCGAGCACATACAGTGAGCACACAGGCTCTCAGTGCACACGCGAGCACAGAGTGAGCACAAAGGCTCTGAGAACACACAAGAGCACAGAGTGAGCGCGCGCAAGTGTTCTTGGTCTGTTGCTGGACACACCCACCTCCCCCCCCCCCCCCCCACACACCACTGGAAACACCCACCTCCCCCCACACACCACTGGACACACCCACCTCCCCCCTCACACCACTAACACCTCCACAGCCAGGACTATGAGGAGTGATTCACGAGACTACGTGAGGATACACGATTGAAACTCTACGTCGCTGAAAGACGAAGAGCAAAGGGAGACATGATTACCACGTACAAAGTTCTCGGGCAAATGTAAAGAGTTTAGCCAGGGTGGTACATGAACAAGGTGACACAAAGCAACCAAATACTCAAATGAACAAAAGCGATACCAGAAGGATTTGTATTCAGTGTCATAGTGAACTCCAAACACAGCTTCAAATGTAGACAATAGAGTCCAATAGGCTCTGGAGCCTGAACACTAGTTGACTGACCGTTGAGAGGCGGGAACAAAGAGCCAGAGCTCAACCCCCGCAAGTACAGTTATGCGAGTAAACAACATTCTTGCCCCCCCCCCCCCTCCAGCCAACCACACCACTCCTCCAAGCCAACAATCAAAGACAACGACCCACAGAATCTCCTTCAGGAAATGTCTACACAAATGAAATGTGTTCATTGTGGCGGGAGCCGAGCGGCTGGCGCGCGACGGGAGACACCGTCCAGTAAACAATGGAATATAAGAAGAGATGGACCATGAAACTGTAAGAGGATAATATTAGTCCTGTTTACACTTTACAGTGATTAGCATCCATCCTCTCCTTGTTTCCTCTCTATTTTATACTAGAAGTGTACCCGGCAGTGCCCGGATTCTCTCCCTCCCCTCATTTTATCCCTTCTCTCCACCCCTCCCCTTCACCCCAATCTCCCCGCCAACCTTGGACAGAGACACATTTCCATTTATACATATAGAAAGGGTACCCGACAGCACCCGGGTCTCTTCTCCCCCTCTTGCCTAAACTTCACCATATCTCCCCTTTCACCCCCTCGTCCGCATCTTCTATGTCCCTATCTTCGTCCTCCCCCCCACTCTCTCCCTTCCCTCAGAAAATGTATTATTTAAGAAGCGGTGAAACAACTGTATTGTCTTAGAAAATGTATCACTAAACATTAAGGAAACCATAACAAATATTTCACTCTTCATGAAAACAGCATTGGGTCTTTATAAATGCTAATATTGCTTAGAGCATTAAACTTAGGCCGATCCCGATCAGCCTATGTCCGTCACATACCCCAGACCACTCTCCTTGCAAGGCTGGGTGAGGATAGCTCCAAGTGTCTAGCCTCAAACTTTGGACGGACGGATGGACACAGACAGTCTTAGAGTATAGATTCTTAATCTTTCTCTACCTTCGTACACTCGAAATTTTCCCTCTTAATTTATCGCTCACTGCGTCATCCACTTCTTTATCTCCCTTACACACACACACTCTCTCTCATCTCCCTCAAACTACACCTCATCTCCTTCCTCCACTTCTTATCTCCCTCTCTACACCTTCTCTCATGTCCCTATCTCTCTCTCTCTCTCTCTCTCAATGTCCCTCCCCACTCGTTTCTCTTTTTCCCCCCCCTGCTTGCCTCCTACACCTCCCCCCCTCCTGTACCCCCTCCACTTAACCATTACTCCCCTTTTACTGCCACTTTCCAGAAACTCATAACCCTCCGCCTTTGTCTCCATGTACGCCAGCTCTACCCATCTCTAATTCCACCAATATGCTGTTTCCTTCCACTATCTCCTCCCCCGCTCCATTACCCCAGTTCTCCCCCCCTCTCCCTCCCTCCTCCCTAGCCTGCTACTGGAATCAGCAGGGCGGCGTCCAGTCCCTGCTGGGTCTGCACCGTCAGCGCCCCCGGAACGCTGGCTCTCTTCCGGATGGCTTCCTGTTAGACCATTGCATGGAAGGTGTAGAGGGAGCTCGAACGCGGGGCTCCGTCTCGGCTCGAACGCGGGGCTCCGTCTCGGCTCGAACGCGGGGCTCCCTCTCGGCTCCAACGCGTTGGTCACCATCCGGTTACAATGAGACTTAAGGTGATTCAAAAGGAGAAAAGTTAACCAATCCACACACTATAAAATGAAGAGACGGCGACGTTTCAGTCCGTCCTGGACCGTTATCAAGTCGATTGTGATGAGACGAAGTAGTTGTTATAGCTTCAGCTACTTGACACAAGTTCCAAGTAGCACGGGGGTTAAGGGTTAATTGCAGTCTCCCCAACCAAGACGATAACGGCCTGCTTAAGACCTTGGAGTCCCTGAACTGAGGGAGACTTAAAGTCAGCTACCAGGGCTTTCATAATGAGGGATATCAACATGGGGCTCCCTAAAGTCACTGGGGCACACTAACACACCACTCCACTCAATAATATACAAATAATTGTACAAACACAATTTAGCATGGCCAACCTGGCACCATAGTGAGCCCGTAACTTACCTGGCACAGGAGCGGGACAAGTAGCACGGGCTATGGTGAGCCCGTGGTGGACTTACCTGGCACAGGAGCGGTGCTCCTGAGACGGAGGCAATGGCAATAAATAGGCAAGAGAGAGAGGTGAGGAGATGGAAATCTTACAGGATGGTAAGAGCAAGGCAAAAGGTACGGAAGGTAAGGTGTAATAAAGAAGGTAATAATAAGAATAAGAAAAGAAAGGAATAAGTAGATAAAAGTAGAAAACACAAAGTAAGAAGTGAACAATAAAGATGACGAAAAAACTGGAGAAACGAGAGAGGAAGGCAGTGAGCAGGAAGATAAAGTCCTATAGAGAGGATGGTGCCAAACAGGCAGGCAGGGAAGGGAAGGGAAGGGGGGGGGGAAGAAAGAAAGAAAGAAAGAAAGAAAAAGAAAGAAAGAAAGAAAGAGAGAGAGAGAGAGAGAGAGAGAGAGAGAGAGAGAGGGGGGGGGGGCAGACCATGCCAGGGAAAAGAAACAGCAGGAAGAGTATGACCCAAAAGAAAGAAGAAAGCGAAAAAACCAGCAGATGATGGGGACGTAACACTTTAAGGACAGAAGCAACAGTTGCAGAGTGTATAGGCCTAGCTGGGGTTTCCCCAGATGAAGGTCGCCTGGCGTCTGGCTCCCTCCCCACCACCCCACCTCCCCTACCTTCACACGGGGGCAGGGGAGCAAGAGAGAGTGGGAGGGAGGGGGGAGAGAGTGGGGTACTAGAGGAAGACAGGGTAAGACAGGGAGGGGGTGGGGGGGGGGAGGAAGGGGGTGAACATGAGAGGGTTGGAGAAATAAGGGGGTTTACAACACCAAACTTTCCCAAACCAATAAGAGTTATAAATGTAGCGTCATTGATGACAACAGTTGACTGACTACCACGGGGCACACACACGGCACCAGTACCTTACCCACCACACCTCTCACTCCTCACAAGCAGCTAGGCCAGTACGGAACTATGACCCCGTCTTGATGTTATCTTGGTGATTTCGGGGCTAAGCGTTTCCGCGGCCCGGTCCACGACCAGACTTCCTTGTTACACACACACCCAGGAAGCAGCCCGTAACAGCTAACTCCCAGGTACCTATTTATTGCTAGGTAACAGGGGCATCAGGGGGCAAAGAAACTCTGCCAATTTGTTTCCGCCTCCACCGGAGATCGAACCCGGAACCTCAGGACTACGAATCCGAGGTGCTATCCACTCAGCTGTCAGACCCCCCTAACACACTACAGTATTTGACTATAACTCAACGTACCAATCATGATCTTCGTATAATATTAAGTCTGAATTAAATATTATATGACATTAAATCATTTAAAGACCTGATACGCAAATTAAAAGGATAATTATTTATATAAAATATATAGCAACGTGGCAACACGTCCCAGAGACAGTTGCCAGGCAGCACCAGAGGGGCGCCGCCCCCCCCCCCCACCCCACACTCAGGGGGGGGGGCTTACGTCAATAACAAATCGGAGACCAGATTTTCTGTATTAATTTCCTCCCTATTAGTATCTCACCACGACGTCTTTACATTGACCTTTATTTTGGGATTCAGTTATTTTTAATCTGTAATTTATTATGACGTAAATAATTACTACATATTGAAAAATAGTTACCATTAGTAAAAAACAAAACACAAAAACTGAATTGTCTCTCGGGGGGAAAAAACCTTTTCTTACTGAATCAGACGAATAAACGTGAAAAATCTGAGAAAATTAGAAAATTTTTGAGCAAATGTGAGCGAGCTGAGAGTGAGTGGCCGCACGTGACCCCCCCCCCCCCTCAAGTGGCCCCAGAAAGCACAACAAGCAGGTGGATCAAGAGCAGGGCACTGACCTGGGTGTTGATCCGGAGTTTGTTCATGGCCTGGAGGGCGGTGGAGGCGTGGTCAGGGGTGGAGTGGAAGTGGTGGGTCTGGGGCTGTGTGGGCGTGCCCGCGGGCGTGCCCGTCGGCGTGCCCATCTCCACACTCATCCTGGCCGACGTGGGTGATCCCCCGGCCGTAGGGAGGGGGAGTTGTGACGGTGGAGGAGACGTCACGGCGGTACGGGGGAGGCTTGGAGGGGGGGGGGATGTACTGTAGTTACGGGTGTGGGAGGTGGACCTCCCTTGGCGTGGGTCAGCGAGGTGGACCTCCCTTGGTGTGGGTCAGCGAGGGGGACCTTCCTTGGCGTGGGTCAGCGAGGGGGACCTTCCTTGGCGTGGGTCAGCGAGGGGGACCTTCCTTGGCGTGGGTCAGCGAGGTGGACCTCCCTTGGTGTGGGTCAGCGAGGGGGACCTCCCTTGGTGTGGGTCAGCGAGGTAGACCTCCCTTGGCGTGGGTCAGCGAGGTGGACCTCCCTTGGCGTGGGTCAGCGAGGTAGACCTCCCTTGGCGTGGGTCAGCGAGGTGGACCTCCCTTGGTGTGGGTCAGCGAGGTGGACCTCCCTTGGTGTGGGTCAGCGAGGTGGACCTCCCTTGGTGTGGGTCAGCGAGGTGGACCTCCCTTGGTGTGGGTCAGCGAGGTGGACCTCCCTTGGCGTGGGTCAGCGAGGGGGAACATACAAGTACCCCCTTCAAGGTCTCTTGTAATACGTCAGTATGCCAGGATCGTCCCTATGGATGTGTAGACTATACACACTTCAAGTTAATGAATTTAGACTCTCCTCCTAGTGTGTGCGCTTCAGCGGTCCTACAACGATTAGGTCTGATTGACAGTACCGAAACAAACTTGACACACAGTTCCTGATCATCACTAATCTTCGTTTTCAGATGGTTTCTTGAAACGGTTTAATCCACTCGCTAAACACATCACAATGTCATGAGTAATTCATTACATTCAGCGTAATGTCACGAGATTGGCCCTGATCGCCAAATATTGTTTCTAAACTTTGTATTTTTTGTCAGATGCTGCAACAACTTCCTTATTGGTCAATACGGTGTTTGGCGAGGGCCGGCTGTACATGGGCCGGGTGTACATGGGCCGGGTGCATGCTGCAATGTTGGTATTGATGGTGTTGACCTTGTGACCGTGGCAATGGGAGAACACATGCACCACGGGTGTTCAACGGAAGCCTCTGGAAAAGACAGCATATATTAATTTACTATGTACCTCAACACGGGAGTGTGAGTGAATGTGTGTGCGTGAGTACGTGTGCGCGAGTGCGTGTGAGTGTGAGTAACATGTATCGAGTCATTTATTAATCCAAACCCCACGAATAAAATCCAGTCTTGCCAGGCAGTGTGTGTGTGTTTTTGTGGGGATTTAACCGGGTTTGTGATCATTCACCTACATATATTTCCCTATACTCTAATATTATACACCCCTCCTAGTGAGACCTTACATGGTTACTTTTACCTTCTACAGTGTTATTTATACTATCATTTAAACAAGAGATGAGGTATGTGAAATCCGAATTGAAAGATCCCTAGAGTTATCAGAGTTACGAAAGGTGCCTTCAGGTGACTGGCCATCCTGAGCACTGGTGGGGGCACTCTACCACCAGGAGGTGGGACATGAACACTGGTGGGTGTACCCCAGTATACCCACCAGTGCTCTACGCTGATGTGTAGAGCACTGGTGCATTACGCTATTGTGATTTATGTGTGTAAAAAAAAAGATATACTTTCCGCGCGGCCCATTTTTCTAGTGTCAGAAGTGTCCCTCACCCCCTGCTAGATTTGGACTTGGTGAGGCCCTAAGCTATATAAAGCTTAGAGGACTACTGTTAACATGTTACACCAGAAGGTTCTCCAAAGGTGCCTACTTAAACAGGACCCCCCTAGGTGTTCCCACAAAATTATTAAACACATATATATGCGTTTTAAATATAAATATTTATAAAGAGGGTGCCGCCTCCTCTGGTGCAATTGTAGGGACCCACAGCCTCAAAGACGGGAACACAGAATATTCAGAGAAAAACTTGCCATTTAACTCTGAATACGTACGAGAGTTCGCTTCTAAATATTGTATGTATGTATGTATGTATGTATGTATGTATGTATGTATGTATATATGTATATATATGTCGTACCTAATAGCCAGAACGCACTTCTCAGCCTACTATGCAAGGCCCGATTTGCCTAATAAGCCAAGTTTTCATGAATTAATGTTTTTTCGACTACCTAACCTACCTAACCTAACCTAACTTTTTCGGCTACCGAACCTAACCTAACCTAAAAAGATAGGTTAGGTAGGGTTGGTTAGGTTCAGTCATATATCTACGTTAATTTTAACTCCAATAAAAAAAAATGACCTCATACATAATGAAATGGGAAGCTTTATCATTTCATAAGAAAAAAATTAGAGAAAATATATTAATTCAGTAAAACTTGGCTTATTAGGCAAATCAGGCCTTGCATAGTAGGCTGAGAAGTGCGTTCTGGCTATTAGGTACGACATACATACATATATATATATATATATATATATATATATATATATGTCGTACCTAATAGCCAGAACGCACTTCTCAGCCTACTATGCAAGGCCCGATTTGCCTAATAAGCCAAGTTTTCCTGAATTAATATATTTACTATAATTTTTTTCATATGAAATGATAAAGCTATCCTTTTCACTATGTATGAGGTTAATTTTTTTTTATTGGAGTTAAAAATAACGTAGATATATGAACGAACCTAACCAACCCTACCTAACCTAACCTAACCTATATATATAGTTAAGGTTAGGTTAGGTAGCCAAAAAAAGCTAGGTTAGGTTAGGTTAGGTAGGTTAGGTAGACGAAAAAAAATTAATTCATGAAAACTTGGCTTATTAGGCAAATCGGGCCATGCATAGTAGGCTGAGAAGTGAGTTCTGGCTACTAGGTACGACATATATATATATATATATATATATATATATATATATATATATATATATATATATATATATATGTCGTACCTAGTAGCCAGAACTCACTTCTCAGCCTACTATTCAAGGCCCGATTTGCCTAATAAGCCAAGTTTTCCTGAATTAATATATTTACTATAATTTTTTTCTTATGAAATGATAAAGCTACCCTTTTCACTATGTATGAGGTCAATTTTTTTTTATTGGAGTTAAAATTAACGTAGATATATGACCGAACCTAACCAACCCTACCTAACCTAACCTAAGCTATATATATAGGTAAGGTTAGGTTAGGTAGCCAAAAAAAGCTAGGTTAGGTTAGGTTAGGTAGGTTAGGTAGACGAAAAAACATTAATTCATGAAAACTTGGCTTATTAGGCAAATCGGGCCTTGCATAGTAGGCTGAGAAGTGAGTTCTGGCTACTAGGTACGACATATATATATATATATATATATATATATATATATATATATATATATATATATATATATATATATATATATATATATATATATATATATATATATATATATATATATAAATGCCTTCAAATGAAGGCATTTACTGATAGAATATTTACCATTTGGCTGACTTGATCACTCAGATTATAACACACTATACACTAGAAACAATACTTAAATAATTAAAATAATTTTGACACACCAATGTACAGACAAAAAGCTAAACATATATCCAAAAATGTACAGTTTTGGGAGGCCCCCGGGGGATTGAGAAGGCGCGGTCTGCGGGCCGCCTATCTTACGTGTAAGCCACGCACCTCCCTCACCCGGGAAGACACCACAAGGATGGAGTCTCAACACGACCCAAACCATTCATGAGGCGTAGACCAACTGACACCATCTGTGACTGGTCTTGGCCTCTTACAGGAAGGTCATTATCAACTCCTCCCTTCCCCGCCAACCATCTCCACCACCAACATTATCATCCCATTATCTCCTGCACCTCTTCCTCTCAAACACCCTCTCAACCTCCCCCCCCCTCCCTACTCCCTTTGCTCCCCCAACAACCTCTTAACACCTTATCCGCACGCCTTCCTGTCCATCACCCATCCCCACCCATCCCCCTCTAAGATCTGTGCCTCTACTCCCTACTCTCACTTGAGGAACCCCCTCAGCGTCTCACCCCCCCCCCCTCTCCACCAAAGCACTAAAAAGAATAAAGTGGCGGCGTTGGCAACATTCTCATCCCGGCAGCATCAGCGGCGCTTAATTCACTTGTAACAAACAATTAAAGTAAATAAGTAAGTAAGTAAGTAAGTAGGTAAGTCTGTGTGTCTGGCTCTGTCTCTCTCTGTCCCCCCCCCCCCTCTCTCCCTCTCTCCCTCTCTCTCATGTCGGCCCAAAAGCGACACCAGGTCCGTTCAACTTTATAGTTTTAATTAACTAGCGACATCCAGCTACAAGTGTCTTAACTCGCAGGCTGGAATTATTGTGCCTCCTGCATCTGTGTTCGCTACCCTAAATTATAGAAACTAATTCGTTTGTTATCGCACTTTCCGTAATTTCTAATAATCTCCAATGTGGCGTTTTCCGATCGTTTCTTCAAATGCCCAACAAGAGCCATAAACGAGAGAGTATACTGCAGCCTAATGAAAAGTACAGTCATCAATGTGCAAAGTTATCCGGCTAATGGCTCGATGTACTCTAGCTAAAATATTATTTCAGCGATGTAACAAAGTTATCGTATTCACAGTAATGGCTTTATGAGAAGAGAAACAGAGCGACCCCACAGACATTACCCACAGCTAGAGGCGTTAAAGACTGCTAAATATATACTAATAATTTATACAGATAAAAATAATAATATATAGAAGTTAGAGAGCAATATCTCTAAACTTTCCTTCAGCGTTCTCAAGAGCAATTCCTCAGCATGTGAAAAGTTGGAGAGATAATAAACAAGTTTTGAATACACGTTCCACTGGCACTTATTACTGTGCTGGAACGCTCTTCCATCTGTGTTATGCATTACAGATCTTTCCTATTTTCAGTGGACTTTGGTCCAAAATACTATTATAATATTAGTCTAAAATGATAACTGCACCACAGTGAAGTTGTAATTTTAGACTAATAGTACAATAGTATTTTGGACCAAAATCCACTGAAAATGGCAAAGTTTCAGGCTTTCACATGACTAGCACACGCCGCCTCCTCGAGGAGGAGGAGGAGGCTTTGGTCCAAAAGCCTCCTCCTCCTCGAAGAGATTTTTGTGAAGGAACTATTTTTCCTGATAACACCTACCTTCACTAAACATCTTCCTACATCGTTTCTTCTTTATTGTGACTGACCTGTTGCTTGTCTGGCAGAGCATTGTTTAACACGTGTGCTTGATGATTGGGGATCACCTCCCCCCCCCACCCCTCTGAGAATTATAGTCCGTTGTCGTAGCCTCATGACCACTTTTCAGTAGGCGATAGACTATTACAACACCGACAAGCGTATGACCCTAAGCCATCCATTTAACTTATTAAAGCGGATGCTCATGAGGAAGCATCCAAAATCGAGGTATTTTAATTCTACTAAACCCTCTATATTTGGACGCTGGTGTTGTAGCGTCTCAACCGAGGTGCAACCAGTAGTAGTAGTTGTGTGGTGCACCAGATCTCGTGCTTAGCCTCGTGCACACACTCTTAAGTCTCCGGAGTTAGTCTCAACCACCCTTCCTTCCAGCCCATTCAACTCTTCTCGCAACTCTTACAGTGAAGAAATGCTTTCCATGCCATTCCTATGGCTTTCCTGCCTCACAGTTGCCTAAGGGTCTCTGCTAGGCTCCACCCCCCCCCTGGGTACTTTTCTCTCAGTAATATTGAGAGGTTTCTTCACTGTATTCACCCATTAGTGAAGCAGAATCGAACTGCTAGCTCTTGGACTCCGCCTTTCTAGCCGTTAGTTTTCAATGTACCGACTCCCGACCCATTTTCTCGTGAACAACCCATGCTCCTGTTGAGATAGTACCTATTGTGACCATCGCCAATAGTCAGAATTCGTACGTTCTTAGCTTTTATGGACAGTAGCACACTGATTAGTAAGGAATTTTTTTAATTTAAGCTAAAACACAAACTAAAATATTCCTAGGCCTGCTATAGCACACATATGTACTATATTAGGCCTAGGGGGGTTAGGATAGGTTACTTTAGTTTGGCAAAAGCAACAAGTAAAATATAGTTTTCCCGTTTTTCTAACTCAATAGTTCAGATTTCTACGTTCTAATTTCGTCGTACGTCGGTATATATACTTCGGTCCTCATCGTTACAAGTAGTACTACCATAACAGGAGGTCGGGCTGCATACCAACTATCTGCATTTCTATATCTTTCACACATCCCAATGATGCAGCTCACAGTAGCTGTCTAACTCCCAAGTACCTATTTAAACAGTGCAAGGTGTACAAAGGCATCATATGAAATGGAACCCTGCCCAACTGTTTTCCGTCTCGTCCGGGAATCGAACACGGGCCTCTATGCTTCATCTGTCTTCCTTTCACCCGGTCTCGGCTTCCTGACCTTGCACACGAGGAGCACTTGCAAGACTATGCTTGCACTGTGCATGTGTGAGAGAGCAAGATAATTGCGGATACAAACAGGGAGAGACAGGGGCTCTTGACCTTTGTCAGTCTCGTGACTGGACACGTGGAGTGTGACGTCACAGTATTGACTCACATTCCCGCCCTCCTCCTCCTCCCCAGTAACGTATTCCCCCTCTCCCCCTCCTCCAGGCATACGCAAGAGAGAGAGAGAGAGAGAAAGAAAAAAGGTAAGGAGAAAAGATAAAGATATAGAGATAAAAATAGAGATAAAGAGAAGAGATGAGAATGCAAAGTGGGAAATTTATGCCAGATATTATTGGCATGTATAGAGGGGTTTTCCCCGGCGCATGAGTAGCAGCCACTAGAGCGAGCCGCCTCACTCCTCACGCAGCTGCCAGGGGGTGAGGACGTGTGTGAGCCTCGCTCATCGCGGCGGAAGGGTAATCATGATAAAGCTACAACTAATGAACTTTACTTTTCCCCTCCAAGTTCCATGACTTATTTTTCCAATCAGCCCAAACTCTGGGATGTTTATTTAGGATAATTGTCACCTTAGAATTCTTAACTACTTTTCCCTAAGCATAAAGCTGTCTAAAAGTTTGCCTGGAACTAAATTTAATTACGATCTTACTATTTTTCTAATTGATCCGATGACTGACTAAAGTATTTTCATAAATTACCAATTCGATTTGTTAATTACTGGTTGAATTAGTGTGATATTTAGCTGTGCAATCTTACCACAAGCAGACATGAATACAATCAATAACAAATAAAATTAACTATAGAAACTCAAAGAAATCCTACACGAATTAAATCTCGTCACTAGAAGAAATATGAACCAAAGAAGACATGATCAGTGTATACAAAATTATCGGGGTTATAGACCAGGTATAACTAAGCTATTTTGCAGGTTGATATTATCACCCGAATAACCTAGAGACATTATAAACAAAAATCCCTATCAGAGTAAATGAATACAATAGATAAATAAAGATGAATGTACTGTAGGATGAAGTGCAGCAGACGCAGACACCATAGTGAGCACAAGGTTCATACTCCCGGCACCACACCTACACGCCCACAATACTCTCCACCAGTACTGAAGATGGGTCTAAAGCCACACATGATCTAAAGCTCAACCACCACCACCACCCCCCTTCCAAACAATTACGCATGTGTTAGAACAGATGTTCACAACACCTGTCTTTATACACCCATGGGTATGGTGCTACAGGGATTCCTTACTATAAGTCTGACCGTTCCCATATGGGGCCATGGTGATAAGATAAAAATCCTTGATTTAAGAAAAGTTTTTAGCGCCCAAGGTGCCTAATTGAAAATAAAAAAAGGTTCGTGGGTCAGGATCTATATTAAAGCCGACAAGTGTTCTATCTTCCTCTATCTATTGGTTCCCAGATCAACTTTTACATCACGTAAAACATAATGTTTATGTTGCGGGATCAATTTTTGCTCCGAGGTAGCCTTGCTCACGCAGAAAATATAAATGCGAACATTTACCTCCGGGAACGCTGGAACCTACACTTCAACATCCTGGAAGCTGTGAATGTTGGCGATCACGCGTTAACATTCTTCATTCAAACGGCAGCCATTAATTATGAGCAGGAACCTGTTGAATTGATCAAGGCCTGCTGACGTTAATATCGCTCCATCACTACCAACAACCCTTCTCCTGGTAGCTAACAACCTTACGAAAATAAAAATAGTATTATATCTCAATGTAAAGCAAGGTGACATACGAGAACAAAAGAGTCTTGTCTAATAGGCCAAGTTAAAAAAAACTTTGAAACGTACGTCTGGCACCGCCACTTTAAATTTCAGTTACCATTCCAGACATCCCCCACTTGCCTCCATTCACTCACTGCTAGCAATAAAACTAGCAACACAGCTTCATACAAAACATTCTACCACCAAAAACCTTAGCATAGAAAACAAGTATATTAATATCCCGTTCATTCAAGACAATACATATTTCAAACAAATTGGATGTTCGCAATAACGGGGCTGCTGCCGCCGAGTCAGCCATATTCCGTGTTGCCATATACCGAGCCACTCATTACAAAATAAATAAATAAATAAATATAAATATGTTTATTCAGGTAAGGTACATACATACAAGTGATGTTACATTAATGGATTGATATATAGATAGAGCTAGTACATACAATGCCTAAAGCCACTATTACGCAATGCGTTTCGGGCAAGAAAAACATTAATATCTAGAACTTAATACTAATTGAGCATAAAGAATAAAAAGTGTTGAAAACAAATACAAATAAAGATAAAAAAAGGGGGAACATGACTGAAAAAGCAGCACAAATACAATAGGTTGACAAACAGTGTTGATTAAAAAAAAATATAATAATAATAAAATAAAATAACAGACATGGGTTGACAATAAAGGAGTGAGGTGGGTTACAGGGAATTTATTAGGTATTGTTTAGTTTTTATCTTAAACTGGTTGAGAGAGGTACAGTCTTTAACATGGTTGGGAAGGTCATTCCACATTCTGGGTCCCTTGATTTGTAGAGCATTTCTAGTTTGATTAAGTCGTACTCTAGGAATATCAAAACTGTATTTATTCCTGGTGTGGTGCTCATGGGTTCTGTTACAACCTTCAATGAAGCTTTTGAGGTCAGGATTGGCATTACAGTTCAGCGTTTTATATATGTATAATACACAAGAGAGAATGTGCAGTGACTTAATATCTAACATATTCAGAGATTTGAGTAAGGGTACCGAGTGATGTCTGGGGCCAGAGTTGGTTATTGTCCTAATAGCAGCTTTGTGTTGGGTAATGAGAGGACGTAAATGATTTTGGGTAGTAGAACCCCAAGCACAAATACCATAGTTGAGGTATGGATAGATGAGGGAGTAATAGAGAGTAACCAGAGCAGGGCGGGGTACATAATATCTGATCTTAGAAAGAATGCCAACAGTTTTTGAAACTTTTTTTGATATATTTAGAATGTGACCCTGGAAATTCAGCTTGTGGTCGATGAGAACGCCAAGGAATTTGCCATCTAATTTGTTACAAATTTGGGTATTGTTTATTTTGAGATTTATCTGATTAGAGGATTTATTGCCAAACAGAATATAAAACGTTTTGTCAATGTTAAGGGTGAGTTTGTTGGCAGTTAGCCAAAGATGGACTTTCTCTAGCTCAGTATTTACTGTGGCATTTAGAGCAAGGGGGTCAGGACTGGAGTAAATGAAGGTTGTGTCGTCAGCAAATAGAATTGGTTTGAGGTGTTGGGAGGCATTTGGAAGGTCATTAATGTAGATGAGAAAGAGGAGAGGGCCAAGTATGCTGCCCTGAGGAACACCAATGTTGATGGGTAGGGTGGGAGAAATTGTATTATTCACAGAAACATACTGGAGCCTGTCAGTAAGATAAGATTTGAGGTATTGCAGGGAGTGTCCTCTGACTCCATAATGATGTAATTTAAGAAGAAGGTTTTGATGGTTGACAGTGTCAAAAGCCTTACGCAGGTCCACAAATAACCCAACAGGAAACTCCTTTTTATCAAGAGCTGCGTGAATTACGTTAATCATACTAATAAGTGCATCGTTAGTGCTTTTTTTGGGTCTGAAGCCATATTGACAAGAGCTAAGTATATTGTGTTTGGCTAGAAAAGAGTAAAGCTGCTTGTAGATTAGCTTTTCGAATATTTTTGACAAGTTAGGCAGGATTGATATAGGTCTATAGTTGTTAACATCAGTGAGATCACCACATTTGTAGACAGGGGTTACTCTTGCTTTTTTTAGAATGTCAGGAAAGGTTTGGAGTTCAAGTGACTTGTTGAAGAGCAATGCAATAGCAGGGGCTAGAGATCTGGAGGCTTTTTTGTAAATTAAAGTTGGTATCTCCTCGAGGGCACTAGACTTGGTTTTAAGGGAAAGGATTATTTCATTGACATCAGTGGAACTAGTAGGCTTTAGGTACAGAGACTGTGGATAGTTACCTGTAAGATAGTCCTTAACATCAGTACAGGAAGATGGAATATCATTTGCAAGGGATGACCCAATGGAAGAGAAGAACCTATTGAACTCAATAGCAGAATCAAAGGCTGAAAGCTGACCAACGTTATTGGAAAGGAGTGTTGGTTTGTTATTTAAAATCTTCTTTGATCCCAATATTTGTGAAATTGTGCTCCAAGTTTTTTTAATGTTGCTCTTTATTTGGGTAAATTTATCTTCATAGTATTTAGTTTTGGCTCGTCTAATTATTTTAGATAGCAATAACGAGTAATTCTTTGAGAAATCTTTGGAGACTGTTCCTAGCCTATACTTCTTCTCAAGGTCGTGTTTTTTGTTAATGGATTTAAGTATTCCCTTTGTAAGCCAAGGATTGTTAAGTCTTTTGCTTGTGACTTGTTTTGTAAGCATAGGACAGTGGGTGTTATAAAGACTAAGAGTTGTTTGTAGAAAAGATTTCACTGCTAGGTTGATGTCCCCTATGTTACCTAACTCGGACTCCCAGTTGACATTATCAGCAGCAGTTATAAAATTGTTTATAGCAGTTTCATTGTGCAGCCTAAAGCTTAACTCCCTTGTCTCTAGAGGTGGTTTGCTAATGTTAGTTAAGAGAAATGTGGGGTAATGGTCTGTAGTGCTATCGGTGATTATACCTGAAGTAAGCGGAGAGGTTATGTTGGTCCAGATGTGATCTAGAGTCGTAGCAGTACTATCAGTGATTCTAGTTGGTCTAGTGATTAAGGGTATGAGGAAGCAGGAATTCATACAGTTGAGGAAGCTAACAGCAGTAGGGTGTTCAGGCTCGCAGAGGTCAATATTAAAGTCCCCTGCGATAATTAGATGGGTTTTGTTCAATCTGTTATCTAGTATTAGATTTCTAAGGTTTGAGTTGAATTCAGACACATCAGTGTTAGGAATTCTATAGACTGCACCCACAGACAGGACAGACTCGGCACCCTTGACTCTGAAACTGGCAAAAATATACTCCCCACAGCAGTCTCTAGTTCTAATTATTTTTAAGCATGTTAGTTCTTGGTGGTAGTAAAGAGCAGTACCACCACCTCTCTGCATTTGACGACAGTTGTGAATTGCCGAGTAGTTAGGCATGTTAAAGAGTTGAGTATTATCCTCTTTCAACCACGTTTCAGTAAGTATAATAAAAGAGAATTTGTTGTCAATAGTTTCAATCAAGGCACTAACATCATCGAAGTGTTTACCTAGGGATCTAACGTTCAAGTTGATTACAGAGATATTGAGATTATCTGATAATACATTGTTTACATCATTTGCTGTAAAATATCTGCAATTTTGATCATTGAAGTGATGATTGTCATAGATAGTGGATAAGAGGTTTAGTTCTGGGTCTATACTTGTCTGCATAAAAAGGCTGATTGCAGGAAAACAAGGTAAGAATGGCAAATTACAAAATAGAAAACAAAGAAAAAAGCAGATTAAAAATTCTAAAGTAAAATAAACTTAATGGTAATTTTAAGTAAAAAGAAAAAAAAAAAACTTAATGGGAACTAGGAATGTAAAAAATTAACTAGAATAATTAATAACAATAGATGACCAAAAAAGAAAAAAAAAAAAAAAAAAACAATTATGAAATCTATAAGATAATAAGCTTGCTTACTATACTATTATAAGTACACTATAATTGAATACTAAAGTTACACTAAAACAAACTGAGGTAGTTTAAATAGAGATACACTCAGGAACATTGGATAATGAAGTTAATACTAGAGGACACAGGCAAAGCCAGTGTACTATGGAACATGGGAGTAAAAAGAAAAAAAAGACAATAATAAAGATGACAATATTATTCTTTTTATTATTTTTTTTTTCTTTTTTAAACTAAAGTTAAAACCTTTTGAAGGGAAAGGCAGAGCTAGAGTACACAAAGGTAGTTATATGAGATTATAATCTGAATTCAGGCTATACAGCAGCTAACCCACAGTCACTGAGGAAAGAATTAAGGTGAGCTTCTGTGGTTATTGAATAGGTTTTTCCAGTGTCAGTCCTCCTAGCTATAATTTTACCATCTCGCACAAAACAGTGTTTAATTGTAGGGGAATTTTTGCAGAAGCCACGCAGTTTAAAAAAGAGATTTTGCCTGCACCTGGTCAGACATTCATTCACATAAACAGTGGATTTACTAGCAACTGCAGATGAGATAAGATCAGTCTTGCGGGAGCAGCTATCTAATTTTAAACGAATACGCCTATTATTAGTACCAGATGAACAATGTTAACCACAAATGTTAACCACAAAACAACAATGTTAACCACAAAACAACGATAAAACATAACCATATATTAAATGTAGAATATAATGCATGATTACTGTATAACACTTTAATGAAAGACAAGGTTATAACCACAACTTAGTAAAGAGTCCCGAGGTTTACTGGGATGAAGACGGCAACACATCGAGCACGCAGTGGTCGGGAATTCTCACTATTGCAGACAGAAGAGCGGGACGCGGATTTTGTGGGATTGGGACCCCCTTGCAAGTTACAAAATGCATTCTCTTGCCGGATGATTAGGACTCGGGCGTTTACAAGCAAACTCCATAGTGTGTTCTTTCTCGGAACAAAGATGCTGAGAATTATATTACAGATTGTCAGTCTTATCGACATGTTTCTTTAACACAATGCGGAAGGCTTATATTGACATGATGTAGAGGCTACATAATGAAACCGCGGCAGATATTCATCAAAGCTTCTGAAATATTCAGAGGTGCACTGAACTTTCAGTTGCTGAAATTTCATCGTATTTACACGGTGTTTCCCGCCCAGAGTACAAATGAATCTATTTGTTTACACCTGCATTTCTACACATCTGTAACTAGAGTATACCTGGCCTATACAAAACTATTCCCAAACGCCAATTTGCACAACATATTGCAATTTTTCCGTAATTGTGATTAAATTTGAATTTGTTTCATCCATAACAAGAGGCAATGTACGCCCAGCTGGATATGCCCATATTTTATTTTGCTGAACAATATTTAAATTCGCTAGTATGTATTCTACACACACATTAGTTTGACGCTTGTTCACTTATATTTAGAATTTGTTCACTTATATTTAGAATTCTTAACTTTAAAGTTACTGCATATTGTTTTCTTTGTCACTATTGTTGCAAATAGTTATTAACAGTTATTATTAAAACTGCTATGGTTTCTAACCATTAACTATGGAGAGTAGAATAACTGCTATAGTTTCTAATATTTTGCAACATGTTACAGTTCATTTAAGAAACAAATTACAAACTTTCTCCAAAACACTATCAGCTGATTGACATAATCCAGCTTGTTATTTATGCCGGAATGAAGTGAAGGAAAACTTTCCTGATGGTCCCACCTTGCCTAGGATTAAAACCTTGACCCTCTCTCTCGCGAGGCTACTAGTGTGCTAAAGTTCTTATCAATAAATATGAATTACTGGTATTTTAATGGAATTTTGTGCCAACATTTGCATGCAAATTCATGTTTTCATCGTTAACACACTGCTGGTGGTAAAGTGGTGTGAAGTGAACAAGATGACACTTGGATACTAAGACTTGAATCTAATATTGTTGAACAAGGAAGAAATTGTTGTCGTTACTGTCTGAAAGTGTGATCGTTCCAGTGCCTGAACAACCATGTCGAGTTTGTACACCAATGAAGTAATTATCAGACTAAAACACTAGGGCCGGGACGACTGTGTACCGTTGTCTGACCATAATACTGGCAGCGACTCTTCAGGTTATGGGAATATGCCTCACAGTACATCATGGAGAAGCAAATAATGTTCTTCTTCCGTTCAGTTGATACAATTTAAAATCGAAGCACATTATAAGAGGCTAGTGCTAATTTTATACCAGGGCTCGTAGGACGGTGTAGGGCTAGAGGTCGGCGTACACCAGGACCACACACTCGCCACCCTTAACACCTACACTTTACTATTGAAGTCTAGCGACGAAGGTTCGTGTTGTGTTCACAACAGGCAGTATATTTAATCTCTCACATCTCTACTACTTATAACTTTATACTCTAGAGATTTCTCAAGTGTTAAAACAAATGTCCAGAACTAGAGAGAGAGGGAGGGAACAGTAGCAACAAAAGGTAGCCCGCGTTGGGTACAATGCCGACTAAAGCCAGGTTTAAAGTGGTCGGGTCATACCATGCACGTCCCCTCCCTCGCTCCCTCTCTCTCTCTCTCTCTCTCTCTCTCTCTCTCTCTCTCTCTCTCTCTCTCACTTGGGACGGACGGTAGAGCCACGGTCTCGCTTCAGGCAGGTCGGTGATCAATCCCCGACCGTCCCAGTGGTTCGGGATAATTCCTTCTCCCTCCGTCCCATCCCAAATCCTTATCCCGACCTATCCTAAGGATACGCCCCTAGTGCTATATAGTCGTAATGGATTAGCACTTTCTCCTCATAGTTCCTGTCCCTTCGGCCCCCCCCTCCCCCGTCATCAATCAGGTCGGTTTTTGTGCATCAATAAAATAGAGCGATGGTTGATGACTACGAGACAAACATGTTGGTGAGAGGAGGGGAACGGCCATCATAACGCTGGGGCCGTCATGGCTGGCCTCCACCAGTTACCGTCACCACCACCGACCCCCTCCCCCCCCTCCCTGTCCTCCCCACAACCGACAGAAGACCAGTTGACGATATGACCGGACAAATCCACAAGGGCCGTAACGAGGATTCGAACCTGCGTCCGGGAACATCCCAGACGCTGCCTTAATCGACTGAGCTACGACAGGGTTAAAAAGAGTTGAAACCGAAGTTCTAACCCTCTTTATAACCCTGTCGTAGCTCAGTCGATTAAGGCAGCGTCTGGGATGTTCCCGGACGCAGGTTCGAATCCTCGTTACGGCCCTTGTGGATTTGTTCATTGGATACATCACGTTAGTGTGATTTCTGTGTATATAGACAACCGGACTTTCTACGTAATCGCAACAACAACATGAAGTAATTAGGACAAAATGACAGATTAATCTCAATCATCAATCACCGAGAGAAAATGTATTATATACAATACTGTCCAGCGCTACAGCTCCACGGGAACACAGTTGTTGTGTATCTGACGCCTGTCGTGACGGGCAGGGGGGGAGGGGAGACAGAGAATATTGTGAGGGAGAACAGTTTGGAATGTTGCAATGGCGAACAGAGAGAAATGGTAGACAGGACGCAGAAGCCTCTCCCTTTACGCAGAGAAGGGGAGAAAGGGCGTTTCCCCCTCTCTAAAATCATTCCCCTCAATCTCTGTCCTACCTCCCTCTGCCTCCTCCATCATGGGATTAACCTGGGGAAGGATAGAGATAGGGAGGAGGGAGCTGGGAGAGAGAGGGAGGGACGGAAGGCAGGAAACACACACAAAGACAGTACCGTATATAGCATTTGCGTTTGAGCCCGTGTGTGTAGAATCCAAACACCATCATTAAAACACTTGCACACAATACAATAAACGGTGCCAAGACGCTAAAGCAAGAGGAAGGAGGGAGATGAAAACAAAGAGGGCCAAGGAGAGCCGTAATAGATGTAACAGAACAAGGAACAAATACAAAAGCATAAGGAGCATCAGAAAAAAACTATGAAAATGATAATACATCCAAAGTAAAGAAACAAGCGAAGGAACTACATAGCCACATACGAAGAAAGATGAGAGTGATTGAGTGTCTCGCAGAAAAGTAGGAGATGCGAATATCGTCGTCCCGAAGCTGAAGGCTTTATTGTGACGTTACCCGTCTACCATACTATGTATCCCTCAATATGGATACGTCCCCTCCCCTCGGTACGTCCGTCCGTCCGTCCGTCTGTTCCCCCTCCCCTACGTTACGTCCGTCCGTCTGTTCCCCCTCCCCTATGTTACGTCCGTCCGTCCGTCCGTCCGTCCGTCTGTCTGTCCCCCTCCCCTCGGTACGTCCGTCCGTCTGTCTGTTCCCCTCCCCTCGGTACGTCCGTCCGTCCGTCCATTCCCCTCCTCTCGGTACGTCCGTCCGTCCCCCTCCCCTACGGAACGTCCGTCCGTCCGTCCGATCCCCTCCCTTCAGTACGTCCGTCCGTCCGTCCATTCCCCTTCCTTCAGAACGTCCGTCCGTCTGTTTCTCTCCTCCCTCCCTCCCTCCCTCTCTTCCTGCCACATCCGCCTCAGCGTCCATACAGTTCCCCTTCTCTCCCCTCTCATGAATACCTGCAGAGGGAGACATTAACAAGCCAGAGTGTACTGACCTGCTTGTCCGCGCCTCACACTCTCTAGTTCAGGCCCCTGCGACTCTCAGTCCAGGGGCCTGGGTTCAGCCCCGGCCACGAGAGAGAAACGATTTGGCACGTTCTCTTTCCGCCGATGGCTCTGTTCACCAGCAGTAAAATAGGTACGGGAGAATAGGCAATAATGGCGAGTGACATCCCAGGGGAAGGTATGTAATTGGGCCAGGGTGTGTGGAGGGGGGGGGGTGAGGGGGACCTGTATATTACAATCATCTACCTTACAATGATCTTCCACCACTCTCTTATCTCCCCTACTGTTCTTCTCAACCTTCCCTGCTCTCCTTGTATATCCTCCTCTCCTTCTACACCCCTCCCGCCCTTCCTTTCTCTTCCGTTTCCTTCCGACCCTTCCCTCTTTCCCCTCCTCCCTCCCTCCCTCCCCCCCCTCCCCTCCCACCGTCTCCAGTTTCCCATTCGTCTTCCCTTCTCTCACTTCCTTAATCCATCTCTCCACTTCCGCCAAATATAAAGATCTCACAGTCCTACACCGTCACCACTTGTACCCTGACGTCTGTGTGGACTACCACCCACAGTGGGAGGGAGGGAGGGGTTGGCTACCACCCACAGTGGGAGGGAGGGGTTGGCTTCCACCCACAGTGGGAGGGAGAGGTTGGCTACCACCCACAGTGAGAGGGAGGGAGGGAGAGGTTGGCTAGATCGGCCCTTGCATAATAGGTTGAGTACGATGTTCTGGCTACTAGGTACAACATATTATATATATATTTATATATATATATATATATATATATATATATATATATATATATATATATATATATATATATATATATATATATATATATATATATATATATTAGTGACCCCTCGAATCAGGACAAATTGTTAGTCAACATCAGTGACCAGTGGAAGACATGATGAATGGCACTGTATTGCCACCGTCAGTCGTAGTGGGGTGAGTGACCTCTCCCCAGCAGCCCCGGACACCTGCTCAAGCACTCGCTGGCTCCTCAGGGCTCAGTCAGGTGTAGGTGTACTCGCCTAGTTGTAAGTAGATGTGTTTGCCATGACTTATTTCTCAAGTTTCTAGTCGTATTATCTTTGAAGGTTCTTTAGATGTCAATATTCTGCAGACGATCTATTTCCGTGTCCTTCGGTCGCAACATTTTTCCCAGTTTGAACACTGCTTCTTTGTTCACCCAATCAGCTACTCTTAAATGATAGCATACCTTCGTTTACCAGTCTTACGTCTGACACGGTGGGCTGCAGTTCATTCAGGCTCGCTGTAGACCCCTCGGGTCTGAACAAGTCTAGTCGCATATCTCTAACCATTTTCTTTATGTATTTGCAATCTATGCGGGAGCCGAATACTACTGAATGGCTTGTGTAGGTTGTTCCTAGTGTTTATGAATGCGATCCTGATATATGCCGGCTTTGTGTATTATCCAGGCCGTATTTCCTAATGCTTTTCTCAATCGTCAAGTAATCACGGCTTGAGGGTATAGAGTGGATATGGATATTCCTGGAGCACATCTAGAGTGTGTTTAGAGAGTTCTACTCCGCTAGCCCGGCCTGAGGCCAGGCTCAACTTGTCATAACTTGGTCCAACAAGCTGTTGCTTGGAGTGGCCCGCAGGCCCACACATCTACTAGTTTTGTTGGTCCGGCACTTCTTGCAAGAACCTGTCCAAGTACCTCTTGAATACCTCCACCTTCGTTCAGGCAATATTTCTAATGCTTGCTGGGAGGGTGTTAAACACCTGTGGACCTCTGATGTTCAGTGTTCTCTGATTGTGCCTATGGCACCACCTCTCCTCACTGGTTCTGTTCTGCATTTCCTTCCGTATCTTTCGCTCCAGTATGTTGTTATTCTACTGTGCAAATTCAGGACCTAGCCCTCCAGTATCTTCCATGTATATATTATACCTTTCTCGTCTCCTTTCCAGAGAGTACATTTTAAGAGATTTGATACGCTCCCAATAATTTAGATGTGTTATCGTGTCTATGCGTGCCGTATATTATCTCTATTCCCTTTAACTCTGATATCTCTCCCGCTCTGAAAGAGAAAGTGAGTACCGAGCAATACTCAAGACGGGGCAGCACCAGTGATTTAAATAGTATTAACACTGCTGTGGGGTCCTTGGATTTGAACGTTCTCATAATCCATCCTATCATTGTCCTGGCCGCCGCCGCTATATTTGCTCGGTTATGTTCACTAAATGTCAGGTCTTCAGACATCATAATTCCCAGATCTTTTACATGTTGCTTTCCTTCTATGAGTAGGTCTGTGTCCTATACCCTGTTTTTGCCAAGGCTTTACTCCTCCCCTTGTGCAAAGGAGCTATATCTGCAGATTTAAGTGCTGCCGGCATCTTCCCTGTATCCAGGCTCTTTCTTCATATTACGCCGTGTGCTCGCGCTACTGGTACTTTACATTTCTTTATGAATATTGAATTCCACGAGTCAGGCCCAGGGGCTGAGTGCATGGACATGTCAATTTCTCTGTCAAAGTCTTCCGAGTTCGTGTTAGTATCTGTTATATTATCTGTAGCGTGGATGTCATTCATAAAGCTGTCTGGATCCTCAACTTTCATGTTTATTGAGGTGCTAAAGATAGCCTCGTACTGGCCCTTTAGAATTTCACTAATTTCGTTGTTATCCTCTGTGTACGTACCTTCAGTTGTAAGTAAAGGTCCAAAACTGAATTTTTTATTTTGATTTTGCATATGTGAAAAGGTATTTTGAATTCTTCTTTATCTCTTGTATAGCTTTCTGTTCCAATTCCATTTCCTCAGACTCGTATGATCGCTTCAGCGTGTACTCTATTTCTTCGATCTCTCTGTTTAGATTTATTTTCCTTGCTTGTGATAGTCGTGTGTAAGTACTTCCGTGACTTTCTTCCTTCTG